>NC_137799.1:52750011-53342511 GCF_963383645.1 Muscardinus avellanarius | reverse complement strand
AGTTCTGTGCACAAAGGTACCACTCACTTCTTAAAATGGCTGTTAGGGGTAGAGAATGTCAATGCAATATAGTGAGTGAGAGAAAGGGGAAACAAAAAGACCCTAAATAAGGAATAAATAAACAGGATAAATCCAGTCCAAACCACTATAAGATAAACTTCCAGACTAAACCACAAAATATTTTTTGGTGGGGTATGTGTGGTACTGGGGATTGAACCCAGAGCATTCTTCCTCCAAGCTACACCCCAGCCTTATTTTATTTTTTATTTGGAAACAGGGTTTCACTAAGTTGCTGAGAGCCTCAATAAGTTGCCAAGGCTAGCTTTGAACCTGCAATCCTGTCTCAGCCTCCCGAGTGCTGGGATTATAAGGATTATGCCACAATACCATACCCAGATACAGAACAAAATTTATGAGACTTGTAAATGTAATAACCGTACTGTGAAGCCAGGGGTAAGTGGCACATGCTTGTAATCCCAGTACTCAGGAGGCTGAGAGAGGAGGATTGCAGGTTCATAGCAATGCTCAAGTACTTAGTGAGGCCCTCTGCAACTTAGACCCAACTGAAACCCTGTTTCAAATTAAAAAATAAAAAATGAGGCTGAGGAGTAGCTCGGAGGTAGAATGCCCTTGTGTTCAATTCCCAGTATTGTGAAATACATACATGCATACATACAAATAAAAAAAATTAAATCAGTATTGTGGGAAAATATTTTTACTCTAAGGGAAAAGCATTTAGAGATTGGTTTTGATTTTTATTCAGCAATTTCAGCATGAAAGCTGTACTTGGATATAACATAGTCTATAGAGTTTCTTAATTAATTAGTTGTTATACAGTGGTTCTTACCCAAACTGTGATTATTCTATAAACAAAAGACACTAGAAATGTCTTTTTGAGATTGTCAGACCTCTTAAGCTTTCCTTCAGTCAAGACCCTTAATTCTCTTATACAACCCTATATTTAAAGCCATGTACTGATCCCACTGCATGCCAGACGTTTTGAATAGAGAGCTCATGCAGTGGGCTGACTCTGGGCCAACACTAACGCTGCGCCTTAACGCAGTGATCATATGCACAAGGCAGGAAGAGATACAAAGACAGTTTTCAGGTCATAATGCAAAATATTCCAGGTCATTTTGTCTTCCTCCACCCAGAAACTTGATATGAAGTTTAGCTACCCACCCAAAGTTTTGATTTTTGTTGTTTTGTTTGGAAGGGAGGAATAAGAAGTTGGAATTTCTTTAATCTTAATCAAAAGTAAAATAATGACCATATGCATAGATAAGATTTTTCTCTTCCTCTGGACCCACCCATCTATAAAACTATTGGATACAGCAGAAAAATATAAAACCAAAAGAATAACCCATTCCTCTAACATTATAGGTTGATTTAACAAATATTTATTGTAGCCGGGCGTGGTGGCGCACGCTTGTAATCCCCACGCTTGGGAGGCAGAGACAGGAGGATCGCGCTGGTTCGAAGCCAGCCTTGCTGGCTTAAGAGACCCTGTTTCCAAATAAAAAATATAAAATAGGTCTGGGAGTGTAGCCCAGAAGTAGAAGGGCTTCCAGGAACCCCAGTATCACCAAATATATATATAATTACATGTCTTACATATAAAGCACAAAAAATTACATTTTGTAACTTTAAACAGAACTTAAGGCAAAGAGAAAAGGGTTTTGGGGGGTTGTTTTGTTTTGTTTTGATGCTAAGGATCACTTAACCTCATGCCAGGTTAAGTGCCATACTACTGAGCCCAGAAAGATAATTTCTGTGGAGAAATATGGTTAAAGGAGAGAAAAAAAAACCAAAGGTAATAAAGAAAGAAAAGGCACAAGAGAGAAAAAAACTAGAAAATATATAAAGAATTTTTTAAAATCCACTAACAGGCAGATTTAAAGATGTTAAAAGGCTTTTAAATTCTCCATGACAGCCAAACGCAGTGACACACTTCTGTAATCTCAATATTGGAAAGCTGGGGCCTGGGGATTGCAGGTTTGAGGCCAACTTCAGCAACTTAGTAAGGCCCTGTTTCCAAATAAAAAGGGTAGGTATAAGCCAGGCGTGGTGGTACATGCTTGTAATCCCAGCATTTGGGAGGCTGAGATAGGAGGATCGCAGTTTGAGGACAGCATCAGCTTCTTAGTGAGGCCCTCTACAACTTAGTGAGACCCTGTTTCATAATAAAGAATACAAAAAAAATAGGGCTGGGGGTGTATTTCAGAGGTAAAATGCCCCTGGGTTCCATCCCCCGTACCACAAAAAAAAAAAAAAAAAAAAAAAAGGGCTAGGTCTAGTTTGGTAGTTTGGAGGTAGAATTCCCCATTCCCCTGGGATAAATCCCCAGTACCAAAAATAGGGTAAAATAAAATAACTTTTTCAAGATGATATATTTTGAGCCAAGCGTGGTGGCGCACGCCTGTAATCCCCACGCTTGGGAGGCTGAGAAAGGAGGATCGCATGGGTTTGAAGCCAGCCTCAGCTACTTAGTGAGGCTTTCAGCAACTTAGTGAGACCCTGTTTCCAAATAAAATATAAAAAAGGTCTGGGAGTATAGCCAGGAGGTAGAAAGCCTCTGGGTTCCACCCCCAGTACCACCAAAAAAAAAAAAAAAAAAAAAAAAAAGATGATATATTTTCTGTGATAAATTTCATTGTTAAAGAACAAGAAAAAGCTGAGCATGGTGGCATACCCTTGTAATCCCAGTATTCGGGAGTCTGAGACCAGAAGATCATGGTTCATAGCCTCAGCTACTTAGTGAGGCCCTCAGCAACTGAGTGAGACCCTGTTTCAAAAAATAAAGAATAGCTGGGCGTGGTGGTGCACGCTTGTAATCCTAGCATTTGGGAGGCTGAGACCAGAGGATCGAGGTTCGCGGACATCCTCAGCTACTTAGTGAGGCCCTACACAACTCAGTGAGACCCTGTTTCAAAATAAAGAATAAAAAATTGGGCGGGGGGTGTAGCTCAGAGGTCAAATGCCTCTGGGTTCCATCCCCAGACCTGCAAAAAAAAAAAAAAAAAAAAATTAAAAATAGGCCAGGGGGTGTAGCTTAGAAGTCAAATGCCCAGGGGTTCCATCCCCAGACCCATAATAAAAAAAAAAAGAAAAAAGAAAAAGAAAAAATATGAATAAGATAACATAGGCACAGTTCAAATCATTGCACAGGATTTTGTAATTGCTAATGGACGCCATCAAGATTAAGATACTCTGTTCCTCATTTCCCCAGTTGGGAGGCACCAGACGCTCTTGATCCTGGTTTTATTCTGGCAGTAGTCTTTAACCTCATTCTGTCTCTCTCTTTGGATTCCTATTTTTTTTATCACACTGGTAGTTGTGAAAAGCTGCTTTGTATTTCATGAGTAGAAACATCGGAAAACCAGGTATGAGGGCACTTACTGAGGCTTCATTACTTAATTTTACATGTTTGAAGTCAATAGTTCATTGAACTCATAGGTAGATATGTGAAAATTGATACATAAAGCATTAAATCAATCTCATAAGTTGTTTTCTTTCTTTCTTTCTTTCTTTCTTTCTTTCTTTCTTTCTTTCTTTCTTTCTTTCTTTCTTTTTGGTGGCACTGGGGGTGGTACCCAGAGACATTCTACCTCAGAGCTATACCCCCAGCTCGATTTTATTCTTTTATTTTGAAACAGAGTCTCACTTTGCAGAAGACCTCACTAAGTTGCTGAGTCTGGCCATGAACCTGTGATCTTCCTGTACTGGGATTATAAGCATGTGCCACCACATCAGACTTTTTTCTTTTTCTTTAAAAGTATTGACCTAAGCCAGGCATGGTGGTACACACTTGTAATCCCAGCATTTGGGAGGCTGAGACAGGAGGATCCAGGTTTGTGGAAAGCCTCAACTACTTAGTAGGGTCCTCTGCAACTCAGTAAGACCCTGTTTCAAAAATAAAAAAGAATAAAAATGGGGCTGGGGTATAGCTCAGAGGTAGAACCTACTCTTTAATGTCAAGGGATGAAAGGATTTAACTCTTGGGTATAAGAAAGCACATTTGGCAATATTGGGTAGCAGAAGTAATTCTGAGCCAACTATGTTTCTCAAAAGGGAAGTTCTTTGACCTCAGAGGTTGTCTCCAATTGGCAGAGTTTAGGAACAGCAGACATTTCCAAATTAACAAATTTGAGACATTTTATTGTAAAAAAAAAAAGAAAAAAGATAATTTCAGAATAGGTGTGTGTGTGTGTGTGTGTGTGTGTGTGTGTGTTTGAAGGTGCTATAGATTGACCCACAGGGCTTCAGGCCTGCTAAGTGAAACGGGGGTTTCTTGAGAGAAAACCCCGGCAAGTTCTTGTCTACGGTGAGCGAAGAATGACACCCGCAGACCTCAGGAAGGGGAGTAAAAGGTTTATTGGAAGCAGCAGGGAATGGGGCAAGGGTGGCTGAACACCCCCAAAGGGGCTGGAACTCTGGGTCCAGCAGCTGCCTTCAGGACAATACTTGAGAGTAGCCCAAGCCGAATTGCCTTCAGGAGCAGGCTGCTTTCTTCCAGAGTCCACGCTATCTGCCAGAAGGGAATAGAGAAAAGTGGCCGAACACCCCATAGGGGCTGTCGGAACTCCGGGGTCCAGTAGCTGCCTTCAGGGTCACTACCCGAGTGTCGCCCGAGCCAAATGCCCATCAGTTGCAAACTACCTTCTCCCAGAGTCCACGCGATCTGCCAGAAAAGAGGTACAGGTCACCCCTAGGGGCCTGGTCAGGCATGATGTCCAGCAGAGGCCTTCAGGTCACAACTCGAGAGTCACCCGAGCCACGTGCCCTCAGATGCACTCTGCCTTCTCTCAGGGCCAACATGACCTGCGAGAGAGAGAACAGCTCCCCCAAAGGGGAGTGGGTCCGAGCGGGTAAGTCCCCCTTTTGCCATCTGACTGGCTGATGCCTGACCGCTTGCAAGTCCGTTTGTGGTTAGGGTGACTTTTGGGATTCCAAGGAGAATTTGCATAGGGCATTTGCAAGTCCTTTGAAGGGTCTCATTTCAGGAATGCCAGACTTGCTCCGTGGGTTTGTTGATTAGGAAACTCAGGATGGCTTTGTGAAGCTCTGGCCTTCTTATCTCCTGAGCCTTTGGAATTTCAGGCATTTGTCGCCCCTCAGGAAACTCAGGAAATTAACTTTTTCTACCAAGGCCTTTTCCCTATCTGCCTATTTCCTTTCTATCTCCTCATAAGTATGCACCCTACCACTGAGCTAGATCCCCAGCCTTCCAAAAAGTTTTTATTAAGATGATGGTACAGCTGGGCGTGGCGGCACATGCTTGTAATCCTTACTCTTGGGAGGCTGAGACAGGAGGATCACACAGGTTCGAAACCAGCCTCAGCAACTTAGTGAGACCCTGTTTCCAAATAAAGTATAAAATAGGTCTGAGAGTATAGCCCGGATGTAGAAAGCCTCTGGGTTCCACCCCCAGTGCCACCCCCCAAAAAAAAAAAAAAAAAAAAAGATGATAGTACAAAGTTTATTTACATGAGGAATAAAGATAGCCTAAAAGCCGGGCATGGTGGTGCATGCTTGTAATCCCAGCACTTGGGAGGCTGGGACAGGAGGATCGCGCAGGTTCGAAGCCAGCCTCTCTGGTTTAAGAGACCTCAGCTACTTAGTGAGGCTCTCAGCAACTTAGTGAAACCCTGTTTCCAAAATAAAGTATAAAATAGGTCTGGGAGTATAGCCTAGAGGTAGAAAAGCCCCTGGATTCCATCCCCAGTACCACAAAAATAAGTAAATAAGTAAATAAAGATAGCCTAAAGATTAGGCCTGGTGTGGTGGCGCACTGTTGTAATCCCTGAGCTTGGAAGGCGGAGACAGGAGGATGGCGCAGGTTCAAAGCCAGCCTCTCTGGCTTAAGAGACCCTGTTTCCAAATAAAAATATAAAATAGGTCTGAGAGTGTAGCCCAGAGATAGAAGGGTTTCCAGGAACCCCAGTACCCCCCCCCAAAAAAAAGATAGTCTAAAGATAACTGTTGAAGGTAAAGACAGCATTTTTAAACCGGGTGCAGTGCACATACCCATAATACCAGCTACCTAGGAGGCTGAGGCAGTAGGATTACAAATTAGTAGACCAACCTGTATAGCTTAGTATCACCCTGTCTCAAAATGAAATAAGAAGGGATACATTGGGTGTGGTGCACACACTTGTAATCCCTGTACTTGGGAGGCTGAGACAGAAAGATTACAGGTTCAAGGCCAGCCTCAGCTACTTAGTGAGACCCTTTGCAGCTTAATAAGACCTTTCTTTCTTTCTTTCTTTCTTTCTTTCTTTCTTTCTTTCTTTCTTTCTTTCTTTCTTTCTTTCTTTTTCTGGTACTGTGGGTGGAACCCAGGGGCTTTCTACCTCTGGGCTACACCCCAGCCCTATTTTATAATTTATTTGGAAACAGGGTCTCACTAAGTAGCTGAGGCTGACTTCGAACCTGTTCAATTCTCCTGTCTCAGCCTCCCAAGCGCTGGGATTACAAGCCTGAGTCACCACGCCTGGCTACAGAGACCATGCTTCAAAACAAAGAATGAAAAATGGGGCTGGAGGTATAGCTTGGAGGCAGAATGCCCCTGGGTTCAATCCCCAGTAACACACACACACACACACACACACACACACACACACACACACACTAACACACACAGATGGAATGTAGCTCCATGGTAGAGCACTTGCCTAGCATGTGTGAGGCCCTGCGTTTGATCCCCAGGACAAAAACACTAGTATTTAAAGAAAAAAAAAACTTATCGATTTTTATGTTTGTTTCCTCTGTGGAGAATACACGTAATTTCCCAAGTACTCATTCTTCCTCAAAAAATAAAACTAAAATAAAAGTCATGACAGTTCTCATCTACCAGTCTCTTAAAAGCCAATTTCAGGAAAAAATATATTTTCACAAAGAAAATCACAAGAAATATGGGAAATAAGGTGTGGTGTCATATAATAAATGCTATGATTGTTTATTAAGATAAATGGTGAGCCGGTCGTGGTGGAGCACATTTGTAATCCCAGTACTTGGAAGGCTGAGAGAGGATTTCAGTTCCTCAAGCAGCCTCCGCTACTTAGTAAGGCCAGCTGCAACTTAGTGAGAACTTATTTCAAAATGAAAAATAGGGCTGAGGGTATATCTTGGAGGTAGAACCCCCCTGGATTCCACCCCTAATACCGCAGGGGGGGGGGGAAATGGTGGTGGCTGGCTGGGATTACAAGTGTGGTGGCACATACTTATAATCTTAGTACTTGGGAGGCTGAGATAGAAGGGCTTGCAGGTTCAAGACCAGCCTCAGCTACTTGTGAGGCCCTCTGCAACTTAGTGAGTCCATTTCAAAATAAAGAATAAGAAATTGGTCTGGGGGTGGAGCTCAGAGGTATTCAGAATGCCCCTTTGTTCAATCCCCAATACCACACACACAAAAAAAGAAAACAATCTATACATGATACAAATTCATCTTGGAAAATGTGCAAAATTAGAAGCTCAGTGTTGGCCAGGCATGGTGGTGCACACTTGTAATCCCAGTACTTGGGAGGCTGAAATAGGAGGATCACAGGTTCAAGGATAATAGCCTCAGCTGCTTAATGAGACTCTCAGCAGCCTAGTGAAGAGCCTGTTTCAAAATTTAAAAAAAAAAAAAAAATTTAAAAGGGCTTAAAAATGAAAGGGGCTGGGGATGTAGATCAGAGGTAAAACGCCCTTGGGTTCAATCCCCATTACCACACAGAGCCAGGGGTGGAGAGTACTTGCTTAGCATATACAAGTCCTGAGGTCAATCTCTAAATCTCTAGCTCTGAAAAAAAAAAAAAAAAAAGTATTACAGAAAGATAAATAAAAGTTTAACACAGCTTTTTTTTTTTTTTTTTTTGAGTACTAAGGGCATTCTACCTCTGACCTATAACCCCAATTCCTACTTTTAATTTTTAATTTTGAAACAGGTCTCACTGAGTTGCAAAGGGCCTCACTAAGTAGCCGAGGCTGTCCAGGAACAGCGATCCACCTGTCTCAGCCTCCCAAATGCTGGGATTACAAGCAAGCACCAGCACGCCCAGCTCGGCAGTCACCTTTATCAGCAAGGTGAAAAGTGTGTTCACAAATGAAATTTCATTCCTAAGGCATAGGACAGGATGTAGGTGGTGTCCAGGGCCTGGGGCATAGCCCAGTGGTAGAGGGCGTGCTTACAGAGAGCCAGGGCTACAAACTCCAGCATCCCCCATGCCCCAAAACGATGGCGACCAAAGAGCTAAATGGAGCCCATAGTTTGTTTGACCTAAATAAATGTTATAGTTCTTTATTTGTTTTAAATAACATAGAAGAGCCGGGCGTGGTGGCGCACGCTTGTAATCCCCGCGCTTGGGAGGCAGAGACAGGAGGATCGCGGAGGTTCCAAGCCAGCCGTGCGCGCTGGCTTAGGAGACCCTGTTTCCAAATAAAAATGTAAAAATAGGGCTGGGAGTGTAGCCCGGAGGTAGAAGGGCTTCCAGGAACCCCAGTACCACCAAAAAAATAAAAATAAAAAATTTTTTAAAAATAAATAAATAACATAGAAGATAATACTAAATTCTGGAAACGTATGTAAAAACTTGAATTCTCATCTTCTTGGGAGGGGATGAATCATAAGATCTGGCCCCCAGGGCACACACATCTGAACGATTGATTCAGCTGCCCCCCCCCCCAACTAGACGAGGCACTCCTCCAGATCCCCAGAGTTCTCAGTGCCCATTTCACCCCTTGTTCAACTGGCCCAGTCCATGAGGCCCTTTTGTGGTAGAGACGATAACCTTATCCCTGGGATCCCGTGGTTGATGTAGAACAGATGTGGTAATGCACGTTGGGCAAACAGGCTCTAGGCCTATTTGAGTTAAGAAAAGCTTTTACATCTTTAAATAGTTTAGTAAAAAAAAAATTTAAAAGGAGATTTCAGCAGGGCATGATACTTCATGCCTATAATTCCAGTACTTGAGAGTCTGAGGATCGCAGGTTCAAAGATAACCTCAGCAATTGTAGCAAGAATCTCAGCAGCCTAGAGAGATCCTGTTTCAAAACAAAAAATTTACTTATTTTATTTATTTTTGTAATGCTGCAGATGAAACCCAGGGGCATTCTACCTTTGAACCACACCCCCAGCCCTATTTTATTTTTTATTTGGAAACAAGATCTCACTAAGTTGATGCAAGCCTCACTGAATTGTTGAGATTGGCTTCAAACCTGCGATCCTTCTATCTCAGCCTCCCAGGTACTGGGATTACAGGCATGCACCACTGTACCCAGAAAAAAAAAAAAAAAATTTTTTTAAGGATATTTCATGGCATACCTAAAGCTTAAATTTTAATGTTTATAACTAAGATTTTATTGGAATGCAGCAAAGCTCATTCATTTATAGATTATCTGTGGCTCCTTCTGTGCTATAAGGATAGAGTGAAATCGTTGTGACAGAGACCTTTCCTTATGGGCCACAAATAACTAAAATTCTTGCCATTAGCCGAATATGGTAGCGCATGCTTGTAATCCCAGCATTGGGAGGCTGAGATTGGAGGATCACGGTTCACAGACAGCCTCAGCTACTTAGTGAGGCCCTCCACAAATCAGTGAGACCCTGTTTCAAAATAAAGAATAAAAAATAGGGCTGGGTGTGTAGCTTGGAGGTCGAATGCCCCTGGCTTCCATCCCAGACCCACAAAATAAATAAATAAATAAATAAATAAATAAATAAATAAATAAATAAATAAAATACTTGCTACTGATAGCAGGGCTTGGTGGTGGTACAGGGCTTGGTGGTGGTGCAGGGCTTGGTGGTGGTACAGGGCTTGGTGGTGGTGCATACCTCTAATCTCTGTATTTGGGAGGCTGATACTGGAGAATCACAGTTTGGAGATAAGCCTCAGCAATTTAGCATGACTCTCAACAACTGAGTAAAAACCTTTTATTTAAAATATGAAGAAGGGCCAGGCATGGTGGCACATGCTTGTAATCCCAGCATTTGGGAGGCTGAGACCAGAGGATTGCAGTTCGCGGACAGCCTCAGCTACTTAGTGAGGCCATCTGCAGCTCAGTGAGACCCGGTTTCAAAATAAAGAATAAAAAAAAAAATAGGGCGGGGGGTGTAGTTCAGAGGTCAAATACCCCTGGGTTCCATACCCAAACCTGAAAAAAAAAGTATATATATATATATATATATATATATATATATATATATGAAGAAGAAGGAGGAGGAGAAAGAAGGAGGAGAGGAAGAAGAAGAAGAAAGAGGAGGAGGCAGAAGAGGAGGAAGAAGAGGAGGAGGAACAGAAGAAGACGCAGCCTGACATAGCGACCTACACTTGTAATCCCAGTACTTGGGAGGCTGAGACAGGAGGATTACAGGTTCAAAGCCAGGCTTGGCAAGGTAGCAAGGCTATCAGAAACCTAGTGAGACCCTGTTTCCAAATAAAGAAATAAAATCGGGCTGGTGGTGTAGCTTGGAGGTAGAATACTTCTGGGTTCAATCTTCAGCACTACTGAAACAGGGTTTCTTGAGAAGAAACACGGCGTTTCCTTAAGATGAAATGGAGTTTCTTGAGAAGAAACTCGGTGTTTCCTTACTGGATTCTTGTCTGCGGTGAGCGAAGAATGACATCCGCAGATGCCAGGAAGGGAGTAAAAGGTTTATTGGAACCAGCAGGGAATAGGGAAAAGTGGGCAAACACCCCTAAAGGCTGTCAGAACTCTGATGTCCAGCAGCTGCCTTTAGGACAATACTTGAGGGTAGCCCAAGCCAAATGCCTTCAGTTGCAATCTGCTTTCTCAAAGTCCACACGATCTGCCAGAAAAGAAGTGCAGGTCACCCCTAGGGGCCCTGGTCAGCCTTGATGTCCAGCAGAGGCCTTCAGGTGTCTGGGCCAAGTGCCTTCAATTGCACCCCACCTTCTCTCAAAGCTAACGCGCGCGACCTGTGAGAGAGAGGAAAGCTCCCCAATGAGGAGGGGTTCGCAGAGTGGGTGACTGGTCTAGGGGTTTATATATGTCTGCATATCCTCTGTTGGTTGGAGTCTGGGAAGCAGTTCTTAAAATTTGCATAGGGTATTTGCATGTCCTTGAGGGGTCTCCTTTCAGTAGAGGTGTCAGGCTTGTTCCAGGGATGTCTCCTGGGTTTGTTGATTAGTAAACAGATGGTTTTGTGAAGCTTTGGCCATTCTTATCTCTGAACCTTGGAAGGGCTGGTCTCTTTTTAGGAGACTTAGAAGTTAATTAGTATTTGTTGCCCCTCAGGAAATTATGTTTTTTCTAAGGAGGTCTCTTCCCTACCTGCCTACTTCTCTTCTACCTCCTCACTACTACTACTAGTAGGAGTAATAATAATAATATTGAAATAAATAGGGCTAGAGGTATTACAACTTGAATATAGAATGCACTGGGTTTCATCTCCAGTACTGGAAAAAGGAGGAACAGGAAGAGGAAGAGGAGTAGAGGAAGAGGAGAAGGAAGAGGAGGAAACACATATATAACTTGCCATTGCTAAAGAATACATTATTCAATGATAAATGATAGTTATGGCATTGTGACAAAGACTTTATTCAGGACCTTCACAATTGGTACAGGGACCACAGCAGTGGGGGCTTGCAGTATGGGCACAGATTGGGCTCAACTCTGAATACAGCAGAAGTGAGTGGAAATTTTTAGCCAAGGAGCAAGGTCAGGGTGACTAGATGGAAAAACTGCTAGAAGGAAACTTCAGGACTAAGGGGGATTCTGGCTAAACTGACCTAACAAGATTCTTGCAGATAGTACCTGGTGGGTGGTGGGAGATTAGGAACTGGATCAGTTACCATGAGAAGGAGGTCTTGCTAAAACTGCATTCTAGAAGCCAGTACACAAATGGCCTAGCAGAAGGTTCAGAGGCCTAACATTGGCCAAGCAAAGAATCTCTGTTACCATCTGGCCCTTTGTGGGAAAAGTTTGCCAACCTTGACCTGAAATAGCATTGTCCAGTAGAAATGTAATGGCAAGCAAGCCATGCATGTAATTTTTAAATATTCTAGTAGCCACACTAAAAAAAATGAGATTAATTTACTAGCATATTTTATTCAACTGAATCTAACCAAAATGTTATCGCTGCAGTATACAAACTGATGCAACAGCAAATCAAAATATCAAATTCAATCGATATAAAAATTATTAGCCGGGCATGGTGGTGCATGCTTTTAATCCCAATACTTGGGAGGCTGAGACCTGAGACTCACAGGCTCAAGGCCAGCCTCAGCTAATAGTGAGGCCCTCTGCAATTTAGTGAGAATCTGTTTCACAATAAAGGATAGGACTGGGGGTGTAGCTCAGAGATAGAATGCCCTTGGGTTCAATCCCCAGCACCATTAAAAAATATATATATATTAATGTGATAGCCCGCATTCTTTCTCCATATTATCATTGCAATTCAGTGTGTGTACACTTGCAGTATACCCAAAATAGCATCAGCACCATTTCAGTATGTAGTACCACTAAGGCACCTATTTGAAGGACAGCACAAAATTCGAATTTCAGAACTTTAGGAGAGGGGCTTGGAGTGTAGCTCAGTGATGAGCTACACTCTAGTCCCCAGGATTTGACCCTCAGCACCAAAAAGAAAAAGAGAAAGCAACTAGGTAGCAAAGAAATTAAGATGATTTACATAATAAAGAGTTCTTGGCCGTCAGAAAGCCCCCAGGCCTGAGGGTAGAGTGGGGGCGGGAGGAGTCAAGCTACTTTGAGTAGAGACTTCCCAGCTGAAAGGAGCAGGTGGTAGAAAAAGGAAAGTATTTGACACCTCAGGCCCTTTTCTTGGGGTTGAAGAAAAACCTAAAGATTTTGTCATCCATTCTCTGTCAAGAACACTGCTCTAGCCCAGCTTGATGGCGCACTCTTGTCATCTCAGTACTTGGGAGGCTGAGACAGAATTACCGATTTGAGGCCAGCCTCAGCAACTTAGTGAGGCCCTCAGTAACTTAGTGGGAACTTGTATTCAAATAAAAAATAAAAGCTGGGTGTGGTGGCCCACACTTGTAATCCCAGCATTTGGGAGGCTGAGACTGGAGGATCTTGGTCCATGGCCAGTCTCAGCTACTTAGTGAGGCCCTCTGCAACTCAGTGAGACCCTGTTTTAACATAAAGAATGAAAAATAGGGCTGAGGATAGAGCTCAGAGGTAGAATGTCCCTGGGTTCCATCCCCGGTACTGCAAAATACATACATACATACATACATACATACACAAACAAACAAGTTGTGGGGTTGTAACTTGAAGGTAGAATGCCCCTGGGTTCTACCCCAGTACCAAAAAAAAAAAAAAATACTGCTCTAGATTTGAACCCTAAGGGGCTCAAACATATATATATATATATATATATATATATATATATATATATATATATAATTTTTGTTGTTGTTGTTGTTGGTACTGGGGGTGGAGCCCAGAGGCTTTCTACCTCCAGGCTATACTCCCAGACCTATTTTATATTTTATTTGGAAACAGGGTCTCTCACTAAGTTGCTGAGAGCCCCACTCAGTAAGTAGCTGAGGCTGGCTTCGAACCTGCGCGATCCTCCTGTCTCAGCCTCCCAAGCGCGGGGATTACAAGCATGCACCATCATGCCCGGATCAAACATTTTAAAAGGTTTCAAACATTACAAATATTTGTGTGTGTGTGTGTGTGTGTGTGTGTGTGTGTGTGTGTGTTGCTCGGGGGATTGAAAACAGAAGTATTCTACTTCCAAGATACACACCCCCAGCCTGATTTTTTTTTTCTTTTCTTTTCTTTTCTTTTTTTTTTTTTTTTTTTTTTTTTTTTTTGCGGTACTGGGGATGGAACCCAGGGGCATTCTACCTCTGAGCTATACCCCTCAGCCCTATATTTTAGTGTGTGTGTGTGTGTGTGTGTGTGTGTGTGTGTGTGTGTATGTGTTACTGGGGGTGGAACATAGAACTTTCTACCTCCAGGCTACACTTTCAGACCTATTTTCTATTTTATTTGGAAACAGGATCTCACTAAATTGCTGAGAGCCTCACTAAGTAGCTGAGGCTGGCTTCCAACTTGTGCTATCTGATCCTCCTGTTTCTGTCTCCCAACCTCTGGGATTGCAAGTGTGCGCCACCACGCCTGGCTATTCTTTATTTTGAAACAAGTCCTCACTGAGGTGCAAAGGACCTCACTAAGTAGCTGAGGCTGTCTACAAACCCAGATCCTCCTGTCTCAGCCTCCCAAATACTGTGATTACAAATGTGCACCACCACGCTCGGCGCCAGCCCGATTATTTATTCTTTATTTTGAAACAAGCTCTCACTAAATTGTGGAGGGCCTCACTAAGTAGCTGAGGCTGGCCTTGAACCTGTGATCCTTCTGTCTCAGCCTCACAAGTACTAGGATTATAAGCATGTGCTACCATGCCCAGCTTAACAAATATTTTATTTATTTTATTTTATTTATTTTATTTTATTTTATTGTACTACTGGAGGTGGAACCCAGAGGCTTTCTACCTCCAGGCTATACTCCCAGGGTATATAGCTTAGAGACAGAACACCCCTGAGTTCAATCTCTGGTACCACACACACACAAATTTAGATCCCAGCAATCTGACTCCAGCTTCAGTACTAATAATGTGGTGTTTCTCATATCACTTGCTTTTTTTTTTTATGGTGCTGGAGATGGAATCCAGGGCTCTTTGCACATGCTAAGCATGCTCTTGACCACTGAGACACTCCTCAGTCTTTATCTCTCATCTCTCTTATAATAATATACAGATAAACTCAATAAAATGTGGAAACACCATGGACCAATTGAAAACAACTTCGAAAATTTGGGCCTGGTACCAGATGGTCTACTTGGAAAACTCACCTTCGACTCAGCTAGTCTCCCAATAAATATTTTGAGATGGTTTAGAGATGATTCATATCAATTTTTTTGTAGCTGGAGGACAAACAGGACAATGGCTGAGACTTCTGAAAGTTTGGCTGAGGGAGGAGCAGGGGGATTGACAATCCTCTGATGGAACGGCCAAGATGTCTCACTCTTCACCAGTGGGGATGAGGGGAAACTTGAAACGTCTGCAAATCCAACGGGGAGCACTCTCTGCTTTATTTATCCCTATAAATTTATGTATCCCGAGTCATTAAACTTTCTGTTGCCCGCATTTGAGGGCCTTTTCCCATCAGTTTTTCCAATGGCCTTGCAACAGCACCACAGTAAGAACACCCTGTCAAGTTAAAGAGGAAAGAGGACAGAGAGGACAAGTGGGACGACCCATGAGCTGATGCGGAGAGTACCCTGAAACCTCTTTCACCTGGGGAAGGAAGCAGGTAGAAGACAGCAACTCTGTCGGCAGGGCCTTTGAATCTGCTTCACCTTCCAAATTGCCTCGGTGGCCCCTTAGTGGATAAGAGCTTTGTGTGCCCTTTTCCACCTTGGCGGTCTGTGAGGAGATGAGAAGTCCAGCTCACGAAGGGCCTCATGCTTGCAAGTTTCTATTCTTCTGTGCTGAAGGGAAGCCAATGAAATGGTCTGAATTGCATCAACAATCAATTTGCAAATTAATTAATCAATTAATTAATTTTTTGTGGTACTGGGGATTGAACCCAGAGGCACTGTACCTCTAAGCTCCATCACCAGCCTGATTTTTTTTATTCTTTATTTTGAAACAGGATCTCACCAAGTTTCTGAGGCTGCCCAAGAATCTGGGATCTTCCTGTCTCAGCCTCCCAAGAATGGGGATTACAAGCCTGCCCGGCCAATTTGCATATTTAAAAGATCACAGTTGGAGAACGTTTGTTATATACACTGTCCTGAAGGACTGTTCTGTGTCAAGACATGATTAATGGTAAACTAGTTATTAAACTGACCTGAAAAGAAACAAAGAAGATCTCTTTGAAAGGGAGTGTAAAACAACATTTTTTAAAAAATCAAGAAAATACTCCAGGAAAAGATTGAAAACTATGTAAACTGATGATGAATTTAAGGATAACAGAGAAATTGCTTACTGTATGAACAGATTCTTGACCTCAGTCCTGATCAGGAAGGTTTTAGGAAGGTGGCAGTTTCTAAACTTTCCCTAGCAATAGCAAATGGTGACCAGTGGCTAGATATTCTAAACCAATTTGAAAAAAAATAAATAAAATAAACCAAAAAAAAAAAATGCAGGCTGACTTATAGTCTCTCATGTCCTCGCTGAAGGATGCTATATCAGAGATTCCTCTTTTCACAGACTGCCATTTTTCTGTCCAAGGAATTTTAAGAAAGGAAGTATTTTGTTCTTCTTCTTTTTTTTTTAGGTGAAATCAGGCTGGGCTTGCTGGCTCACCTTTAGAATCCCACCTACCAGGGAGACTGAAGTAGGAGGATCACAACTTCAAGGCCAGCCTGGGCAACCTAGTGACATTCTATCTAAAATTATAAATAAAGGCTGGGCATGGTGGTGCACGCCTATAATTCCAGTACTTGAGAGGCTGAGACTGGAGTATGACAGGTACTCTGCCGGCCTCAGCAACTTAGTGAAACCCTGTTTCAAAATAAAAATAAAATAATGCTGGGGCATTAAGTCAGAGGTAGAATGCCCCTGTGTTCAGTCCTCAGTACCCTCTCTACATACATGTGATACAGTTCCCCTTTGGTCTCTCTTGGGACCCTCACCCTTGGGATTCAGATATTGTAGTTTAGGAAACCAAAAAGCCACATGAAGCTGGGCGTGGTGACGCACACTTGTAATCCCAGTATTTGGGAGGCTGAGACCAGAGGATCGCGGTTCACGGACAGCCTCAGCTACTTAGTGAGGCCCTCTGCAACTCAGTGAGACCCGGTTTCAAAATAAAGAATAAAAAATAGGGCAGGAGGTGTAGCTTGGTGATAGAATGCCCCTGGGTTCCATCCCCAGACCCGCAAAAAAAAAAAAAAAAAAAAAAAAAAAAAAGCCACGTGAAATGGTCACGTGTCAGAGTTCTGATCACAGTTCAATTGTGTGACTTGTCACCACGACCACCAGCATCAATGGCCGCCATGTTGACACCAAGTGGAGACAGGCTGCCTCTGCTGAGCTTTGCCCAAATGTGTGTTTGTGAGAACAGTTCTATTTGAAGCCACTAACCTTTGAATTGTTACACACACAGAAATAGATACCTGGAAGACCAACTTTTTTTTTTTTTTTTTGTACTGGAGGTTGAACCCAGAGGCATCCTACCTCTGAGCTACACCCCTAGCCCTATTTTATTTTTTATTTCCAAATAGGGTCTCCCCAAATAGCTGAGGCCCTCCTCAAATCTATCATCCTCCAGTCTCAGCCTCCATAGTACTCAGTTTATAAGCATGCACCATCAAACCTGCTCAAAGGTCAATTTGGAAAAAAAAAAAAAAAAACTTGCCGGGCGTGGTTGCGCAGGCTTGTAATCCCCGCGCTTGAGAGGCAGAGACAGGATTGTGCAGGTTCAAAGCCAGCCGCACTGTTTCCAAATAAAAATATAAAAAATAGGTCTGGGAGTGTAGCCCGGAGGTAGAAGGGTTTCCAGGAACCCCAGTACCACCAAAATAAATAAATAAATAAATAAATGAATAAATAAATAAATAAATAAATCTACATTTCTTACACTTTCTGAAAGATTGGAGCAGTCATGTGACATAATTCTGACCAATGAAATATGAACAGAACAGATAGATTAGCCTGTTTTTCATCACTATAATGAAATACTTGACACAGACTAACTTTATAAAGAAAAGTTTATTTAGCTCATATATTTGGATGGTGAAAGTCCAAACTTTCATCATGCCCTGGACAAATAGCAGAGTACATGGGGGAAGAATCATCACAAACCAGGAAGGAGAGAGAGAGAGAGAGAGAGAGAGAGAGAGAGAGAGAGAGAGAGAGAGAGAGAGAGAGAGAGAGAGAGAGAAGCGCTGAGTGAAGCTGAGCTTGCTCCTTTTACAATAACCCTCTCAGGAGGAGGACTACCTTATCCCTCCCAAGGGCAGGAACCCAGCAACCTCCCGCTAGGCTCACCTCTCAAAAGTGCTACTATCTCCCAATACCACTGCCCTGGAGACTGAGCCTCCGTCACATGGACTCTTGGAAGATCCTGGAGCCGTATCCAGAACATACAACACAAATCCAAGGCTCAGCAGATGCTCACATGGCTTGAGGGCCTGAATACTTTGATCTTCTGCGTGAAATTCATAATGACTGCTAGAACTCTAGCAGCCATTCCACAAAAATGAGAATTGAGACCACATTCAAAGATTCAGAAGAGGAGTCTTTTTAGTCATTAGTACAATACAAATTAAAACTACAGTGAGATACCATTTCACATTTCTGTCTCCGTGTGTGTGTGTGTGTGTGTGTGTGTGTGTGTGTGTGTGTTCTGGGTATTGGGTATTGAACTAGGGGCATTCTACCTCTGAGCTATACCCATAGCCTGATTTTTTATCATTTATTTATTTATTTATTTATTTTTGGTTGGTACTGGGGGTGGAACCCAGAGGCTTTCTACCTCCAGGCTATACTCCCAGACCTATTTTTATATTTTATTTGGAAACAGGGTCTCACTAAGTTGCTGAGAGCCTCACTAACTAGCCGAGGCTGGCTTTGAACCTGAGCAATCCTTCTGTCTCAGCCTCCCAAGCTTGGGGATTACAAGCGTGTGCCACCACACCCGGTTTATCTTTTATTTTTAAAACAGTCTCACTAAGTTGCAAAGGGCCTCACTAGTAGCTAAGGCTGGCTGTGAACCTGTGATCCTCCTGTCTTAGCCTCCCAAGTACTGGGATTACAAGTTTGTGCCACCATGCCTGACTACCATTTTGCATTTCGTGTGTGTGTGTGTGTGTGTGTGTGTGTGTGTGTGTGTGTGTGTTCGTGGTACTGGGGATGAAACCCAGGGGCATTCTACCTCCAAGCTACACCCCCCAGACCTCTTTTTTATTCTTTATTTTGAAACAGGGTCTCACTGAGTTGCAAAGGGCCTCACTAAGTAGCTGAGGCTGGCCGCAAACCATAATCCTCCTGTCTCAGCCTCCTGAATGCTAGGATTACATGCATGCACCAACACGCTTGGCTTCCTGTTTGTTTGTTTGTTTGTTTGTTTGTTTATTTATTGCAGGTCTGGGGATGGAACCCAGGGGCATTCGACCTCTGAGCTACATCCCCTTGCCCTATTTTTTATTTTGAAACAGGGTCTCACTGAGTTGCAGAGGGCCTAAGTAGCTGAGGCTGTCTGCGACCATGATCCTCTGGTCTCAGCCTTCCAAATGCTGTGATTAGAAGCATGTGCCACCACACCTGGCTATTCTTTATTTTGAAAAGGGTCTCACTGAGTTGCAAAGTAGCTGAGGTTGTCTTAGACTCTCAAGAGCCTCTCAAACATGCACCGCCACACCCAGCCTCATTTCACATTTGTAAATAGGCAAATATTAGAAAGACTGACAAAAAAATAATAATGAAGGAAAAAAAGAAAGACTGACAACTCAATATATTGCTGTGAATATGGACCAACTAATGTGGCCATGGGACTAGCTTCTGACCTATGGGGTTTAGTAGAAATGATGTTTGCCACGTCCAGATTGTGCCCTTTGCAGGAAAGAAGCATGCTCCCTGCTGTCCACAAGGTGGAATGCAAATATGATTGCAGGGTAGTCTGGACCACAGGATGGGGACTGTGGTCAATAGATGTCATACATCAAGAGGATCTTGAAGCCGGGCATGGTGGCGCGTGCTTGTAATCCCAGCATTTGGGAGGCTAAGACCAGAGGATTGCGGTTCTAAGACAGCCTCAGCTACTACTTAGTGAGACCCTGTTTCAAAATAAAGAATAAAAAAATAGGGCTGGGGGTGTAGCTCGGAGGTAGAATGCCCCTGGGTTCCGTCCTCAGTATCAAAAAAAAAAAAAAAAAGAGAGAGAACTTGAGTTGCATAATCCACTGGGCCATTATATTATTTCCAGACCATACATACAAAATATTATATGAAAATTAGCTCTCATGTTTAAATATTTAAATATTTAAAAAACAAACACATAAATAAATAATGTCAGGAAAAATGTGGAGAGCATGAAGTAGCAGGAGAGTATGGAGTTGTGAAAGATGAGGATGGAGACAGGAAGGATAGTCAACTGTATTAAAAGCTCCGACCCGTGAGGGAAGAAAGGATTTCATTTGCAAGCACTTCCACAAGATGTTGGATTTCATTGTGTTTTGATCATTATTACCTATTTACATACAACACCACGAGAACCAGTTCTATCTCACAAATTAGACCTAAATCCAGTCAATTCTAATTTTTGCTTCTGTTCTATTACTTTGTCTTTGTTAAGAATCTCACCATCCAGGCATGGTGGCCCACGCTTGTAATCCCAGTACTTGGGAGGCCGAGACCAGAGGATCGCAGTTTGCTGGCCAGCCTCAGCAATTTAGTGAGGCCCTCTGCAACTTAGTGAGACCCTGTTTCAAATAAAATAGAATAAAATAAAATAGGGCTGGAGGTGCTGGAGGTGTAGCTCAGAGGTAAATAAATGCCCCTGAGTTCAATCCTCAGTAGTACCTAAAAAAAAAAAAAAAAAAGAAGGCAACTTACCAATGCTTCTCATCCAAGAAAAATTTTGTCAATCTGACGCTGTGTTTAGGTAGACATTAGAGGGTTGCCAGTATGGATCCATTTTAATTCCAGACTAATTAAGCTTGGACTAGAACCAACTACAGTGACTCAAAGCAATCAGTATCTCTTACTATCTTACCAAAAATTATATAGTAGATTAAATCTAGCAGAAAGGTGGGATATATATTTCAAGCCAGATTTGTAATGTTACTTAATTGTGTTCTTGTGCAATGAACAGAGACTAAGGAAGGTCAGGGGAAGATGTATTAGACATAGCTCAAAGATTCTGAGAAACCAGGGCTGTCCTAGGGACCTCAAAGACCAGAAACAGGGGTTAATGCTATCCCTCTCTCTTCCTACTTCCTCTGCCTGTCAGCTTTTGGATTTCAGGCATGGTTAAACTCTTGAGAGCAAAAGCTACATTTTATGTATTTTATTCTTGCTTGTTTATTTGTTTTTGTAGTCTGGAAATTGAACCCAGGAGCATTCTACCTCCAAGCTATACCCCCAGCCCTATTTTATTTTAATTTTGAAATAGGGTCTTGCTAGGTTTATGAGAGTCTCACGACCTGGCTGAAGCTGTCCCCGAACCTATAATCCTCCTGTCTCCGTCTCCCAAGTACTGAGATTACGAACCTGTGCTATCAGGTTTGGCTTCATTCTATGCTTTTAATAACTATACAAGGTTAGAAATTTGAGTTAATGCCGGGCGTGGTGGCGCAGGCTTGTAATCCCCGGGCTTGGGAGGTGGAGACAGGAGGATCACACAGGTTCGAAATAAATAAACAAATATATATATATATATATATATATATATATAGAGAGAGAGAGAGAGAGAGAGAGAGAGAGAGAGAGAGAGAGAGAGAGCCAGGCATGGTGGCGCACGCTTGTAATCCCCGCTCTTGGGAGGCTGAGACAGGAGGATCGCACGGGTTCGGAGCCAGCCTCAGCTGCTTAGTGAGGCTTTCAGCAATTTAGGAGACCCTGTTCCCAAATAAAATATTTTTAAAAAGGTCTGGGAGTATAGCCCGGAGGTAGAAAGCCTCTGGGTTCCACCCCCAGTACCACCGAAATAAATAAATAAATAAATATATATATATATATATAGTTAATAATAATATAGTTTATATATATATTAACTCAAATATATATATTTGAGTTAAAAGCCGGGCATGGTGGCACACACTTGTAATCCCAGCATTCGGGAGGTTGGGACAGGAGGATCCGGGTTTGAGGACAGCCTCAGCTACTTAGTGAGGCCCTCTGCAACTCAGTGAGACCCTGTTTCAAAATAAAAAATAAAAATTAGGGCTGGGGGTGTAGCTCAGAGATAGAATGCCCCTGGGTTCCATCCCTAGTACCACACACACACATACAAAAGAAATTTGAGTTAAAGAATATAAACCTTTTATAAGCTTCTTGCTAACTATTGCTAATTGCTATCTAAAAAAAAATTCATACTACCTTAGACTCTTAACAGGAGTGTGTGATTATGCATATTTTGGAAACAACCTCACCAGCCTTAAATTTTAGTATCTTTGATTTTTAGAAAAATAAAATATGTCTTTGATGTTTTATTTTATACTGCTTTATAGCTATAAAAAGCAAACTGTTCATGTATTTGTTGATCCTGTGTGTGTGTGTGTGTGTGTGTGTGTGTGTGTGTGTGTGTGTGTTTACTGGGGATTGAACCCAGGGGCATTCTACCTCTCAGCTACACTGCCAGCCTGATTTTATTTTCTATTTTCAAACAGGGTCTTGCTAAATCACTGCGTGCCGCAAGTTGCTGAGGCTGGCTCAAACCTGCAGCCCTCCTGTCTCAGCCTCCCAAGTACAGGCGTGCTCCACCGTGCCAGTGATCATTTGTATTTTGTGTCTAAGATTTATCTGCACTTTGTTGTTCTACCATTCTCCACTGAAGTTTTGGTGTTTTCATTATTGATTTAAACGGCTACACACATTATTGATTTAAAATGCTCACATTGTTTTCTGTCAGATGTCTTGAAAGATCTCTGTAATTTACTTTTCAATTTTTGATAGTTTCTGGTTGGACTTTTAAATTTTTCATCCAGTCAAACCTTTGATTTTGATTCCTTCGTGAATTTAGCCTATTGATTTTCTTCTTAGACGATTTCTTCTTCAGCTCAGGAACAAGTAAATAGCTTCCTAAAGTATTCTTCTTGTTTTTCAACAAGCACATTGACAAACATAGATTTTGTCTCAGATACATGTTTTGATATTTTTTTTTACATTGAACATATTCCACATTCAACCTCAGGAATTAATTTTTGTATATGTTCTATGTTGATAATTTAAGTTTTCATAGGCATCCAACCTATTGAACTATTTTTCTTTAACACATTGTAATGTGATGCCAACCTTTAAAATCTGCATCATTTTGTTAAGTGATAGTACCGGTGTTTGGCTATTTATTCTGTCCTAAAGCTAGACTAATAAACACGATACAAGTTCTCTGTTACGTGTCACTTTCATATGTGGTAGGGCAAATCCTTGTATTAGGACTCTTTTGGTTACAAGTAATGAAAATGAATTAAAGTTACTTTAAGGTAAAGGGATAATATCCATGGTCAATCACCTGTTCTCAGGAGCAGGGATCTCTTGGGCCAGAGCTAAGGGTAGGGGCTACTGAATCCTCGGAGTTGGCTGTCCACTCTCCCTCATCAATTTCCTTTTTATAAGTATTTCTTGGCTCTTCTCTGTTTTTCCTAGATAATCAACTCTAGAATCACTGTTTCAAGCTTCAAAAGGCATTCTATTTGGATTTTGATTAGATTTACACTAAACCCATAAATTAATTTGAGAAGAATTGACATCTTTATAATAGTCATTGTTATCCAGGGACTTGATAGGGCTCTCACTTATTCAAGTCTTTTTTTATGGTCTTCAGTAAAATCTTGTCATTTTATTTATAGCTTTCCTGCCCATATCTTGTTTTTTTTTTTTTTTCCTGAGGTATTTTATGTCACTCATTTCTAAGTCAATTACAACCTGACTCTACATATTAATCTTAATTCTCTCGTTACTGAAAAGGGAGAGGGAGAAGCAGTGGAAATCATTGAAAGGACATCAAAGGATCTCAGAAGAGAAGAGAATTAAATTTCAGGAAAAGGAGACAGGGCTATCAGAAGTAACTGTATCCATGGCTGAATTTCTTTTTTTTTTTTTTTAAATAGTAGTTAGACTTTAATCACCTTGACATGTCCAGAAATAATTATGTTGAATGAAATAAAGCTAAGCAAAAAGGCAAATACACACAATTTAATTCCCTTTTTTTGCTGTTACAGCTATTCAGAAATCATTGGTGAGAGGGGAGAAGGGAAAACAGGGGTGGGGGGGAGAGGGCACCAAGTATAGTTTAAATGTATACCATTTATGTTCAATAAAAAAAATAACACTTCACAATTTTCCAAATCCTATCAAAATTGTGATTTGTGTTACAGATTGGGAGAATATGGTTTGGGGAAACTGTTCTCCAGGGGACCCCTGCTAGGGTCCCGGACACACTTTCCCCCAACCCATAACAAAATCCAAAAATGACCAAACACAGAAAATTGCTGTGGGTTCTTGTCCTAAGCTAAGAATAAAAATGCATAGCTTGGACAATTGCTGATGATTTAAAGAAATTTATTAGAAAGATAGAAATACAGAAAATTGAAATACAGCTCCATACCAGACTGGCATGGAGGGGTGACTCGAAATGAATACACCAAAGGGATCACACATGGACTGGATTTTTTATACCCATGACCTCCATCTTGTTTGTGTGACTCTGACGTAGTGAACGTCCCTGTAAGGTACCTCCCCTTACCCTGTAAGGTACCTCCCCTTACCCTGTAAGGTACCTTCCCCAATAAGGTGTGGCGCGGTGTCTCCTTTCATGAAGGTCCACACCTCCTACCATCTTAGCCAGCTTATCCAATCATGTAGATCTGTCTTTAGATAAAGGCCTAGTTCTCCTCAACTAAGATCTGTCTTTAGATAAAGACAGGCCTAGTTCCCTTCTCCTATTGACTCGTTAATTGCTTTTAGCTAGGTTAATTTACATTGGAATAGTTGCCTGCTTTTAGGCAGAAACCAAGTCCTTGCACAGATTTGCCCTTCACCCAATTTTTGAAATATATTAATAATCAGAGCTTTCTCAAATCTTCCTAGGCCATTCCCAATACTGGTACAATTTGTAGGTCAGAGCAGGTCTGGAACTATTTGCCATTGGACAGCCACAAGATAAGTAGTATGGGACTAAGCTCAGTTCTGTTCATATATTTCTCTAATAATAAGACTTTCTAAATGAAAGGTAAGAGGCACAGAACTCCCTTATGATTTGAGCAACTTAGGTTGTTGCCACTGTATATAGCTATATATAGCAATGCTTTGAGGAATGTATTTTATTCTGTTTTGTGCTGAAGTATATTTTTAAATGTTTTAATTGTTTTATTATTGTAGCAGAAACCACTGAATAGATTTAAAGAATGAAGTTAGTGGTATTTAAGTATATTCACACTTAGAAGCCATCACCTCCTTCAAGTCTATGAATGTCTCCGATGCTCCCCCATTTCCTCACTCTGCTTTCACCTGTCCTGTTCACACCCTGAATGCCCAGATCTCATTAATCTGATTTCTGAATTTCTCTTTTATAAGTACCCTCTCAGTCTCTCTGTCTCTGTCTCTTCCCCTCTCTCTCTCTCTGTATTGCTCACCTCTCATCTCTACATATTTATGTTTTACTTCATCTTTATATTTCCATTATATAAAAGGAAAGAGGGTGTTTTCCTCATTGGTTCTGAATAAAAGATTGGCCCAGATGGGTCATAGGCCAATATTGAGCGTTACTTACCTTATTACCACAGCCAGGAGGAAGCAATGTATTATGGACACAGCCTGAGGCTTGTGCCTGCCCCGGGGACAGGGAAGCAAGATTTGTTGCCATATAAAGAGGAGAAAGACTTGTGCGACACACCACAGCCACTGTGACCACTGACGTTATTCCTAACAAATTTGTTTGTTTGTTGTTGTTGTTGTTTTTGGTGCTACTGGGGTTCCTGGAAGCCCTTCTACCTCCGGGCTACACTCCCAGACCTAATATATATTTTTTTGGGAGGGAGGGGGGAGTGGAACCCAGAGGCTTTTTACCTCCAGGCTATACTCCCAGACCTTTTTTATATTTTATTTGGAAACAGGGTCTCACTTCTCACTAAGTTGCTGAAAGCCTCACTAAGTAGCTGAGGCTGGCTCCGAACCCGTGCGATCCTCCTGTCTCCGCCTCCCAAGTGCAAGGATTGCAAGCGTGCGCCACCATGCCCGGCTTTCCTAACAAATTTGCTTAAGTTTACCTTGTTGCCAATTCAAAGGATTTTTTTTTCCTACTGAGAGTTGAACCCATGATCTTTCTATCTCTGAGCTATAGCCCTTTTTATTCCTTTTTATTTTTTATAACAGGGCTCACTAATTTACTGAGGCTTTTTTTTTTTTTTTTTGAGGTACTGGAGGTGGAACCCAGAGGCTTTCTACCTCCGGGCTATACTCCCAGACCTATTTTATATTTTATTTGGAAACAGGGTCTCACTAAGTTGCTGAGAGCCTCACTAAGTAGCTGAGGCTGGCTTGGAACCTGTTCTATCCTCCTGTCTCAGCCTCCCAAGCACTGGGATTACAAGCGCGGGCCACCACGCCTGGCCTACTGAGGCTCATTTTAAACTTATAATCCTTCTGCAGTCTCAGCTTCCCAAGTACTGGAGACATTTTTAAATTGTTTTAGTTATTTCAGTCTCTGAAATCTCTGATGCTATTGACAACTTCTTGAAGAAACTCTTTCCTCCCTTTGTTTCAAATAACACATTTTGCTTATGGTTTTCCTTCTTCGGTTCCATTTCATTCCTCATTTCAGACCTTTCTTCTCCCACTCACCCTTCTTAATTATTTTATATAGGCTTTCATCTTTGGAATATTTCTCTTCTTCCTCTAAAGTACATTATTCTTGGTGATCTCATCTTATCCTATGGTTTCTTTTTTTTTTTTTTTTTGGTGGTACTGGGGTTCCTGGAAGCCCTTCTACCTCCGGGCTACACTCCCAGACCTATTTTTACATTTTTATTTGGAAACAGGGTCTCCTAAACCAGCGCGTGCGGCTGGCTTCGAACCTGCGCGATCCTCCTGTCTCCGCCTCCCAAGCGCGGGGATTACAAGCGTGCGCCACCACGCCCGGCTTATCCTATGGTTTCAAATAGCCATATACTGTTGATTCTCAAATCCATTCCCCCAGGGCAACTCTCCCTGGTATTTAGACCCACCCTGTAGTAAAAAGGAACACATTGCTTTAACTAGGAGGAAGAATGGTGTCATAGCTGTCTAGAGGGTACAGAAAACACTGAACATATATTGAATAGTTTAGAAAATATTATCTCTGTCTTCTAAGAGTGGGTACACTTTTTTTTTTCAGTACTAGGGATTAAACCCAGGACATTCTACCTCTGATCTACACCCCTAGCCCTACTTTTATATTCTTTATTTTGAAACAGGGTCTCATGATGTTGTAGGGGGCATCATTAAGTAGCTGAGGTTGGCTGAGAACCTGTGATCCTCCTGTCTCAGCCCCCAAGTGCTGGGACTACAAGTGTGCACCACCACACCTGGCAGGGTACAACCTTTCATCTTTGATCTCTGTGCTATATTCTCAGAGCAAGGACATTATACTGTTATACTTCATCTCTAGTAATCAGAAGCCAGGACATAGCTTACTAATTATAAAAAATACCATAGAATGAGTATCTGTAGACTTCTGCTCTAAATCTTCTTTTGCAAATGATTCTTTTTATACCTAAGATTTCCAATTTGTGGTTATGGTCCAGGGATGGTGAGCACCTGTAATCTTAGCACTAAGGAGGCTGAGACAGGAGGATCACAAGTTCAATGCCAGACGTAGAAACTTAGTGAAGGTCTATTTCTTTCTTTCTTTCTTTCTTTCTTTCTTTCTTTCTTTCTTTCTTTTTTTTTCTTTTTTTTTTTTTTTTGGAAGTATTGGGGATGGAACCCAGGGGAACTTCTACCTCCGGGCTACCCTCCCAGACCTATTTTATATTTTATTTGGAAACAGGGTCTCTTAAGCCAGCTGAGGCTGGCTTCGAACCTGCAGATCCTCCTGTCTCCGCCTCCCAAGCTTGGGGATTACAAGGGTGCGCCACCACGCCCAGCTTGCGAAGGCCTATTTCAAGATAATAATAATTAAAAAAGGGCTGGGGATATAGTTCAAAGAAATAATGACTCTGGGTTTGATTCCCAGCACCCCCAAATTTATAGTCCATAAACACTGTGTTATTATCTCATCAACATTATTATCTCATCTTTCCTAGCTATTCCATAGTCATAATATGAAATTAATTTTGGTCACTGCCAATTTGTACCAAACAAGATATCATCTCTCTCTTACAGGTTCTTAATGAGTTCATTAGTCATTTAAATTTAACTTGACACACAATCAGCATAGTATATAAAAGATAATCTATTATCTCTATTTCTACCCCAAAGCCAGTGTCTTGTTAGTGGGAAACATTTGGGGAAGTATCATTAAAATCAGGAGTTAGGTGAAAATATCTACTGTTACCACTGTTCAGCACTATTTTGAGTGTGGCAGCCATCACAAGTAGAAAAGAGAGAAATTATAAGGACAAGAAGGAGGTAAAATATTTGGCTGAATATGAAGTTGGTACTATAGAGAAATAAACAGCCAATTTATTCACACATACAACTAGTTAGTTTAGAAGATATAATGGACAAAAGACTCCATTTACAAAAGCAACAAGAGTGTTTTCTTAAAATAAACTTAAGAAATATGCAAAAATCTATTTGAAAAATAAAAACTTAAACTACAATTGAATCCCCCAAAATCATGAGGAAGAAGATATCTATAGATATATGTGTGTGTGTGTGTGTGTGTGTGTGTGTGTGTGTGTGTGTGCGCGCGCGCGCACCTGCATGTGTTAGTTACTGGTGATAAAACCTAGGGGCTTTCTACCTCTGAGTTATACCTCCAACCCTACTTTTATTTTGAAATAGGCTTTCATTAAATTACTGATGGCCTTGCTATGTCGCTGGCTACTCCTTCAATCCTCCATCTCAGCCTCCTGAGTACTGGGATTACAGGCCTGTGTCACCAGGCCCGGCTACCAAGTTCTTGAACAGGAAGAATCACTATCATACAGAGGTCAATTCAGTAAAACAACAAAGAAGGGTTTATTTTAAGTAATCTGAAAATAAAGTATATATTTTTTAAGAAACAATCAACAATATCTACTGAAATATGGGGGAAACTCTAGAATGTGGGGGAATAAAGTGGCCTTTTATATATTGAAAAGAATCAATGAAAACATTAAGAAATAGAATTTAGTATATTAGAAAAGCAGCATTTTAAATCAGTGGGGAAAATTATTTATATAAAATTGGTATTTGGACTGCTGATAGACATCCAGGAAAAATAAGGAGAGCCAGGCATGGTGGTACACACCTGGAATCCCAGTACTTGGGAGGCTGAGACAGGAGGATCACAGGTTTGCTGCCAGCCTCAGCTACCTAGTGAGGCCCTCTGAAACTTAGTGAGACATTTTTTTCAAAATAAAGAATTAAAAGTAGGGTTGGGGGTGTTGCTCAAGGTAGAATACCCCTGGGTTAAATCCCCAGTACTGAAAAAAAAGGGGAAAGTAAAAGAAAATAATATATATTTATTTATAGGGTAAAGCAGCTATTCCTAAATATGTCACAAAATTCAGAAGCCACAAAAAAATCAGTAAATTTGATTGAATTTGATCCAATACAAATACAAACAAACTGAGCATATGCCTATAATCCCAGTTACTCAGGAGGCAGAGGCAGGAGGAGGATCTTGAGTTCTAGGCCTGCCTGAGCAACTTAATAAGAATCTAAAAAAAATAAATAAAAATAAAAGAATAAAAGGAGTACTTGCCTAGCATGTGTGAGGCCTTGGGTTTGATCTCCAGCACTAGAAAAAATAACATCCCAAAACAAGACAATGAGAAATTGAGAAAATTTGCTACTCATGCCATAGGTAGATACTAACTTATATAGAGAAAGCTTTTATAAATCAATAAGAAAAGGCTGTTGCTATAAAATAAAACACAAATGACTTTTAAACACATTAAGAGATGCTCAATCTTATTTTGCAACACCAGAAATACATACTTAAACAAGATTAGAATATCATTTTTAAATTAAATCAGCAAGAAACCAAAAGTTTGATTAGACAATGTGTTCTCATACATAACTAGCTGAGTGTAATTGGCAGTTTGGCACTGTCTGACAGAATTAACAATGCAACCCAACAGGTTTTCTTCTGGGAATTTATCCCAGACTGTATTCACTCATGTATGAAATAGATTATTCATTCAAGCATTGTTTGTAATACCAAAAGATTTCTTCAGTAGAGGACGTACTGAATGTACGTGGGGATAGAGCAGCGATCGGGATGCTCCCTATGTGATACAAAATCATCTTCACCATCTAATGCTTTACAGAGAAAGCAAGGTATGGTATGTATAGTATGCTATCTTTTATGTGAAAATGAGAGTAAATAAAATGTAAATCATGTTTGTGTTTATAAATTATCTCCAGAAAGGTACACAAAAACTCTTCATATCAGGTGTCTCTAAAAAGTGAGCAGTATAAGCCGGATGTGGTGGTGACACTTAAAATCCCAGTACTTGGGAGGCTGATACAGAAGGATCGCAGGTTTGAGGACAATTTCAGCAAGTAGAGAGACTCTCATCAACCTAGTGAAACCCTGTTTCAAAATAAAAATATAGAGCTGAGAATGTACCATGGAAGTAGAATGCCCTGGGTTTGATCCCCAGTATCATAAAAAAAAAAAGAAAAAAAGAAAGAGAAAGAGAGAGAGGAGAGAGAGAGAGAGAGAGAGAGAGAGAGAGAGAGAGAGAGAGAGAATAACTGATGTCTAGGGGTGGAGAAGAGCTTTTTACTCTATACCTCTTTCTACCCCCCCCACCCTTTTCATGAAGTACTAGGCATATTCCCCAGCCATTTTATTTTATTTTTTTTTACTTTGAAATGGGGTCTTGCTAAGTTACTGAGGTTGTTCTGGAACTCTGATCCTCCCGCCTCAACCTTCTGAGTAGTTGGAATTAGGAAGAGTACCAGGCATTGAATTTAGGGGTATTTTGCCTCTGATCTACACCCCAGCTCTATTTTTATTTTTATTTATTTATGTTTTTTTGTGTGTAGTATTGGGGATTGAACCCAGAAATATTCTACTTCAGAGCCTCCCCACTTTTTTCTTCGAAACAGGGTCTCATTAGGTTGCTAAAAGCATCACTATGTACTAAGGCTGTTCTGGAACCTGCAGCCTCCCAAATACTGAGATTACAAGTGTGTGCCACCACACCTGGCTTTTCTTTCTTTCTTTTTCAAATTTTGAAACAGGATCTCTATAAATTGCTTAGGGCTTTGCTAAGTTCCTGAGGCTGGCCTTGAACCTACCAACCACTTGTCTCAGCCTCCCAAGTACTGGAACACAGGTGTGCGCCACCTTGCCCGGGTCCCCTTATACTTTCTTTATCATATGAATGAATAGCCAATTCTAAATTGTAAAAATAATTAAATTGTGTAATAATTCTTTAAAACTGGCTTCAAGATTGTTTACCGGAAAAAAAGTTACAGGAGACTGAGTCATATCATACAGGGATTTGAAATTTGCATTAGAAATTAATTCCAAAAATAGCTTGTTAAGTCCACCAGGCAAGCAATCTAGAGACACATGTCCAGGCGAAGATTGGCAGCTTGGTTTCACTCATATGCCAGGGTAAACTTGTAGATCTTTTCTGACTGGGACATTGTCCTATATAACAATGTTACTCTATTGTCAGCGTACCAGAAAATTAAGTAAACTCCAAACAGTGCCAGAGGAAAAGGGTAAATTCTGTTTTGTCCAGGTGACCTGGTATTCATCAAATCATCTAAAATCTTTATTCCAAAGCCTATTTCAGGTCTCCACAATACTAATTTCTGGATTCACATGGTACAAAATAAACTAACTACATCCCACCTTTGTGTGTTTCTGCTTAATTCAGCAAAACAGATTTTAACTTCTCATTTAAGTGCCATGTTTAGGTTTTCATGGTTAACCTGTGTTGTGAGTGTCTTTTCGTAGGCTGGAAGCTTTCAGACATCAGATGGTGGTACTGACAGAACCTGACAAAGACATCTATAAAAGCCCTTTGGATGGTTATAGAGACGCCCCGCACAACCCATCTGATTCCCCCATGCCAATTACATACACCTGTACCCTAAGCCGGGGCCCCCTTACGTCACCCCTGTTCAGACTGAAGAAACTCGATGAGTCATCGCCCTTATTCCTTTGCTACAGGTACATGTATGTAATGATAATGGGAGAGAATTGATGGGAAATTAGCTCATGTTAAATGTTTGTAATACTGTAAAAGTCAAAATGTATTTTCTGTGTCTATCTTTGGCCTGGCAGGTGTCAGGAACTTACTAGACAGAGGGAGGAATGTACCAGAATTGGGAATGGCCTGGGAAGATTTGAGAAAGCTCTGATTATTAATAGATATATTTCAAAAATAATTGTGTCAAAATGGCAGACCTGGGGAAAGGAAGACTTGGTCTTGGTTTCGGTCAGGAAGCAAACAGCTATTGAAACTTAGATTGACCTAGCTAAAAGTAATTAGCAAGTCCATAGGAGAGGGGAGCTAGGACTTCCTCATCCTCATTCTAAAGACAGGTTTACATAATAATTGGATAATCTAGCTAGGATGGGAGGAGGGGTCGACCTTCCTGAAAGGAGACACCTTGCCTGGGGAGGAACCTTACAGGGCCTTTTACTATCTTTTTAATAAACTTCTTTAAATCTTCAAAAAATAATTAAATTGTAAAATATTATTCCCTTTTCTCATCTATATAGTGGTGTTTGCTTATTTGTGTGTGTGTGTGTGTGTGTGTGTGTGTGTGTGTGTGTACGTGTGTGTATGTGTTACTAGGGATTCTACCTCTGAGCTACACCCCCAGCTCTATTTATTTATTTATTTATTTAGTGTGCTACTGAGGGTGAACCCCAGGGGCTTTTCTACCTCCAGGCCATACTCCTAGACCTATTTTATACTTATTTGGAAACAGGGTCTCAATAAGTTCCCGAGAGCCTCACTAAGTAGCTGAGGCTGGCTTCGAACCTGTGTGATCCTCCTGTCTCAGCCTCCCAAGTGCTGGAATTACAAGTGTGCACCACCACACCTGGCTTTAGCCCTATTTATTAATTTATTTAATTGGTGCATTGTAGACATACATCTCAATGGAGTACACGATGGTAGAGGCATACATGCAAACATCACTCATTTAACCCTTCCCCAACTCACATCCCACTTTCCTCCCCTCATTTTATTTATATTTTTTATTTTGTTTTTGTTTTTGGCATACTGGGCATGGAATTCAGGGTCATTCTACCGCTGAGCTACACCCTCAGCCCTATTTTTTTTTTTTTATTCTTTATTTTGAAACAGGCTCTCACTAAGTTGCAGAGGGCCTCACTAAGTAGCTGAGGCTAGCCTTAAACCTGCCATCCTCCTGTCTCAGCCTCCCAAGTGCTGAGATTACAAGCGTGCATCACCTCACCCACCTAATGCTTGCTTATTATTGAAATTAAAAAAAAAAATCGGACACAACCTCAATTATAGTCCTTTCCCAAAGCAAGATGATTTTTTTCCCTTTGTGAGCATTCTGCCTCTGAGCTACACCTCTATCCCTTTTAAAACAAAAACAAAAACAAAAACAAAAACAAAAACAGAAGCCGGGCGTTGTGGCGCACGCTTGTAATCCTTGCACTTGGGAGGCTGAGATAGGAGGATCGCACAGGTTTGAAGCCAGCCTCAGCTACTTAGTGAGGCTCTCAGCAACTTAGTGAGACCCTGTTTCCAAATAAAATATAAAAAAGGTCTGGGAGTATAGCCCGGAGGTAGAAAGCCTCTGGGTTCCACCCCCAGTACCACCAAAAAAGAAAAAAAAATAAAATAAATAAATAAATAAATAAACAGGATCTCACTAAGCCACAGAGCTAGCCACGACTTAGAGAACCTCCCAAGTGTCAGCGCAGTAGGAAAATCCTAGGAAACAGAAAGTGGAACAAGTGACACAGAAGTCCCACAGAGGCATCGGCTTCCCATTGGGAACTAACACATCACCTGAGGTTGCAAATACTTACCTCACTGACCTTCCAAAGTTGTTAAAGTAAACCGGTGTCCCAACACAGCCTATGAGTCACATTTGGAGACATAAGTAAGAAACAGTTCTGTTTTCTGACAAAACTGCCAAGCTGTACTCTGCTGGACCGCGCTTTGTTCTTGGATTTCTTCAAGAATGTGTGTGTCGAGGGGGGGAGAGTGGCGCTGGAGTTGAACCCAAGGCCATTCTGTATCTGAGCTACACCCCCAGCCCTTTTGGAACAGGATCTCACTAGGTGGTTGAGAGTTTTGCTGTGTTTCTGAAGCTGGCCTTGAACCTGCAATCCTCTTAACTTCCCAAGTACTGGGATTACAAGTGTGTGCCACGCCACCAGGCTCTCTGAGGATTTTATGGACTTTACAAAAGAAGACCCCGACTTGCAGCAAGTCATGGGGGGGGGTGCCTGCAGGGATGGCGGGAGTGGGCCACCAGGTGGTCCACCTCTATGAAAACTTCCTTGGCTACGCCTACAATTGTGATCCATGTCCCTGGAGCCAGGGCTAGTTGGCAGCTTTCTTGAGAGGCGAGAGGCCGGGGCAGAGGAAGAAACCTTTGTACAGTGATCCTACCCTGAGAATAGGGAGGATGTACAACTCAAAAAATGACTGGGGTCACTCCTAACTTCATTTGATTTAGAAAAATAAGAACACCTACCTAACTTTTCCTGTATCTAAGAATTATATAGTAGTCTAAGAGCCACTTCCACAAGGGACAAAATAAATGATTTGAAAGCTCAGTATGACTTAATCTTTAAGTAATCCCAAAACAATGAAACACAGCTACGTTAGTAAGATTTAAACACCTAGCCGGGCGTGGTGGCGCACGCTTGTAATCCCGACGCTTGGGAGGCGGAGACAGGAGGATCACAGGTTCACAGACAGCCTCAGCTACTTAGTGAGGGCCTCTGAAGCTTAATGAGACTCTGTTTCAAAATAAAGAATTTTTAAAAATTAGGCCTTCGGATATAGTTCAGAGGTGGTAGAATGCCCCTGGGTTCAATCCCCATTAGTGCAAAAAAAAAAAAAAAAAAAGTACCTTGAAGATTAATGTATCTCAATTAAATTGGACACATTTTTAGGATGGAGTAAAATTGTGCTTGATTTCTGGGTTTCTGGTTACTAAGGATACTGGCAAATGAGGAGTAAAGATATCATAAATGTACAAGTCCACATGTTAATTCCTGCTGGGGCCTAAGTCCACAGGAAACTAATATATTTTCTAACAAGATTTTCTTTGGGCACCACACTGTTTCCAAAATGAATTACCACAGTAGGCCTTGAGTCTGACGCTGATGATACAGTTTGGTTATAATGCTATGGTTCAAATTTACTTGCAACTGCTAGGTTTGAAAAATGGAGGTGTGATTGATTTTAAGCCATATGTTTTGAAAGCATGGATGGGTTTCTCAAGTCTGGCAAGCCAAGTTCCTGAATGTCTGGTTTCTCCTGGTGAGTTTGGCTTCTCATCTGATGGCAGGAACAATGTAGACCCCAGGTCTGTCTTTTGAAGGCTGCCTGAGGCAACAGGACACGCACGCACCTGGCCCTGCCCCACAGGCACACTGGGGTTCTAGCAGAGGGTCTGGCACACCCTTGAATGGGCAAGATGAGTCCTGGTTTTTGGCAGGAGACAAGTTCTGTTGGGATGGGGCGCGCTTGTTTCTAAGGGCCCACCCGGCCTGCAGTGGTGAGAAGTGAGAAGTGCAGCCTTTTTATTTTTTTGTAGTGATGGGGGTGGAACCCAGTGACACTCTACCTCCAAACTACATCCCCAGACCGATTTTTTAAATTCTTTGTTTTTAAATTTTTTTGTTTTATACTTTATTTGGAAATAGGGTCTCACTAAGTTGCTTAGAGTCTCAGTAAGTAGCTGAGGCTGGCTTCGAACCTGTGCAATCCTCCTGTCTTAGCCTCCCAAGTACTGGGATTACAAGCGGGCACCACCAGGCCCAGCCTGAAAGGCATCCTTTTTCTCAGTGAAATATTCTACAAATCCATATCACCTACCACTTGTGCACGCACGCATACATGCACACACACAACCTCTAGCTTTGTAATCCTCCCATCTATCATCTGCCCCTTAATCATTTAATAAGCATTATATCCCATGCTGCAAGTCAGGGCTTGAGGGTATAGGCAGCAGGACAATACTTGCCTAGCATGGATCCCCAACACTATAAGAAAAAGAAAACAAAAAGTTATGTGCCAGAAACCATTCTCAGGCATGTGTTCCATTTCCAAGGAACACACACACGAGTTGGCATTTGAATGATATTCTTAGAATTCTTTTAAGCTTGTGGTTTAGAGTTGGGAGTGGTGGCACAGGCTTGTGATTCCAGTACTTGGGCAGCTGAGACAGGAGGAGCGCAGGTTTGTGGTCAGCCCCAGCTATTTAGTGAGGACCTCTGAAACTCAGTGAAATTCTGTCTCAAATTAAAGAATAAAAAATAGATCTGCGGGTGTAGCTTTGAGGTAGAATGCCGCTGTGTTCAATCCCCAGCATCACAGGAAAAAAAAAAAAAGATATCACTGTCTATTAGATGATCTCTTCTTTAAGGAATTTATCTCGCCCTTTCTGCTTCTTGGCTTTATTCGTCTTGAACACATTATAAACTTCAGAAATACAGAGAAAGTCCTTCTTGACAGTGGCACCCTCAAAGTGCTTAGTAAATGATATACGCTAAAGACTGAATACCTATTTCTATTGGTTGATGAGAGTCTCACTACTGGCTGAGGCTGTCCTCCAAACTGTGATCCTTCTACTGGAATTACAGGAGTGTACCACCATACCCAGTTTGTGAGTAATATCTTAAAAAAAAATCCCAGTTACCTACTTTGCATCGTTATTTAATCTTAACAAGATCAGAAAAAAACAACATATATCAAGGCACTTTTTTAAACATAGAGGTAAAAATACCAGCATTGTTGCTTTCATTATTTTTATTATAGTTAATAATCAATTATTAAGAAACTGAGGGAATTAAGCCTTGTTTTCCCTCTCAAGAGTCTATGGAAAATATAAGTGCTATAAAGTGTGCTTTTTTTCTAAAAGTTCTATATAGGCCTATACATAAATACGAAATGTATAATATCTAATTTATATGTATTTGTGGCCCAGTAGTGACTTAGTGATCTGATAATTAGTAGGTCCACAGAAGTACCAACTTTATTAAAGGAGGTAAAAGGTAATAATAGTTAAATTAGTACTGATTCTATTTAAAGTTTCAGGCCAATTAATAGAAATAGCTAGTACAGAGAGATGTCTTAATTGTGGCAATGGTTGTTAAAAATTTATTAAATTGTATGCTTTAGATGGTCGCAGTGGCTTATACCAGTACTTGGGAGGCTGAGACAGGAGGACTGCAGGTTTGTGGCCAGCCTCAACAACTTCATGAGGGCCCCCACAATTTAGTAAGATCCTGTTTCTAAATAAATAAATAAATAAATAAATAAATAAATAAATAAATAAAAACAGGGCTGGGGCTGTAGCTCAGAGGTAGAATGTCTCTGGGTTCAATCCCCAGTACCAGAGAAGAAGAAGAAGAAGAAGAAGAAGAAGAAGAAGAAGAAGAAGAAGGAGGAGGAGGAGGAGGAGGAGGAGGAGGAGGAGGAGGAGGAGGAGGAGGAGGAAGAGGAGGAGGAGGAGGAGGAGGAGAGAAGAGGAGGAGGAGGAGGAGAGGAGGAAGAGGAGGAGGAGGAGGAGGAGAGAAGAGGAGGAGGAGGAGGAGGAGAGGAGGAGGAGGAGGAGGACAAGGAGAAGGAGAGGAGGGGGAGGAGGAGGAGGAAGAGGAGGAGGAGGAGGAGGAAGAAGAGGAGGAAGAGAGGAGAAAGCTGGGCGTGGTGGCCCACGCTTTTAATCCCAGTGCTTGGGAGGCTGAGACAGGAGGATCACACAGGTTCAAAGCCAGCCTCAGCTACTTAGTGAGGCTCTCAGCAACTTAGTGAGGCCCTGTTTCCAAATAAAGTATAAAATAGTCTGGGAGTATAGCCTGGAGGTAGAAAAGCCCTTGGGTTCCACCTCCAGTACCACAAAAAAATTTTTTTTCATAAATAAAATTAAAGAAAATATCAGGGTGAGAAATTTTTACAAAATTTTATGCATAATGGAAAACATTGCAGTTGTGATCTTTCTTTCTTTCTTTCTTTCTTTCTTTCTTTCTCTTTCTTTTTTTCTTTTTCTTTTCTTCCTTCCTTCCTTTGTAGAGAAATTAAGCCAGTATTCTTCTTTATGAAGAATAAATGAGTGGCAGTGTTAGTTGACTAAATTAAAAAGGAAAGTAATTAGGCCGGGCGTGGTGGCGCACGCTTGTAAGCCCCGCGCTTGGGAAGTGGAGACAGGAGGATCACGCAAGTTCGAAGCCAGCCGTGCTGGCTTAAGAGACCCTGTTTCCAAATAAAATATAAAATATAAAATAGGTCTGAGACTGTAGCCTGGAGGTAGAAGGGTTCCATCCCCAGTACCATAAAAAAAAAAAAAAAGGAAAGTGATGCTGGGCATGGTGCTGCACACCTGTAATCCTCACCTGTACGCAGGCTGAGATAGGATTCCAGTTTCCAGGGAAGCCTCAGAGAGACCTCTGACAACATAGTGAGACCCTGTTTCAAAATTGGCACACGCTTGTAATCCTAGTATTCTGGAGGCTGAGACTGGAGGATCGCGGTTTGCGGAGAGACTCAGCTACTTAGTGAGACCCTGTTTCAAAAATAAAGAATAAAAAATAGGGCAGGGGGTGTAACTCAGAGGTAGAATGCCCCTGGGTTCCATCCCCAGACCCACACAAAAAAAATTAAAATTATAGTAATAAAAAGGGTTATAGGTATAGCGCATAGGTAGAATGCCCCTGACTGCAATCCCCAGAACCCTCCTCCTTATACCACACACACAAATAAATTTCATATAGTACTGAAAATAATCTGATAATGAACCCAAGGCTATATAGTTTAGAAAAAGCTGAACATCATCCATTCAGTCACTGAAGATTAAAATGATCTTTTGTAATTCTCTTTGGCAGATTCTTAAAGTCTAAAGGAAAGTCTCCAGATTTCTTAACCCAGAAAGACGTGACTCTATTTATGTCATATAATTTTCTAATTGAGAACTTAAACCGTGAAAGAAAAAATACCCAACAAATACTCATCCCCTGTGTATTAACCCGAATCAAAATTAATCCCCCCCCTCTTTTGACCACATCCCCGACAATAGAGTCTTTCATGCCAATGCTGCAGTGTTAGCCTGTCTGAGAGCATCCCTGAGAGGGCAGAAAGGGATCTCCAAGGAAACCACTACAGAAATTCCAAGTATCTTTTAGGTGCTTTACTGGCAACTGAAGACCTTTTGGATGTGGTCCCTGATGTGACAGGACACATTGCATCAGGGTCAGGCTGTGGTGAGATTATGCTTAGAAAACCTTGGACTTCCAGAGAATAAAGGAGCTCCTCCAAAACAACAAAACCCAAATTTAACCAAAATAAAAACCAGATATCAAATAAATAAATAAAAACCTTTTAAGAGATTCCTTAGTATACTTTCCAAAACCATCAATCTGATGTAGATAACAGCAGCCCTGCTAAATCTTTATTTTTCTTCCAGTTGCTTATAGCTGCCACTAGAAAAGCCTTACATGTGTTTAAACAAGGGAAAGGAAATCCATCTTTTTCTTATTACTTTTTCTGGGAGAGCCGATTCTCTCTAGTAATTCCTGGGTGGAGACAATATAATGGTACAGTTTCCTATAAATAAGTACATGTAGAGAAGAAACCCAGTTTTATTTGCATCTCATTTTGGTTATTTTAAGAATGAAATAGTAAATTGTAATGACAAAACTCCCTTTGCTTTCTCCTGTTTGAGAGTCATTACAACAATTTGTAACATTTAATCATAAATGGTGAAATGACCTCCAAATTATCTGTTCTTTAATGGCTTTGTTTTAACAAGTTAACATAAAAAACAAAACAAAAACAAAGAAACAAACAAAAAAACAACAGGATGAAGGACATTCTCCTAACCTACTCTGATATAAACCTGAATCAAATGGAAACATTTTTAAAATGTTTATTGAGATAAACAAAATGGCTTTACCTGCCAGCATTATTATACTATACTATGCAATAAAATATCCCTGGTGATAAATAGCAGTTACCAAAAGCTAATTATTGCTTTAATATTTCTATTTTTTACATTATGATATAAAGTGAATATATAAAAAAATGATGTGGGTAGGGCCGGAAAGGAAAGAAATTAGGATAGCCTATAAAGGCTGTACCCATCCTAAATGGTGTGATTACAGGGCATGATGGTCACTGAATAGATCCATTAGTCCTAATTGAAGCTGTCAGGGGCCAGTTAAATGGTTGTCTCTGAGGAGGTCACCTTTCACACAGGAGCTGGCCTACACCTTGCATTAGCCCATCAGGAAGTTGAATCTTGGCTTATGTGAAGAAACCACAGGGAAAAAATGGCTTAATAGTAGTAAAGCTCAAAAGTAACAGTGCTCTGGGCTGGGCTAAAATGCCTGGAATTAGGAATGGTAACCACACTGGACAGCTTTTTGGGCTCATCCAGTTTGCAGCCTGCACGCGATCATTTCTGTCTCTCTTGAGCTGTAGCCCCTCCAGGAGCCTCGCTCTGGGGTGACCTCTGTGGACATCACAAGGGATTCCTCGTCTTTGGAATTCCAGCTGGACTCAGCCAAGGGGAAGCATGGAAGATAGAAAAGAAGGAGAATTTTTATTTCTTTGGGCTTGGATATTCAATTCCCTGGTTTCTTCCTCCAAAGGCTTTCTGTTCCGCCAAGCAATACAGCTGCGCTGGACCAAAGTCACTCACGTGAATCCTTAGGGTACAAAATGTAAATGGGGTGTCACTCTCAGCGTTGTGCAAGGGCAGGGCTGGCGCTTGACAGCGAGGCCCTGTTGGATATTTATTTTCAGGGCTGGGGATCAAACCCAGAGCCTTGAGCATACTAGGCAAGTGCTCTACCTCTGTGCTCGAGCCCCAGCCCCTTGGTTACTAATTGTATACACTATCCCATCCTTTGAATTGGCTCAAGGAGATTCTGTCCTCTGTGATCTGGCCCCCGGTTACCAGGACTGAAATTTGATAAGCACAACCCAGTAAATTCCTTCAATTCCATCCCTCCCCCATACCTACTATGTAAGTGTCTGGGATAAGAGTTTGCATCAGAAGCCCAGGTAAGACAAGGTGGGAGGGGGGTGAAATTATACTTAGGGAAGCAGTAAGAGAACCAATTGCTTCTCACGTACACTTCTCCAAAAATGCAAAAGCTGGAGTGTGTGTGTGTGTGTGTTCTATAAGTTTCATAGGCCAGCACTGAATCATACTCCATATGCCCATATCTTCCTGTAAGGGAGTCTGGGAAAGTGTGGATTCAATAGAAATATAAGGCTGGGGGTATAGCTAAGAGGGAGAATGCCCTCTAGGTTCAATCCACAGTAACACACACACACACACACACACACACACACACACACACACACACACAACATGGGCAGGGAAATCTGGATTCCCACCTGATTTTACAGGCTAAGAATGTTTTTTTACATTAAAAAATAAAATAAAGCCAGCTGTGGTGACACACCCCTTGTAATCCTAGTAGGATTGGGAGGCTGAAACAGGACAGGAGGATCACAGATTTGAGGACAGCCTCAGCATGTAGTGAAACCTTCATTAACCTAGCAAGACCCTGTTCCAAAATATACAATAAAATAAGGAATAAGGCTGGGGTGTAGCTTGGAGATAGAATGTTCAATCCCCAGTTTCACAAAACAAAGTACAACAGCAGCAGTAACTACAATAGAAGAAATGAATTTTTTTTTTTTTTTTTTTTTTTTTTTGTGTGTGTGTGTGTGTGGTACCCATCTGGGGATGGAACTCAGGGGCATTCTACCTATGATCTACACCTCCAGCCCCATTTTTTTTTTTTTTTTTTTTTGGTGGTACTGGGGTTCCTGGAAGCCCTTCTACCTCAGGGCTACACTCCCAGACCTATTTTTACATTTTTATTTGGAAACAGGGTCTCCTAAGCCAGCGCGCACGGCTGGCTTGGAACCTGCGCGATCCTCCTGTCTCTGCCTCCCAAGCGCGGGGATTACAAGTGTGCGCCACCATGCCCGGCTCCTCCAGCCCCATTTTAATTTGTATTTTAAAACAGGGTGTCACTTAGTTGCAGAGAGCGCCACTAAGTTGCTGAGCTGGACAGGAACTTTGGATTCTCCTGTCTCAGCCTCCCTAGTACTGGGATTACAGATAGGCCTGGGCCCCGGCTCGCACTTGCTTTTCAGGCACAGTGGAGGTGAGAATTGTTTTCTTATCAAATTAAATGGCAGCTGGGCAAGGTGGTGCCCAGCTTGGAGGCTGAGACAGGAGGATCACAGGTTTGAAGTCAGCCTCAGCAATTTAGCAAGGCTCTCTGCAAGTTAGTGAGACCCTGCTTCAAAATAAAAATTAAAAAAAAAAAAGGGCTTGGGATGTAGCTCAGGGGGGTAGAATGCCCCTGGACTCAGTCGCCAGTACAAACAAAACCAAACAAAAACACAAGATGGCAAAGTATGTGTTTATTGTGCAGTGATCTATACCTGTACTGAAATGTTGTAATATGTGTCATTATACCCACATTCATAAAAATATTCCTGACTCAAAGGAAGGTGATAGGTGGAAAGATGCAGAAATTTATAATAGAATCTCTCATTGCAGCAGAGATTTTTCACAGAAATAAGAAATGAAAGGACTGAAACCAAGTAAGATTCTGAAGGGCTCCCTTTGTTTTTCAGGCAAGGAAAGCCGTTTGCTGATGGTGAGTTAATTAAATCATGTTTGATTGCAGCTGAAGAAATGTTTCCAGAGAAAAGCAACTTGTTTCAGACTATTAGCCTTTCAGTGAGAACTGTTGCGTGAAGAGGTGAAGACACCAGGAGCAACATCGATGATCATCAATTAGAAAACAAAGTAAACAATTTTAAGTGGTTCCCCTCTTAGCTCCTGATGAATGGACAGATATCACCAGCTCCACCGAGCAGCTATTATCTATTTAAGGAGTAGATGGTGAGTTTGAAGTGACTGAAGAGTCTACTTTCTTTTTTTTTTTTTTTTTTTTTTTGGTGGTACTGGGGGTGGAACTCAGAGGCTTTCTACTCCCAGACCTCTTTTTTTTTATATTTTATTTGGAAACAGGGTCTCACTAAGTTGCTGAAAGCCTCACTAAGTAGCTGAGGCTGGCTTCGAACCCGTGCGATCTTCCTGTCTCAGCCTCCCAAGCGCGGGGATTACAAGCGTGCGCCACCATGCCCGGCAAGAGTCTACTTTCTGCGCGACTATGGGCAAGTGTATTTTCAGAGAAATTAAAAAAAAAAAAACACTAATGTGGGGGGTACCTGTGATCCTAGGACTTGGGAGGCGGAGACAGAAGGATCACTGGTTCGAGATCAGTCTCAACAACTTAGGAATGCCTTCAGCAACCTAGTGGGACCTTATTTCCAAATCAATAAAAAGGCCTCGGAGTGTAGCTTGGATTATAACTGATGGTGATAAAAGTATGTGTGGAACAGAGAAGCCTTCGTTGGGTAAATAAAACTTGCAAAAACATGAGGTATTGAAAAGCTCATACTTATTCATTGTGCTATTTATCAGCAGATAATTTTCATAAGGTATTTAAATTTGGTATGTGTATGTATGTATGTGTGTGTTTGTATGTGTGTTTTGTACTGGGGATTAAATACAGAAGTGTTCTATCTCTGAGCTATACCCCAACACCTTTTTAATATCTATCTATCTATCTATCTATCTATCTATCTATCTATCTATCTATCTATCATCTATTTATTTATTATGTGGTGCTGGGGATAGAACCCAGGGGCATTTTACCTCCAAGCTATACACCTAGCCCTATTTTTATTCTTATTTTTGAAACAGGGTTTCACTAAGTTGAAGAGGGTTTCACTAAGTAGCTGAGGCTGGCCAAGAATCTGTGATCCTCCTGTCTCAGCCTCCCAAGCACTGGGATTACAAGTGTGTGCCACCATGCCTGGCGCCCTTTATATTTTGAGATGAGGTCTCACTAAATAGTTAAGGATGGCCTTGAACTTGTGATCCTCCTGCTTCAGGTTCCTGAGTAGCTGGCTCAATAGGCATGTGCCACTGTGCTTGTCCCTTGGTTGCCATTTTTTAACACAAGCCTGAGGCTGAAGTGTTTTTATTTTATTTTTATTTTTTGGTATAAGAAAAGGCTTCTCAATTACTCTTACTGAACATGAATGGCTTTGAAATTTTGCTTTTCCTGCAGACTTGGTCACGTTTCTCAAAACGAAATCACAAGGCAAACGGTGCTTACATGAAAATCTTAGACTGCAGCAAAGTCATTTTAACAACAAATTCTGTTTCCCTCACCAGTAATGCCAAGCTGCTTAATATGCTTCCTGTGCTATTAGAGTTTGTAAAAGAAGCAAGATTTCCATCTCCACAAAAATGTGCAGACGATATATTTTCTAAGCTCAAACTAGATTTTCAACAGCACTCTTTGGATCTCCATGAAGGTGGGAAGGAAATTTTCATATATCAAATCCATGTATTAAAGACACAGATAAATGCAAGGGTATTATGTGTTTGTGAATTAGAAGGATATTGCCAAAATATATATACTACCTAGAGTGATCTATAGGGTCAATGCAATTTCTATGGAAATCCCAATGACAGACATTATGTCTAGAAATAGAAATCATCCTAAAATTTATTTATTATTATTATTATTTTTTTGTGGTACTGGGGGTGGAACCCAGAGGCTTTCTACCTCCGGGCTATATTCCCAGACCCATTTTATATTTTATTTTTGAAACAGGATCTCACTAAGTTGCTGAAAGCCTAAGTAGCTGAGGCTGGCTTCGAACCTGCGCGATCCTCCTGTCTCAGCCTCCCAAGCGCGGGGATTACAAGCGTGCGCCACCATGCCCGGCTTCATCCTAAAATTTATATAGAACCACAGAAAACCACAAAATCCAAAGTCATCTTGAGAAAGAATAACTAAGCTGGAGGCATCATACTTGATTTCAAAATAAATTATAATGCTACAGTAATCAAAGCAGTATTGGGCTGGGGATGTAGCTCAGTGGTAGGGCACTTATTTGCTTAGCAGGCATGTGACCCTATGTTTGATTCCCACTACCAGCTAAAGCACCACACAAAAGCGCGTTACTCTCGTCAAAAGAGACAAGAAAGCCACTGGAACAGAATAGAGTCAGGAAACAAATTCAGACTCTAGGGTCTACTCTTCTTCAACAAGGGTGCCAAAAACACACGGAAGGGTAAAAATAGTCTTTTCTACAAACAGGGTTGAGAAAGCTGGATAGTCACATGCAGAAGAATGAAATTAGAACCCCCTGTATCAATATCAATTAAAAATCAATTATCCCATGTATAAAAATTAACCCAAAATTATTCATAGGCTTAAGCATAAGATCTGAATCTGTAAAACTCCTAGAGGAAAAATCTTGACATTGGCCTTGACAATGATTTTATTGGCTACAACACCAAAAGCATAGGCAGCAAAAAGCAAAAAATAGCTGGGCATGTTGGTGCATACCTGTACTCTCAGTACCTGGGAGGCTGAGACTGGATGATGAGCAACTTAGTGAGGCCTTCTACAACTTAGTGAAATCCTGTCTCAAAATAAAATATAAAAGCCGGGTATAGTGGCGCACATTTGTAATTCTAGTACTTGAGAGGCTGAGGCAGGAGGATCTCAGGCTCGTGGCCAGCCTCAGGTGTTTAGGGAGGCGCTCCACAATGTAATGAGACCCTGTTTCAAAATAAAGAATAAAAAGTAGGCATAGGGGGATAGCTTGGAGGTAGAATTCAATCCCCAGTACTGAAAAAAAAAAAAGAATAAAAGAAAAAAAAAAAGATAATAGAGCTGGGGGTATAGTCAGATCTAAATTAAATCCCCAGTAACACATGCACGCGTGCGCGCGCGCGCACACACACACACACACACACACACACACACACTAAGTTAATTAATTAACTTTCTCAAAAGTAAAGTAAAAAGAGTAGAAGCTGCATCTTGGAGGTAAATTGCACCTGGGTTCCATTCCCAGTACCAAGAAAAAAAGCAAAAATAGATGAGTGCAATTATATCAAGCTAAAGAACTTCTGTATCAGCAATAGAAATCACGGACAGAATAAAGAGACAACCTACAGAATGGGAGAAACTGTTTTCAAGAATCTACCTATTTGTACAAAGGGGGAAAAAATCAGTATGTTGGAGTGATTACCACAGTCCCATGTTGACTGCAGCAGTATTCATAATAGCCAAGCTATGGAAATGACTTAGCTGCCCACCAACAGAAGAATGGATAAAGAAAGTGTGATATACATCGCCAGTCTACCCATTCAAGGTCTTTATATGGACTTGGTTTTACTGAATCCTCTCAACATGTCAGTGAACTAAAGGATTGTTTTGAGAAAGTCAAAAAGAAACAAGGCAAATTTACTCACAGGTTCATTTCAGAAAAATATCTTTCTCTTTCTTCCTTCCTCCTTTCATCCCTCTTCCCTCCTTCCCTTCTTTCTTGCTTGCTTGCTTGCTTGAACACTGGACATTCTACCTTTGAGGTATACCCCCAGCACCTTTATTTATTTATTTATTTATTTATTTATTTATTTTGGTGGTCCTGGGGATGAAACCCTTCTACTTCCGGGCTACACTCCCAGACCTATTTATTTTTACATTTTATTTGGAAACAGGGTCTCTTAAGCTGGCGAGGCTGACTTCGAACCTGCGCCATCCTCCTGTCTCCACCTCCCAAGCGCGGGGATTACAAGTGTATGCCACCATGGCTAGCTTAATTTTTATTTTGAAAGAGCATCTTACTAGGTTGCTGAAGTGGTCCTTGAACCATTTTCCTCTCAGCCTCTCGAGTACTGGGCTTTCACGCAGGTGCCGCCACACAGCTCAGAAAAAGATTATCTGATCGATGGCTTAGATCAATCATGTTTTATTACCTTGAACTGGAAATATGGTTTAGTGAAATAAAAATTGGGATTATTTTATTGGAATATCGTATCTTGATCTTAGTAAGCTATAGTTTGGATAATTTGAGCATGTGTCTCAGGGTTCTTGTGTTGGAAGTTTGGTCCCTAGCATGGTGGTATTGGAACTTTTAAAAGGCGGAGCCCAGTGCAAAGAGATTGGGTCATTAGGTGTAATTCCTGGGAAGGAATTAAGGTAGTTCTCATAGGACCCTGAGTTGATTCTCATGAGAGGGTTGTTATAAAAGAGTGAGCCTGACCCCTGCTTCCCTATCTGGCTTCCTATATTGCCATATTATCTCTCACATACTCCCATTATGACGTCATTGGCAATGATGGAATATAGCCAAGTTGGCCCTCACCATAGACTGAATCAATAACACCACCAGATCTTGGACTTCCAGTCTCCAAAAATGTGGGCTAAATAAATCTCTTTTCTTTATAAAGTACCCAGCCTTAGGCATTTTGTTATAGTAATGGAAAATGGAGTAATACAATAAGGATCTGATATATTCTCACTATTAAGAAGAGTTTGAAGCCGGGCGTGGTGGTGCACACTTGTAATCCCCGCGCTTGGGAGGCAGAGACAGGATAGCACAGGTTGGAAACCAGCCTTGCTGGCTTAAGAGACCCTGTTTCCAAATAAAAAGTATAAAATAGGTCTGGGAGTATAGTCTGGAGGTAGAAGGGCTTCTAGGAACCCCAGTACCACCAAAAAAAAAAAAAAAAAAAGAAGAAGAAGAAGAAGAAGAGATTGATTACAATTGGTTGAGATGCATGGTTACAAATCCCTATCATTCCAGCTCATACTGAAAAGACGACTAAGTATGTGAGCAAGGCCATCTTCCATCAGTCAAGCTTCAAGATGACTATAGTCATTTAAACACACCCAGGGGGACCAGCAAAGCCAGATTAGATAATAGTAGTTTCCCAAGCAACCCACAGGATCCCGAGAATGAATAAATGTTTGTGATTTAAGATACTAAATTCTAGAGTGGCTTGCTACCCAGCAAAAGCTTGTGTGTGTGTGTGTGTGTGTGTGTGTGTGTGTGTGTGTTACTGGGGATGGAACCCAGTACTGAGCTACACCCCCAGCCCTATTTTTTTTTTATTTTTTATTTTGAAACAGGAGTCTCCAGTCAAAACTAGGAGCTGCCATCCTGTGTGAGGAGTGAGTCCAGTCCCCTAGTTATGACACAGGCCCATCCCTGCTGTGCAGGGCGACCCAGGGTGTGGAGCCCGGTGGCAGGGCCCTAATCTATTATATATGAGGCTCTGCTAGGTTTGGGGGTATGCCTGCAATTTGAGTCTCCCCACACTGGGTTCTATGTAGTTGGCAACAAGTTGTTTCTTAAAATAACCTGACAGATTATAGGCACCTGAGATTTTATGCGGCATTATTTCTAGCACCCCCCCCCCTTTTTTTTTTTTTAAAAAAAAAAAAGCTGTTTTCTTTTGCAGGACTGTGGATAAAACCCAGATATTCTACTATCTGATCTATACCCCCAGCCCTGTTTTTTATTCTTTATTTTGAAACAGGGTCTCATTGAGTTGCAAAGGGCCTCAATAAGTAGCTGAGGCTGTCTCTGAACCATGATCCTCCAGTCTCAGCCTCTCAAATGCTGGGATTACAAACATGCACCAGCATGCCCAGCTAAGTTCATTCTTAGAGGTGACCACAGTGATGTTTTCCTTTTGCCCTTCCTTATTTCTAGGAGGCTGACCTGTATGAATACCATTATAGGCATCCTTCTCTAGAAAATCTGTCGGAGAGAGGAAAATGAGGGAGGACAAGGTAGGAATTCCCTGGGCCCCCTTCCTGTCTCATCACTGTAGGCTGGCTGTGTTCCTTGACCAAATGTCCCAATCCTGTTAGATAGTCTCGCAGACATTTGCTAACTACTCACTACCCTTGTTCCTTTCAGCTCAGGAGTGATTTTTGGTCCCTGATGCTACTGAGTCTCCATTGTGATCTTTTAGTTTCCTGCCTATGTCCCTCTTTAAACTGTCTTCCAATTTTCCTAATTCAAATTATGCCATCTGTTTCCTGCGGAGACCCTGACTAATAGAGCAGGCCTTCTCCAGAAGGTAACATCTTGGCAAAGACTTGAATGAGCCGATCCGATGAATGAGTCACGGAGAGCTGTCTGGGGAAAGTGCCAAGGGCTTGCAGCAGCAGCAAAGGAGCAGGGTGCCTGGAGTGGAGTGGGCTGGGAGAAGCAAGGTCAAAGAGGTAAGAGCCTGCCGGAGCGCGTTGGCAAGGGAGATGCATGGACAGGGGCGGCTGATCGCTTATGGCTATGCTGGCCTTTGGAAGGACTTTGGCTTTCACACTGAAAGAAATGGGAGCCATTGGAGGTACACACTCTCATCTGGCGACTCTAATAAGTGTGCTTTCTGTTCTGTGTCGACAGTGGGGCTCTGTGATGCCGGGCTGGCTTTCTCCTCCCACCCCTGCCCGCAGATGAATGCGGAGGCGTGCTCAGCCAGCCCAGCATGCTGGGGCCTGAGTTCAAGGCTTTGTGTCTCTCCTGAGGCTCTGGGTGACGTGACCTTCCACTACAGTGAGGATTCAGACCATAGTGTCTTTTTTTTTTTTTTTTTTTGTTAGCATATTCTTTTCAGTTCTGCTAATGATTTGGGAGTGGACACATTTTTCTTACTCTTTCTTTTTTTGTGTTGTTGCTAAAGTCAATAGGCCCTTCTATGCTGACTTCAAAAAGTGTACTTATCTAAAGGGTCTTATACAATAGAGCACTAGCTGCTTAACTACTTCAGGAGAAATAATACAAGGCGCTTAACAGAGGAATACTGTCTGCCTGCCTACCTCTTAGAACCGGTGGTTTGTTGCAGATATTTAAAAAGCAAAGAGTTCGTTTGCATGTATAATCTGTGACTATCCAGAAAATGATATACAGATTTGAAGGATGTTTTAATCCTCTAATTGAACATTTCTTTGAAGCTGGGCCTTCTGGTATTGAGTGGAGATTGCCCTTGGTGGGTTAGATAAACTTGCCTCTCCAGTCCTCAACTCCATGTGGGTTCACTCTTTCTGCTGTTTCTCAGAAATTCCCCATCCACTTGTGCAGGACCCCAATCCCTGTCCCCATAAGATGAGGGTGTGCCCTGGTCAGTCAAGTAGACCTTTCCTAGAGTTGCCTGAACTGTGAACTGGAACTATATTCCTCCAGGCCTTATTCTTTGCTTTAAGCTCTGAAGAAAGGCAAACTATTAAGCAAATAAGATTAATTATGCAGACAGGACCCTTTCTGCCTGGCTAACAACAAAGGTGGCCTATTCGAACTTGGTCTAGCTGGGCTTAGTGGCACACTCTTATAATCCCAGCATTTGAGAGGCTGAGACAGGAGGATCTGGGTTCAAGGACAGCCTCAGCTACTTAGTGAGGCCATTTGCAACTCAATGAGACCCTATTTCAAAGTAGAGTAGAAAATAGGGGTGAGGGTATAGCTTGGAGGTAGAATGCCTCTGGGTTCTATAACCAGTAAAGGGGGTGGGGGGAATGAACCTGTTCTAATGTTTGTTATCTACCCCTCACTTGAATTTTCTTTAAAATTTATTATCTGAAACAAATTCTAGCATAGTACATGAAGTGGGCTGTTTCTGTGGGCTTGCAGTAGGCGGAGGACTGGGTGGGAGCCAGAACATCAGGTTTTAGATTTTCTTCTGATGTCTATGAAACATATAACCTTGAAGATAAAGCTTCTTCCTTCTGAAATTTTAGTTTCTCTCTCTGTAAATGAACAGAGTTAAAGTGAATTCGTGAAACATCAAAAAATTTTGAGAGCCAACATAAGATGTTATGTCCTTAAAGAAAAATAAAAACTCCAAAAAATAAAATGATCATTTCATATGAGAGAACATTTCTAACATTTCAAACTTCAGGTTGGGGGTGAGGCTCAGTGATAGAGCTCTCATGTGGCATGATAAGGCCCTGGGTTCAATACCTGGCATGGGAGGGAAGGAAACTGAGCCAGGCACATGCCTGTAATCCAACTACTGGGGAGGCTGAGGCAAGAGGGTTTCAAGTTTGAGGCTAGCCTGGGTAGCATAGTGAAACCCTGTATATTAAAAAAAAAAAAGCAAAGCGTAATCTTAGGAAAATCATTTTATTTTTAAAGTACATTTAAAAAATGAATTTATTTTTAAATTTTTTGTACTGAGGATTCTACCTCCAAATTACATGTCCAACACTATTTCATCTTTTATTTTGAAACAAGACCTCACTAAGTTGTTGAGCGTCTCACTATATTTCTGAGCTTGACCAAGTATTGAGATTATAGGCATGTGCCATCACACCAAGCAGAAAATGATAGCTTTTTAACTTGAATAGATTTATTTTTGTGAAAACTCAAAATATTTTTTCCATTTCAGATCCCTTGCAGTAAAAACTTTGTCATAGAGTGGCAGCTTCTGAGATTTTTTTTTTTCTGATTCTAAAAGTCAGTACCTCTGTCTTGTCAAACTAAGTCTGGTGTTCACTAAATTGGGCTCCAGGATACTCTTGGTTGCATCTTTCATCTTGGTATCTCCTATTCCTACTACACTGCCTGGAGTAACAACAGATTCAATAGGAAGGTTTGAAGATGGGCATTGTGGCACATCGTAGTATTTGGAGGCAGAGATAGGAGGGTTGTAGGTTGGAGGCCAGCACATGGTAATTTAGGGAGACCCTCTTTCAAAATAAGCCAGTCGTGGTGGTGCATACTTGTAACCCCAGCACTTGGGAGTCTGAGACAGAAGGAGCGCACAGGTTTGAAGCCAGCCTCAGCTTAGTGAGGCAGCAACTTAGTAAGACTGTGTTTCCAAATAAAGTATAAAATAGGTCTGGGAGTATAACCCGGAGGTAGAAAAGCCCCTGGGTTCCACCCCCAGTACCACACACACATACAAAAAAAAATAGGGTTGAAGGTGTAGCTCAGAAGTAAAACACCCTGAGTTCAATGTTCAATTCCCCATACCATATATATACACACACATACACACACACACACACACACACACACACACACACACATATATATATATATATATATATATATATATATATATATACACACACATATATATACACACACATGCAAAAAAAAAAGGGGAAAAAAAAGGGAAGGTGGGTGTAACATTGAAACTGAGTGGGGGTTGTGAAGGAGGTAAACACCAGCCGAGTTATCAAAAGCTGCTTTAATCAACCAGCGCCTTCAGGCGGGTCTGCTGACTGTGGGGGAGCCATGTGGTCAGCAGAAGTCACACGGGGGAGCAGAAGTACCCTGACATTTAGAGCAGGGGTTTGGGGTGGAGCTAGCAGTGTGGGAATGCCGATTCTCTCACGATATCCAGAGTCTCGCGACACCTGGAGTCTTGCGACATCTCCGCTCTGGCTTCCATGGTTCTGCCTCCTGTCCCCTCTGTGGAGTCTCGTGGGGGAAGGGAGGGACCTAACCTCTCATCCCGGCCTTTTGGTGATATTGGGTGAAGACCAAGTCCATAACTACTTCCTGCCGTCAGGGGACGTCATAGGTGGCCCCTTGACCAGGAGAGGTTGGGTCCTTCGGAAGTGGGCAGGTAGGAGTATGGCAGCAGCAAGAATTGTTTGGAGGTTACCCTGGACAGCTTGGTAATGCGCGTTTGAATGAACTTTAACAGACGAGGAGCTATTAAAAAAAAAAGCAAATTCTGAGAATGGCAAATCAAGAGAATGGGTTCCAGGAGGCCCTTGTCAGGAGTGGAAGGAGCCCAAACAGCTGCTGGCCTTTTGAACCCTTTTAGATATGAGGTAGACTGTCAATATTGTGTTTTTAGATTCTCGCTTAACCTGGGCAGAGTTTGTTTGTTTGTTTGTTTATTTATTTATTTATTTTTGGTGGTACTGGGGGTGGAACCCAGAGGCTTTCTACCTCCGGGCTATACTCCCAGACCTTTTTTATATTTTATTTGGAAACAGGGTCTCACTTCTCACTAAGTTGCTGAAAGCCTCACTAAGTAGCTGAGGCTGGCTTCGAACCCGTGAGATCCTCCTGTCTCAGCCTCCCAAGTGCAGGGATTACAAGCGTGTGCCACCATGACCGGTCAACCTGTTCAGAGTTTAAATATAAGAGCCACTTGAAGAGGCAACATGGGTCAGTCTGGTTAAATGGAAAACATGCTATTGGGTCAGGAACATCAGTAACAGATTTAGAGAGTTTAATACTTATGGGTGTCTGGTATCCAGAGAGGGAGAGTACCATACTATGTAAACAAGTGGACCTGCTGAAATAAAAGAATTAAAGAGAATTATGCCGAGAAAAACAGAGCTTAGTGGGCACCAACAATGTACAGGAGCATTTGTCATGAGGTTGCTGTAATGGAGCCCTTTTTAGCCGAGTAAGGTGATGCCAGTTGGGGTCCCCCAACAGTTTGGCTATAGTAGGTATGGTGAGGATCACTGTAAAAGGCCCAGTCCACCGTGGTTGGAGACGTTTTGGTGGAAATGACTTGAGAAGGACTTGGTCCCCTGGCTTAAGGGCCTCACTGCCAGGTGTGGAGCTGCTTCTTCAGTCCCAGGTTGGGGAAGATATCGCAGCATGGTCCCTAAGGAGGTGCCTTTCCTGATGACTGCGGTCAATATGGGATGTGGAGCTTCCAAGAAATGCCTAGGGCTTGTGCCATCTGTTGAGTAACCTTAGAAATAAAAGCTGGCACATTATCAGACTGTAAGGAATTGGGGAGTCCAAACTGAGGGATAATGTCGAACCATAGAACATTGGCCACCATGCTGGCTGTCTCATCCTTTGAGGGAAAAGCCTCTACCCAACTTGTTAGGGTGTCTAGCATGGCAAGAAGCTCTTTTAGTTTTTTTGTGAGAAGGCATTTGGGAGAAATCAATTTGCCAGTCCTGTCCTGGAAAGTGTCTTCTCATTTGGTCGTTAGGAAAGGAAGCACAAAGGCCTCCTTGGGGAGAAATAGCAGCGCAAGTGAAACAGGAGGCACTGACTTTACTAATCAGCTATTGCAGGAAGGAGAATAAAAGGCCCAATGTGTAGGGAATTGTGTTAGGTTAACAACTGCTTTGGCCTGAGCCTCAGGCAGGGCAATTTTGTCCTGTAAAAGAGGGCCTAGTGTGTGAGCAATTGGCTTACCTGCTACCTTGAGAATTACCCTGGCCTGGCAAGGATGATCGAGGTTGAGGAGTGAGTGCTGGAGCATTCAGTCTTCAGCCAGGCCGAGTAGGGCCAGAGGCAGGGCCTGATCTGGAATTGTGGTCCCCCTGTGTTGAGGCACCTGGGACTCACTGCTTTTCCAAGGGCACTGTTCCAGTGGCCCTCCTGGCTGCACACCAGGCATGGTCTTGTTGGTGGGCATGGCCTTGCTGCACTTGAAGCAGGCTCTTGCAGGTAGTTGTTGTTGCTGTCCTCCACCTCTAGGTGGTGTTCCAGAGGGCTGAGCCTCCACCTCTGGCCGCAGGGCCGCTACCAGGGCTTGGGCCTGCAAATCTGCCCTCTGGTGAATTCGTAGTGTATGCTCCATCTCCGTCCGTTCCTCTCTGGAATTAAAGACTTTAAATGCCGTGTTCACCAAATATTGGGTAGGAATTTGAGGACTGTCCTCAACCTTTTAAAATTTTTTTCTGAATATCAGGGGCCGATTGCCCAATGAAATAGGTTGCCAACACCACAGATCCTGCCTCAGTAGATGGATCTAAGTGGGTATAGAGGGTAAAAGCCTCCTGAGTTGGTCCCTTAAGGTAGGTTGGTGGGGGAGGGGGAAGGAGTGGTTAAAGTGGGAGGCTGCCCTGGGATAGGAGTGTGGCTGGGGTGGTGAGGAGAGATCTTGTGGCTCAGGGTCCTCTGAAAGCAGCGCCTGGAACCCACTAGTCAGACGCCACAAAATGGCAGTTGTGCCTGTGACTCAGCAGAATCACCGGCTGGTGACTGTGCCTGTAATTCAGCAAGACCACCAGATGGCGCCTGCAGGGCTCCACGAGGCAACCAAGATGGCCACTGTGTAACATCACAAGGTTGCGACTGTGTAGCATCACAAGATGGCGACTAAGATGGCGACCAAGATGACATAAGGTAGCAACCATGAGCCATCACAAAATGGCGGCTGAAGGGAAAATGGTGGCTGACAGGGGGAGAGTGGTTGGAGGGACAAGAGTGCAAGAAAAAGAAAGCCTGGACATAAAGGACTTCTGACTATGTACCAGACCACTTACAAAAGTTGCTGATCCTGGTCAGGGTATTAAAGTCCAGAGATGCGTTTTGGGGCCACAGTGACCCATTATTTTGGACTTCTGGCTTCCCATGTCTGGTTGGCAGTTGAGAACAAAGAACAGGAAACAGCATGACCATTTTCATGACCAATCATTCGGGACAGGGTTCTCGACCTGAAGAACCCAGTCTTCACTGGGGTCTAATGGTCGAGTGGTCCCAGTGGCCCGGAGGACAATGGGTCAACAAGCGTTTGGATTTTTAGGTCCCAGTGGACCGGCAGAAAGGGACCCAAGTCTGGAGAGGCAAGAAGCCGGGACCCGCTGACCACAGGAAGGGGAGGGAGCTTACCCTGTTTGAAAGACCTCTCTGGGGTGCAGGAGCACTGAGCCGGAACAGCAGCAGCAAGTGCAGACTGTGGAGCACATGCAGCGGGTGGCTGGAGGTGGCGTGGTGGCAGTGGGGTGCGTGCCGCCCTGCGAACCTGGCGCCAGACGTCATGTGCACCTAGCTCGAAAGAGAGTGGTAGTCCAATTGAGGGTCGGGTCGGAGAGTCTGGGCTCAAGGAGGAGTACAGCAACAAAAAAAAAGAGAAAAAAATATAAAAATCCTCCCGTGTCACGGCACCAAATGTAATGTTGAAATTGAGCGGGGGGGGGGGCGTGAAGGCGGTAAACATCAGCCTAGTTATCTAAAGCTGCTTTAATCAACTGGTGCCGGTGCCTTCAGGTGGGTCTGCTGACCACGGAGAAGGGATGGATGAGCCATGTGGCCAGCAGAGTCGATAGGGTGATATTGAAAGCGAGGTGGGTTGGGATTGGGCTAGCAGTGTGGGAATGCCTATTCGCTCACAACATCCAGAATCCCACAATGCCTGGAGTCTCCCAACACCTGGAATCTAGTGACATCTCTACTCTGGCTTCCGGGGTTCTGCCTCCTGTCTCCACTGTGGGGTCCTATGGGGGAAGGGAGGGACCCGACCTATCAGTGGGAATGTTGGAGGGGGCTGGAGAGAAAAAGGTTTTAGAAATTGTGTTTGTACCCTCTGCCTATAGAAGCCACCATTTATGAGGAACAGGCTCTCAACAGATAACAAATCTGTAGGCTCCTAGCTTGGAATTTTTTATTTATTTATTTATTTATTTATTTATTTATTTATTTTGGTACTGGGGTTCCTGGAAGCCCTTCTACCTCCGGGCTACACTCCCAGACCTATTTTTACATTTTTATTTGGAAACAGAGTCTCCTAAGCCAGCACATGCGGCTGGCTTCGAACCTGCGCGATCCTCCTGTCTCTGCCTCCCACGCGTGGGGATTATAAGCGTGCGCCACCACGCCCGGCAGTAGCTTGGAATTTTAGCTTGCAGAAGTCTGAGCAATGCATTTCTGTTATGTATATATTATTACTCAGTTTAAGATATTTTGTTAAGGAAATCCAAATGGCTAAGACAGTGTCAAAAGTAGGCTCACCATCTTTTTTTTTTCTTTTCCTTCAGTAATGGGGATTGAACCCAGGGGCATTCTATCCCTGAGTTACACCCCAACCCTATTTTTATTCTTTTTATTTTGAAATAGGTTCTCTCTAAGTTGCAGAAGGCCTCACTTAGTAGCTGAGGCTGGCCACAAACCCAGATCCTCCTGTCTCAGCTTCCCAAATGCTAGGATTACAAGCGTGCACCACTACACCTGGCTACCATCATTCTTTAAGTGGGCATTTCTCTACATACTGCTAAGGTGGGCTTTTCTACAGAGGCAGAGCATTTAGTTTTTGAGAGTGCCTGAATTGGATTCTGCCTTTGCCGTTAACTATGTGTTTGAGTTTGACTTTGGCCAAGTTCCTTCATGCCCTATGTCTCAGGTTCCCTATTTATAAAATGTAAACATTAACTGTAACTGCCTCATACAGCATTCTGTTTACTAAATGAACGTATATACTTACAACAGTGCTGTTCAAATAGTTATAAGTTCAATTATCATTTTGGGTTAGGGTTAGGGTTTTATTTTATTTTATTATTATTATTTTTTTTTGTGGTACTGGGGTTCCTGGAAACCCTTCTACCTCCAGGCTACACTCCCAGACCTATTTTTGTATATTTTTTAAATTTGGAAACAGGGTCTCTTAAGCCAGCGCGGCTGGCTCTGAACCTGCGCCATCCTCCTGTCTCTGCCTCCCAAGCACGGCGATTACAAGCGTGAGCCACCACGCCTGGCAGGGTTTAGGGTTTAATTACTGAACTGTAAGAAATACGGGAGTCCAATGTGGTAATGCATGTGTGTAATGCCAGTACTTGGGAGGTTCAGACAGGAGGATTTCAGGCTTGATGCCACACTCAGCAATTTATAGCCAGCCCCTCCCCAACTTAGTCCCTATTTTAAAATAAAAAATAAAATAGGGTTGGGAATGTAGCTCAGAGGTAGAATGCCCCAGGTTTCAATCTCTGGTACCACAAAAATAAAAACAAAACAAAACAAAACAAATAACCCTCATTAAAATGGTGCTGAAAGAAGTCCTGTGGGTTTGTAAAACTGAAGAGGAATATCATCAAACTCCATAAATAAAAAAGGCAATTGTAACTCTGATAAAACTCCTTTCTCCCAAAGGATAACATTGAATATATAAGTGGGTTCAAAATTCTTCCAGAAAGAATGCATTATAAGTTATGAAGAGAACTGGAGATGGTCTAGGGTATTATAATTACTTTTCTGAGGTGGAGTACAAAAATTCATATCTCTCCTACAAATGAAAAGCAGAATTTTGTGTTAACACATTTAAACATAGAAAAATATTAGTGCTGAGGCCCCACAGTACAGCTATTAAATTGGGATATGTAGAGATGGGGCCCCGGGCAAATTTTTTTTAAAGTTCCCCAGATACTTCTAAAGGTTTATCAGGGGTGGGACCGTGGTGGAACAAGCTTGTAATCCCAGCATTTGGGAGGCTGAGACAGGAGGATCCGGGTTTTTGGACAGCCTCAGCTACTTAGTGAGGTCCTTTGGAACTCAGTGAGACCCTGTTTTAAAAAATAAAGAATAAGGCAGGGCATGGTGGCGCTGGCTTGTAATCCCAGCATTCTGGAGGCTGAGACCTGGAGGATCGCGGTTTGCAGAAGGCCTCAGCTAATTAGTGAGGCCCTCTGCAACTCAGTGAGACCCGGTTTCAAAATAAAGAATAAAAAATAGGGAAGGGAGTGTAGCTCGGAGGTCAAATGCCCCTGGGTTCCATCCCCAGACCTGCAAAAAAAAAAAAAAAAAAAAAAAAGAACAAAAAGTAGGGCTGGGGGTATAGCTTAGAGGTAGAATGCCCCTGTGTTCCATCCTCAGACCCACAAACAAAACAAAACAAAAACAAAAAAACAAATAAAAAAAAAGTATACCAGGGTATAGAAACAGCTGGGTAAGTCAGTTTCTCTATCAACTTGTCTGAACTCTTGTATATAATTTTCATTTCTGTTATCCACAGCTAGAATTTTACCCATTCGTAACCTTCTCTCTCTCTCTCTCTCTCTCTCTCTCTCTCTCTCTCTCTCTCTCTCTCTCTCTCTCCCTCTCTCCCTCTCTCCTCTCTCCTCTTTCCCCTCTCCTCTCCTCTCCTCTCCTCTCCTCTCCTCTCCTCTCCTGCTGCTTCCTTTAGTTTCTGCGTCAATGTGCCAGGTATCTGTCACAGACTCCCCAAGTGGGATGCCCCCTTCCCCCTTCCTAGGTGAAAATGCATGCCCACGGGTAGGCACTCAGTAAATATTGTACAACAGTAACAATCATAGCAGCGGTAACTATTGCCAGTTCCCTGTTAGATTAATCAGCAGAAACGCCTGGGCTTCAATTGTAGCTGGAGACATCCATTGCTCTGTGTTGGTCAATTGAGGTAGATACCGAGCAGTAGTAGCTGAAAAGGGAAAAAATGAAGCATCTTCTGCGGTAAGTTGAGTGCTTCAACTGTTCTGGCTCCTTAAATGTTATCAGTAATATACACATTTTATTTTTTTACTTATTTTTGGGGGGTGGGTACTGGAGATTGAACCCAGGGACATTCTACCTCTGAGCTATATCCCAGCCTTTTAAATTCACATTTTGTTTTGAAATAGGATCTTGATAAGTTGTTGAGGGTCTCCTTAAATTGCTGGGGCTGGCCTCGAACCTGCGATCCTACTGTCTCAGCCTCCCAAGTACTGGGATTACAAGTGTGCTCCACCACGCTCGGCTATGTTACTGGTATTGTTTTTCTCTTTCCTGATTCACAAAATCTTCAAATATCAGGAAACTGCTCTGCAGCGTCCAAAGCTGCATAAGGGCAGGATGCCAACAGGACTACAGGGCCTGCTGCAGCGTCACCTCCTGGGCGGGTTCCTTTAATAAGCTTTCCCAGTGGTAGGCGCCTGGCTGCTGGGTTGCTCCACCTCCCTTGTCCGCAGAACCCGCTTCCATCCGCAGTGCACGCCTTGGACGCGCATGCGCGGGAGTGGAGGTGGGCGGGCCCAAACTGGAGGGGGCGGAGCGATGCCGTGATGCCGGCGGCCCATTGGCTGCCTGCGATAGCTCCGCCCCGGGTGTTCGGGGCGGTGGGGCGGGCCACGTCAGGGTGCCGGCGCCTGGCTGAGCTAGTGGCAGAAGGGAGGTAAGCTGAGCGAGGCGGCGGCGGCCCTCTGCGGGCTGCTGCCTGAGTCAGGCTTTGCCCGGTCGCGCCGGCCTGCGGCCTCGGCCGGCTTGCGTTCGGGGCGCTCGAGGCCCTGCGGCTAGGGCCTGGGCCGCGAGATCGGGCAGTGGAACATGTGGCTGCAGGGCCGCGCCGCGGTAGACCTGCTGCCGTGTGCCTTCCTCCGGATCTGATGGCCAGTGCGGGCTCTGATCTCTCGGAGGACTAGACTTCTGCGGTTAGAGAGCTCTGGGATGCCCAGACAGTGCTGGCTGGGATGCCTGCGGTGGGACTCAGGGGCATCCAGACTCCGAAACCGGTTGGCGCGACCTTGTCTCACCCACCTGCAGCAGGTTGCAGTGGTCCCAGCCTTCTCTGACCTGTTCTCTAGCCCGGGGCAGCTTCAGGGGTTCCGATTGCCTCCTGTCTGGCCTAGTTGCTTGTATCCTTATTCCCAAGGACTCATGTAGATCATGTTCAGTGTAATGCAAAGATTGAGCAGAGCCTGTTTTCAGACCTCCTGATTCTCTGGCTCTAACCTCGCCTCACTTGCAGAAATTTCCTGAAGAAAGTGTGTGTGTGTGTGTGTGTGTGTGTGTGTGTGTGTGTGTGTTGAGATGTCAGCAACGACTTTGCGGAGATTTGCAGAGATCTGCAGTTGTATTGCATCTACTTTCCAGGAGTTAATTTCAGCTGTGGCATCTTGATCCCTCAGTTTGGTTCCTGAATTTGGAGATTTTGACATCAATGGAAGTCACTCTGCCAGTTAATCATGCAGTTATTCACTCATTCATTGCAAACTTTTTCAGTGGATTTCTTGATTGTCAGAGTCTTATTCTAGAAACTAAAATCCACATTCCCTGCTTTTCTTTCTGTTTCTCTGCCAGTATTATTGTCTGAGTTGACAAGATTTGAGATGAAATTTTTTGTTGATGTTTCAATTGTAGGTTCTAGATATAGGTGTACCAGAGAGCTCTTCTGAGATCTCATACGGTTTTACTTGCCTGCACCTCTAGTAAGCCTTAAACCACAGTGTCACTGGCGGGTAATCCTGCTAAGTGTCCCACTAAAAACCACAAGTCTCAGTGCCTACCTTTAAGATGACCGGATATGATTACAAGTATTTTGTAATTTTGAAGATGTTCAAGGAGAGGATGAGGATACAGCTTACTCAACCATGTGAGCAATTGGGGACAGACCATTTTAAAAGCACAAGATGCCTTTTATTATTGTATGTTTTTACTGTTTCAGTGAACACTGAATCTCTTCATTCACTTTTTGACTATGGAGGGGATGTTTACAATTTTGATTGACATCCAATTCCTGCAAAGAATGCATATGACTCATCTGAATTTTGAATTGTAACAATCACATGATTTTCAATGTTACATATAAATATATGGTACAGAAACAATTGGATAAAGATGCAATTTGCAAAGCATTTTGACTTGCTTTGGTAGATCGGGGGTAGCTAAAACCTCTGCCTTGATTATTTGCTTATTATCAGTTGACATCACTTGGCTAATGTCTATCAATATATCTATTTTAACATTTGTTGTATCAACATTTACTGGATTTTAGCTGATTAGTACTTCTAATTGAGGCAGATAATCAAAAGGTAAATAAAACCAGGCATGGTGGTGCACACCTGTAATCCTAGTACTTGGGGGGCTGAGACTGTTGTCCCAGCCTCAGCAGCACAACATGGTTTAAAAAAAAGAAAAAGAGCTGGGGATGTAGAATGTTCCTGGGTTTGAGTCTCACTAATTAACCCACACACACACTCACAAAAACACACTCACACAGTTACTTTGAGATAAAAATGTCTATGGGATGTAACAGTCTTGTAACAGTCTTTCATTTGTTGATTGATTGATGGCATTTGTAAGTAGATCAGTTGACCAGTTTGCTTTTCTATTGGTGTTAAATTATTATTATTATTATTTTTTGCGGTACTGGGAATGACACCCAGGGACATTCTACCCTCAAGCTACATGCCCAGCCCTATTTTTTATTCTTTACTTTGAAACAGGGTCTCACTGAGTTGCAAAGGGCCTCACTAAGTAGCAGAGGCTGTCCTCGAACCGTGATCTTCCTGTCTCAGCCTCCCAAATGCTGGGATTACAAGCATGTGCTACCATGCCTGGCTTGTGTTAAATGATTTTAAAGTAGTTCTTCTAGTACAGTATTCATAGCTTTATGATTTTTTTGAATATTGTTCATATGCCATTAGTTGAATTGTCTGTATCATAGGAGTTCGGAAAATGTAAAATCTGTAAATATATTTTTTAAAAAAATTGCTACAGATCTAGAGATATTTAGTATTTGTAACAATATAGTTACATAACATAAATCTTTAATTCACAATTGGGAGTAAGTTGGATATAGGTTGTGTATACTATTTCCATAATAGGAAATAAGATTTGCTAAGATAATAGAACAAGTGATATTTGTCAGTTTCTCCCTATTTAAATTATTTCAAACAACAAACTTTTTTTTTTTTGTTGTTGCTGTTGGTACTGGGGTTCCTGGAAGCCCTTCTACCTCTGGGCTACACTCCTAGACCTATTTTATACTTCTTTTTTATTTGGAAACAGGGTCTCTTAAGCCAGAGTGGCAGGCTTCGAACTTGCTCGATCCTCCTGTCTCTGCCTCCCAAGCTCAGGGATTACAAGCGTGCGTCACCACGCCCAGCCAAACAACAAACTTTTATTTTTTTAATTTTTTAAATTTTTTGGGTGGTACTGGGGGTGGAACCCAGAGGCTTTCTACCTCCAGGCTATACTCCCAGACCTGTTTTATATTTTATTTGGAAATAGGGTCTCACCAAGTTGCTGAGAGCCTCACTAAGTAACCTAGGCTGGCTTCGAACCTGTGCCATCCTCCTGTCTCAGCCTCCCAAGTGCGGGCATGCGTTACCACGCCCGGCTAAACAACAAACTTTTTAAGCAGTGTGGATGGTCTCATGTATTTTCAAACAATAGACTGAAACATTTTTATAAATTGGTTCCCCTAAATACTTCTGGTTTCTTAATCTTTTAGCCTACTTCAGTGCCTGTTGGAAGTAATAAAATAGCACTTTATACTTTTCTTTCTTTTTCTACCTTTTTTTTTGTGTGTGGTACTGGGGATTGACCTCAGGGGCATTCTTCCTCCAAGGAACACTCCCAGCCCTATTTTTTATTCTTTATTTTGAAATGGTGTCACTAAATTGCAGAGGGCGGCACTTTATGCTTTTTAACACTTTGTCAATTTACATTTGTTTTCATTCCATTAGTCTGAGTTACTTTGTTTATTCAGATGTTTCTTGATGAGGAGGCAAACGTCCCACCCAATAAATGCCTGGTAAATTGACAATATAGTAAGACGAAAATGCATTTATTTATTATTTTATTTATTTATTTATTTATTTATTTTGCGGGTCTGGGGATGGAACCCAGGGGAATTCGACCTCTGAGCTACACCCCCTGCCCTATTTTTTATTCTTTATTTTGAATCCGGGTCTCACTGAGTCGCAGAGGGCCTCACTGAGTAGCTGAGGCCGTCCGCGAACCGTGATCCTCCAGCCTCAGCCTCCCTGATGCTGGGATTACAAGCGTGCGCCACCACGCCCGGAGAAAATGCATTTAATACACCTGATTTTCTGAACATCCTTACCTCCCCTCTCCTCTCCTGTTCTCTCCTTTCTTTCCTTCTTTTGTTCTGGGGATCAAACCCAGAGCCTTGCAGGTGCTAGATAAGCCTTCAGCAACCAAGGTCCACCCCTAGCCAACCATAGTTTTCTAACTGTGTCATCTGTCCTTGCCTACTATTATCAGCACAGCAGCCAGGAATTTTATTTAAAAAATGTGAATTAGATACCTTCTCTGTTTTGCCCCCCCGCCCCCAACCCTCCAGTGGTTTCCCATTGCCACCCAAAGAAAACAGTCAAGTCTTTGTAGTGGCCTGAGAGGCTTGCCGTGATCTGACCTATTTGTGGCCCTCCAACTTCTTTTCCACCAAGCTCTCCCTTGGCCTCTGCATCTGCCCAAATGAGCCTCCAGGCTCCTCATCCTGCTCTCACCAAGGCATCCCTGCTACTTCTCTTTCGGCGGAGCATTCTCTTTTCTGAGACTGTGAATTGCTACTTTATGTCCTTTGAGTTCACCTCAGGGAGCCTTTCAGGAGCCTTTCCCTGACCATCTCCTTTCAATTTGGAATCTGGCCTGGCGTGTGGTGCACGCTTGTAATCCCTGTGCTTGGGAGGCGGAGACAGGAGGATCGCGTAGGTTCGAAGCCAGCCTTGCTGGCTTAAGAAACCCTGTTTCCAAATTTAAAAAATATATAGCCGGGCGTGGTGGCGCATGCTTGTAATCCCAGCATTTGGGAGGCTGAGACCTGGAGGATTGTGGTTTGTGGACAGCCTCAGTTACTTAGTGAGGCCCTCTGCAACTCAGTGAGACCCGGATTCAAAATAAAGAATAAAAAATAGGGCAGGGGGTGTAGCTCAGAGGTCGAATTCCCCTGGGTTCCACCCCCAGACCCGCAAAAAAAAAAACACCACACAAATATATATATATATATATATATATATATTTATTTATTTATAAAATATTTATAAATTTATATTATATTTAGGTCTGGGAGTGTAGCCCAGAGGTAGAAGGGTTTCCAGGAACCCCCAGTACCACCAAAATAAATAAATAAATAAATAAATAAATAAATAAATAAATAAATAAATTTGGAATATAATCTTTCCACCTGTGCTGGTTTACATTTTTTTTCTTCATTTTTTCCCCCTTGATACTAGGAATTGAATCCAAGGCTGTTCTAACTCCAAGCTAGATCCTAGCCTTTTTAATTTTATTAAAAATATATATTTTAGCATTGGGGATGGAACCGAGGGGCATTCTACTTCCAAGCTACACCACCAGCCCTATTTTTTATTCTTTATTTGGAAACAGGGTTTCACTGAGTTGCAAAGGGCCTCACTAAGTAGCTGAGGCTGTCCATGAATTGCGATCCTCTCAAATGCTGGAATTAATAAGGCTGTGCCACCACGCCTAGCTTTTTTTGTTGTTTTATGTTTTGTTTTTTCTTTTTGTTTTATTTTGGTGGTCCTGGGGGTGGAACCCAGGGGGTTTTCTACTTCTGGGCTATACTCCCAGACCTATTTTATACTTTATTTGAAAACAGGCTCTCACCAAGTTGGTGAGAGCCTCACTAAGTAGCTGAGGCTGGCTTTGAACCATGTGCGATCCTCCTGTCCCAGCCTCCCAAGTGCGGGGATTATAAGTGTGCGCCACCATGCCTGGCTTTTTTTTTTTTTTTTTTTTTTTTTTGTGGTGGAACAGTTTATTCACACTGTCTCAGAGAATCATTCCACATTGTCAACGATGGAACAAGCTGATTATTATGTGTCTTTTGAGGTGATGTAAAAAGAGTATATACTTCTATGATACTCTTGTAAAAATGTGTAATTTGGGATGCTGAGACCGGAGGATCGCTGTTTGCGGACATCCTCAGCTACTTAGTGAGGTCCTGTTTCAAAAATAAAGAATAAAAAATAGGGCAGGGGGTGTAGCTCAGAGGTCGAATGTCCCTGGGCTCCATCCCCAGACCCGCAAAAAAATAAGTGTAATTTGAATCTAATCATGATTAAAAAATTAGACAAATCTAGTGAATATTCATTCTCTCTCTCTCTCTTTCTCTCTCTCTCCCTCCCTCCCTCCCTCTCCCTTTCCCTCTCCCTCTCCCTCTCCTTCTCCCTCTCCCTCTCCCTCTCCTTTTCTTTCTCTACTGAAGATTAAACCCAGGGGAATTCTACCTACAAGATATATCACCAGCACTTTTTATTTTTTAAATTTTGGGACGATTCCTCAAAAATGTCAATGTCGAAAGCTGGGCATGGTGGCACGTGCCTGTACTCCAAGTACTTGGGATACTTTTTTTTTTTTAAACAATGTCTTGCTAAATTGCCAAGCCTGGCACCAAGCCTGTGATCCTTGTGTCTTAGCCTCCTACTTTCTGGGATTTTTCAAGTGTGCACCACCACATAAAGCTCCAGCTTCCCTTTGACACATAGCATTTCTTTTCAGAGATGCTGAATAACTTACTGTTCTGCTTATTCGTGCCTTACCCCCACTAGGATCATAACCTAGAAGGGCAGGGAGTTTTGTCTATTTGCAGTGCTTACTCTGGTGTCTGGCACAGGGCAGGCATCTCATCAAGGTTTGTTGAATGAATGACTGACAAGTAGGCTATTGATACTGTGACCTTTCTCAGGCCTTCATATGTTTTTCATGCTTTATGGGAAAGCTCTTGAACAGGTGTGGGTCTGTTATCTGAGGTCATCTCTGGCCTCTTGCAAATAATTTCATGATCCACTTATTTTTAGAGGTCTGCTAGACAGTGTTCTTCTGCACCCAAGCTCTGTATTCTTTGCAAGAACTATCATGATCTCTACTTGTCTAGATGGAATACTTGCTCTTGGTAACTAATAGTGGCCTCTTCACTTTATATTATAAATCGTAGCATTGGTGTTCAAAGTAAAGCTGAAGGCTGGGGGTGTTACCTAGTGGTAGAATACTTGCCTAGGATGTGCAAGGACCTTGATTGATCCTCAGCACTATAACCCAGATCAAACCAAAACAACAAAGCTGAAATAGTAAATATGTGAAAGATATAGATAAGGTAAAAAAATTTGCAAACTTTTAATTTTTATTAAGTTGTTTTTTTAATTTGCAGTACTGGGGATTGAAACCAGGGGCATTCTATCTCTTAGCTATACCCTCAGCCCTATTTTTTATTCTTTATTTTGAAACAGGTTCTCACTGAGTTGCAGGAGGCCTCACTAAGTAGTTGAGGCTTGGCTGCGACCCTGTGATCCTCCTGTCTCAGCCACCCAAGTACTGGGATTACAAGCGTGTGCCACCACACCCAGCTAAACTTTTTCTTTTTAAGCTATTTTTATTGGTGCATTGTAATTATGCATCATAGTGAGGGTCAAAGTGATACAAACATACATGTACATAGCGTTTGATATGTTTCCTTCTGGATCCCATGCTGCTCCTCCATTCCCCATACACAGTAGTGAGATTGGTAGGAATGCCTTCATATATGGACATAGCATTATCTGAACTGTTTCTTTGATCAATTCTCTTTGTTTTCCTCCTCACCTTCCTCCCCCAAACAGACCCCTTCTGAAGGAAAGAAAGTTCCAGACCAATATCCTTTATGAACAGAGATTCGAACCTTTTCCTAACTATTGAACCTTTTCCCCAAAAAAGTCTTATTGAGAACTTCAGATGAGGAATGCTTTATTATTCAAAACACAATGCTATTTTAAATTCTAATTTATGGATAATCTTATTATAAAATCACTCTGAATCATGAGGTTATTATAATGAGAATAACATTTGAAATTAATGATTATGAATAAAAATAGTAATCTCTTCAGTGCCTCAGTTTGGTTTTATCGCGCACCCTCAAGGAAATCTTCATTCATACAGATTACGGGTTGCAAATGGCAATAAATTTTTAACAGTTCACATTGCAGTCTTACAATCTCTGATTACTTATTTTTTCAATTTTTCTTTATTAAAACATCTTTAAGCTGGGCGTGGTGGCACATGCTTGTAATCCCCACGCTTGGGAGGCAGAGATAGGAGATTCACACAGGTTCAAAGCCAGCCTTTCTCTGGCTTAAGAGACCTTGCTTCCAATTAAAATATAAAATAGGCCTAGGAGTGTAGCCTGGAGGTAGAAGGGTTCCATACCCAGTACCACCAGAAAACAAACAAACAAACAAACAAACAAACAAACAAACAACATCTTTGGCCAGGCGTGGTGGCGCATGCTTGTAATCCCTGCCCTTGGGAGGCTGAGACAGGAGAATCACACAGGTTTGAAGCCAGCCTCAGCTACTCAGTGAGGCTCTCAGCAACTTAGTGAGACCCTATTTCTAAATAAAGTATAAAATAGATCTGGGAGTATAGCCCAGAGGTAGAAAAGCCCCCGGGTTTCATCCCCAGTTAATGGTACTAAGGATGGAACCCAGGGGCATTCTACCTTCGAGTCTCCCCCCACCTAGCCCTATTTTTTATTCTTTATTTTGAAACAGGATCTCATTGAGTTGGAAAGGGCCTCACGAAGTAGCTGAAACTGTTTGCGAACTGCAATCCTCCTGTCTTAGCCTCCCAAATGCTGGGATTACAAGTGTGCACCATCATGCCCAGCTTTCTTAAAAACATCTTACTGTGGAAAATTTTATTTTATTTTTGTAGGCCTGGAGATGGACCCCAGGGGCATTCGACCTCTGAACTACACCCCCTGCCCTATTTTGTATTTTTATTTTGAAACAGGATCTTAATAAGTTGTAGAGGGCCTCACTAAGTAGCTGAGGCTGTCTGTGAACCATGATCCTCACAGCCTCCTGAATGCTGGGATTATAAGTGTGTGCCATCACGCCAGGCTGGGTGGAAAATTTTAAACATGGACATAGTACAACAAAGCCATTTTGTCAATCTATTCGATTTTTATCATTTTTCTATCAGTTTTTTTTTTATGGTGCTGAGGATGGAACCCAGGGTTCTAACTTTGAGCTACACTCCCAGCCCTATTTTATTTTTGTTTTGGTAACAGGTTCTAAGTTGTTGAGAGCCTCGCTAAGTTACCAAGTCTGGTCTCAAACCTCTGACCCTCCTGTCTCAGCTTAATATTATATAATAGTCCATATTTCAGAATTTATAGTTGGGCTAAGGGTATCATTACATTTGATATTTTGGAATCAGAAAGCTTATAAATAAGGTTCCGAAGTTATATTTAGCTGTTATGTCTCTCAAGTTATTTTATTTCAGTTCCTCTACCTCTTCTTTTTCCCATGTAATTGATTTGTTTGAGAAGCAGTCATTTGTGCTGAAAATGTCTCAAATTCTGGACTTTTCCTATGGCTCTGAAAATGGTATTGTTTATCATTTTCCTCTGCTTCATGCATTTACTACAAATCAGTGGCTAACTATAGACAGGCATGCAGATCCATGTTGAATGTTTCTGGGCAAGAATATTCTTAAAGGGTTCTGTGTATGTCCAAAGCCATCAATTCACAAAGACACAGTGTCTGCGTTTCTTTTAGTGATACAAAGATGAACAACAGGTTCAGCAGGGATCATCCTGATCCTTCTAATATAAAATTCCCCATCATCTTTTAGCTTAATAATTTTCACAACAATTGATGTTTTAATATATATTAACAAGACGAGATCATATCTTTCAAGATTTTTGAAGACATGAATACATTTGAATTTTCTTACTTTTCTAATTTTTTTTACATAATACAACTATTTTTCCTCTATCCCTCACAACATTGCTTATACACATACATGATGCCTTCAGGATATATTGAACATTTGACATAAAGCTTGGAAGGCCATATGAGATGGGATGGTCAGTAAGGCTGGGGAGGTGGGGAAGTGAGGATTATTTACCTACCTGCTTATTTTTGCCTGTCTCTGTCTCTCCTCCTCCTCCTCCTCCTCCTCCTCCTCCTCCTCCTCCTCCTCCTCCTCTCCTTCTCCTTCACCTCTTTTTCCTCCTTCTCTTCCTCCTTCTCTCCCTCTTCCTCCTCCTCTCCTCTGTCACCTCTTTCTCTTCCTCCTCCTCCACCTCCTCCACCTCTTCTTCCTCCTCCTCTCCCACCCTCTCTTTTCAGTTGACAACATTTTTTTTTTTTCTTTCTCTTTGTAGTACTGAGAATTGAACCCGGTACTGGGAATTGAATTCTATCTCCAAGCTATACCCACAAACCCATTTTACTTCTTATTTGGGCACAGGGTCTTGCTAGATTGATGAGCGTCTCACTACTTGCTGAGGTTGTCCTCAAACCTGTGATCCTCCCGTCTTAGCCTCTCAAGTGCTAGTGTTACAAGTATGTGCTACCATGCCAGGCTTAGAACATTTCAAAATCTGTGTTGGATAGCTAGGGTTTGGAGTGGCATCAAGTCCTAGAGAGACTAGAAAGTGGGTGGGAGGGGCAGATGTTGGTGATAGCATTGGAAATGGGAGTTAATTCAGTGTGAATCCTGGCCATAGCTGAGCATATTTGTGGTGTGTAGTTAAGATTGGCTCACATAAGGTAGGTGAAGCCTGTATACTTTGCACATGGTGTCTTCTTTCATGTATCCTTTCCTGGCTGATGGGGACAAAAGTAACTGTACCTCAAAGATTTTAAGTTTACTTAAGAGTAGATTTTGAGCGTTCTTTTTGTGTGTGTCTGTGGTGCTGGGGATTGAACCCAGGAGCATTCTACCTCCCAGCTACACCCCCAACCAGATTTTTTTCTTAATTTTTTTTGGTGGTACTGAGGGTGGAACTTAGGGGTTTTTCTACCTTTGGGCTATACTCCCAGACCTATTTTGTATTTTATTTGGAAACAGGGTCTCACTAAGTTGCTGAGAGCCTCACTAAGTAGCTGAGGCTGGCTTCGAACTTGTGCGATCCTCCTGTCTCAGCCTCCCAAGCGCGGGGATTACAAGTGTGTGCCACCATGCCCAGCTTTTCTTAATTTTTGAAACACGGCTTCAGTAAGTTGTAGAGGGCATCACTAAGTAGCTTAGGCTGTCTGCGAACCCATATTCTCCTGTCTCAGCCTCCCAAGTACTGGGATTAAAAGTGTGAGCCAGCACACCTGGCTTCAATGTTCTTTTAATACACACAGATACACATACACACGTAACTATGAGGCGATAGATATATTAATTACTTTGATCATGTTATCATTTCAGTGTCTACATATATTAAAACATCATTTATACACTTAATATATATATACATATATATAATTTTGTCAGACATATCTCAGTAAGCCTAGAAAAATATAAAAAGCCAACACAAAGTAGATCTGAAGTCTGACCTCGTCTCTCTGTCTCCACTGTGATCCTGCCCTCCAAGGCTAGATAACTCCCTCTGGAATTACTATAATCATCTCCTCTCTCTTTTTTATACTGGTCTCTCCTTTTACAGTATATTCTCCAAAGAGCCCACAATGGTCATTTCGAGGTGGCAGTCAGATGTGCCATCCCTGCCCCCAGTGCTCTGGTACTTGCGTGATGCCTGCAGGGGCGTGCCTGCCCAGGTCCCTGCTTCCCCGGGCGGGCTCACTGCCCAGATGGCTCACGTGCTTCACCAAGCTGGTATCCTTGGTCCTCCCTGCACTTGCTACTTGTGCTCCAGCTAAGTTCATTGCCCTCCGGGTTTCTTCTGCCCCAAATCTCATCCCTTCCCTTCAGATGTCTGTCCAGATGTCACCATTTAAAAAACCCCATTCTTTATCCTTTAGCAGAGGTCAAAACATACAGTTAAAATATCCCTAAATTTTTCTATTGATGACAGCATTTAATTTTCTAGATAGTATATTGCACGCACCCAGGAAAAGTAAAATAATATAAAATATTCGTACTTCTGGTTGGACAGTTTAAAACACATGACGCTAGACTGAGGCTAACGTGTTCCATCCACATGAGAGTGGAGGGAGCTGAACACACTGGGGGGAACACTTAATTTTTTTCAGGGACAAATGGATTAATCTCCTGGCAAACAACTTAGAATCAAAGGTAATTCTGTTAGTCTACTTGTTTGGAACTCTGCAGGACCATTATAGCTTCTAATAACTCAAAGGTGTGACTTTCTCATTAAGTAGTTCTTAATAAGTGGTGTAATTGGATCCTGGGAGACTCTTTTTTTTTTACTTTGGTGCTGTGATGAAACTGCCTCTTTAGACAATGATAAAAGACCGTGGTTTCAGGTGAGTACATATGATCACTAATTTTTTACTGAGATGAAAATATTTATCTTATGTTTTTTATTTGAAGAGAATTAATAATTTCTTTTTAATTTCAAAAAGTAATATGTGCCTATTGTAGGAAAAATAAGCATAGCAAATGTAAAGGGGAATGTAATAGGACATAATCATTCATCATACTATTATCTAGAAATATCTTTGCTAGTATTTTTGCATATTTTCTTTTTCCCACCAATCCTCTGTCATCTATCTATCTATCTATCTATCTATTTATGAATCTTGGTCGTGTTCATGATTGTATGTGAAAATTTTTTCTGCTCTATCATAAAACATTTTCATTGTTTTTATTTTTTGCGGGTCTGGGGATGGAACCCAGGGGCATTTGACCTCTGAGCTACACTCCCTGCCCTATATTTTATTCTTTATTTTGAAACTGGGTCTCACTGAGTTGCAGAGGGCCTCACTACGTAGCAGAGGCTGTCCGTGAGCCGCGATCCTCTGGTCTCAGCCTCCCGAATGCTGGGATTACAAGCATGCGCCACCACACCCGGCTATTTTCATTGTTAAAACTCTTTATAAATATTGTTTTGAGCTGCATATGGTGGCACACACCTGTAAACCAGTACTTGGGAGGCTGAGACAGGAGGATCACAGCTTCAAGGACAGCCTTAGCAAGTAATGAGACTCTCATCAGCCTTAGTGAGACCCTGTTTCAAAAGAAAGAAAAAAAAAGCCTGTGGGGGTGTAGCTTGGAGGTAGATTGGCCTTGGGTTCAATCCTTAGTACACACACAAGCACAAATATTGTTTCAAGTTACAGATGAGTATTTTATTTCCATAGCCTTTAGTTCACCTTTTAGAGCAATTGGTGAATACTCCTCACAAAGCTTGCTTGCTAAAAGCCTTTTATACTCTGCTTTATTTCAAAGTGGGAGATGGCCCAGGCGTGGTGGCGCACACTTATGATCCCAGTACTTGGGAGGCTAAGACAGTAGGAATGCGCAGTTTGAAGCTGACCTCAGCAGCTTAGTGAGGCTATCAGCAACTTAGGGAAGACCCTGTTTCCAAATAAAATATAAAATAGCTCTGGGGGTGTAGCTCAGAGGTAGAAGGCCCCTGGGTTCCATCCCCAGTACCCCCCCCCCCCACCTCCGCCAATCTTTAAAGTGGGAGATGAATAGAACTTGTAGAATGTGTACAACACTTTGAGATATAGCCAAGAAATGCCAGACAGTAAGTTTGGTTGCTCAGTGAGCAGTGCCCAGAATGCCCCCTCCCATAGAGTGGCTTAGTTTATAACACACCCCAGACTTCCTGCTTCATTGTGCTGAGGTTTCCTATGAGATCCAGCATGGTAGGTGGGGGCTGGGGGAGACTCTAGTGGTCCTGGGAACCATGCAAGTTGTGCCTTATTTCAGTGACTTTGTTCCTGAGCGGATCTCTTTTTTTTTTTTTTTTTTTTTTTTTTTTTTTGAGGGTCTGGTGATGGAACCCGGGGCATTTGACTTCTGAGCTATACTCTCTGCCCTATATTTTATTCTTTATTTTGAAACACGGTCTCACTAAGTTGCAGAGGGCCTCACTAAGAAGCTGAAGGTGTCCACGAACTCCGATCCTCCTGTCTCAGCCTCCCAAATGCTGGGATTACAAGCGTGCATCACCATGCCTTGGCTCCAGATCTAACTTTTAAAGACCGTTGTATAAGTTTGAAGGTAAGCTAGGTTGGGAGCAATTTCATAGATAGTGTTTGAATCTGGACTGAGAGGCAGAAAAAGTCTTTTAGCATGAAATGGAACTCTCTGAACCTTAGCTTCTTTGAGAGTTGCTGGTTCACCGGGTGGCTGGGGCTGTTCATTTATTCATGTACTTCCAGAGTTGTTGAAAAGTCCCATTAAACCTCTTTGTATGGCAATGGTATGCATTGGCTTAAAATTTTTGTGGACTTAGCCAAGTGTGGTGGCTCACACTTGTAAATCCCAGTACTTGGGAGGCTGAGACAGGAAGATCACAGGCTTGAAGCCAGCCTCAGCAACTTGGTGAGGACATCAGCAACTTAGTGAAATTTGTTTCTAAGTAAAATAGGTCTGGGGGTGTATCCCAGAAGTAGAAGGTCTCTGGGTTCCATCCCCAGTGCCACATATACATACACACAAAAAAATTGTGGAATTCAAAAGAAGTTCACAAAGTGCTACATATTATTTTATGACTTCATTGTTTAAAAAGAATTCTTAGGGCATGCCTATAGTCATAACTATTTGGGAGACTAAGGCAGGAGGATCAAAAGTTGGAGGCCAGCTTGGGCAATTTAGTGAGATCCTGTCTCAAAATTTTAAAAGGTTTGGGATGTAGATTAGTGGTGAAGAGCTTGCCTAGAATATGTGAGGCCCTGGGTTGATCCCCAGTACCACAAAAACAAAAGAAAAGAATCCTTAGGGCTGGGAGTGTAGTTCATTGGTAGGATGCATGCTTAGTATGCATGAGGCTGAGTCTAATCCCTAGCACCAAAAAACCCCAAAACAACAACAACAAATAAAACCCAAACCAAATAAAGCAGCCACTCAATTTACTTTACCTAAAAGGCATTTTACATATGTTATTCTTATCATTTAGTTGTCAGCCTTTAATTCCATGATCCTTTTCTAATTCTTGAATATGCTGCTCCATATTTTTGTGCTAATATGAAGTAAATTACTGATATCTCCTGTCCAGAATGAGAAGGCTAGTTAATGTCAGGTTATTAAGCAACCAAATAAAAACAGTCATAAAAATGCTAGTTGTATAATAGAAGATTAGTAAATGTTACTTTTTTTTTGGTAATTATATATTTAAAGTGCCTTTTACCCCAATGGGAAATACACAGAAGCAATGCTGTGAAGTTTTAAAGGGTTGTAATACATAGCAGATTAAGAGCATAGCTATGATAAATAATAGCTGTCAACTGAAGCATTCATGTAAAACTTATGATGTATTCAAGTAACAAAGGCCCATTTTCCATCTCTATTAGATTCAGCTGGAAGCAGCGAGAGAAGTCTTGTGAGCTTTTGCACGTGTTCTTTGAATTTTTTTGGAAAAAAAAAGTACCAAAATGAAAAACAGTATAATAAATTCTCACTACTATGGATTCTATTGATTTGGGAACTGGACTTCACAGAAGTTCACCTTTGTACCACCTATGCAAAACTTATTTATGCAGTTAAAAGCAAACATGTTGGGAATAAGGGGTGTGTCTAAAACAAACTAATTATTTCCCAGCCCCAAATGTGTTGGCAACTAAATACAGATTATTGCATTAATTTGGAAATGAAGTTGTCTAATTTTTTTTTCTACTCTGGTTCTTCTTATTTTGGTCTTTGTTTTATGAGACTTAATTAATGAGAAAATGATATAAATTCTCAACTTCTGTTTTGAACGGTTGATCTGAAAACAAATGTTAGAATCCTGATTTGGAAAAATTTTTAAGGCTCTTGTATATTAGGTACTGTGCTAAACCTCACAACTCAAGAAACATTTATTAACCACTTACTGCATGCCAGGCCTGGAAGTGGATGAACAAGACAAAGAAACCCAAGGAAATCAACAGTGCAGGGTGGTACCACAGTGAGACAGGCAGCCAGCCCTCCTCTTGGGCTCTGGCATAGGAACAGGTGGTGTTGCTTCACAGATGGACACTAGCGCCTTCAGAATGAGACATTGCCATGTCTTAAGGAGGGATTATTACCCTCTGAGAGCTAGAAGAGGCATTAAAGATGCAGCCTGCCTCTCTAGTTGGGCCCTCTGAAGCAGCTGCAGAAACTGAGAAAGCACATGCGGTAGCTTCCTCTTACTCTTCCTGCTTTTGCACATTTATTTCTTCCTGAGCATTTCAATGTTATTTCAAACCTTGGGTGTCTACAAGTGAAGACATCCACACACAGATTTCCCTGTGTCCTGAGCCGTTTTGAACTCTCAGTCTATAGTGAGGCTGTGATTCTCACCACTGATATCAATACTTTCATATTTAAAGATTTTTCAGTTCAAGTAAGTAAATCATCATGGAAAGAGATGAAAGTGATTCTTTGCCCCCAATGATTTCTCAAACACGAACACACACAGATGGCTATACTGCCACAAATGAGTGCTTGGCTCTCGAGTGAAATGCTTTAATGGATTATTTCAACTTTACAGAAACTTCATCTCAACTATACTTTATGAGGAGTCGGTTAAGCATGTGAGATTTGGAGACAGACTTAATATCCATGCTCTGATTCTTACATAATAAGGCAATTAATTTTGACCTCTCTTTGCCTCACTTGATTTTTTCATATGAAAAGAAGGATAATAATAGTACTCTTGTCATGGGGTTGTTTTGACTCTTGGGTAAGAGAATGCATGCAAAGAGCTTCGACAGTACCTGCCTGCCACATGGTAAAATTCTTACTAAATCCTGGTTATTAATGCACTGTATAACCTCAGGCAAGTTACTTCCTCTCTAGGCTCCTACTTCCGCATGTGGGAAATGGAGTTAATAATATCCACCTCAATGTTATTGTGAAGATCCCATGGGATCTTACGTAAAGTGTTTTGTGGAGTGCTTGCACATAGGAGCTTAATCAGACATGGAATTCTAAATTCCCTGGTCATGCATTGTGTTTATCTAGTGACTATTGGACAGGTACTCATTATATGTTGGGTAGTATATAGTGGTTAAAAAAAAGAGACCAAGTAGACATAGAGGGAGAAATGTTTATTTGGGCTTATAGTTTCAGAGGTACAGTCCAAAGTTGGCAAACTCCAGGACAGACATCATGGTGGCATCACCGGTGGCAGAGAAAAACAGCTCATCTCATGGCTGTTGGAAAGGACTAGAGACAGTTACAGTCCCCAGAGGCACACCTCCGGTGATATGCCACTACCAACCATGCCCCACCTGCCCAAGTTACCACCCAGTAGACCCATTCAAAGTATTAATCCCTTGATGGATTTAATGACTCATGAGTTTGGAGCCCTGATTCAATCATTTCACCTCTAGACACCTTTGCATTGAGAATCCATGAGCTTTTTTGAGGGACATTCTTCTCTATTCAAACCATTAACAGGTTTGCAAGTCAGTTCTTCATGGTGTACCATTCATCTTATTTATTTGAACATTTTAAAAATAATTCTTCTAACATTTTGGTGATTAATTTCTTTTTGGGACCTATTCATTTATGACTAGAGTATCCAGGTATTACTCTCCATATTCATTTTGGCTGCAATGACTTTGTTAACAGTAGAGAAATTTGCTATAAAATTTCTTTGTTCATTTCACATTCAGCTTTCATTAGTAATAAGTATGCAGGTTAAAATAAGTAAACTATATTTTCTTCTACAGGACTTTATTTATTTATTTATTTATTTGTGGTACTGGGGTTCCTGAAAACCCTTCTACCTCCCAGAAGGGGGCTACACTCCCAGACCTATTTTTTATACTTTTTTTTTTTTTTGAAACAGGGTTTCTTAAGCCAGTGCGGCTGGCTTCGAACCTGTGAGATCCTCCTGTCTCCGCCTCCCAAGCGCAGGGATTACAAGCGTGTGCCACCACGCCCAGCTCTTCTACATGAATTTAATAATTCAGTTTTTATAAAAGAATAGCAAATGAAGCTGGGCGTGGTGGCGCACGCTTGTAATCCCAGCATTCGGGAGGCTGAGACTGGAGGATCGCGGTTTGCAGCCAGCCTCAGCTACTTAGTGAGGCCCTCCGCAACTCAGTGAGACCCGGTTTCAAAATAAAGAATAAAAAAGAGGGCAGTGGGTGTAGCTTGGAGATAAAATTCCCCTGGGTTCCATCCCTGGTACCGTAAGAAAATAAAAAAAAAGAATAGCAAATGAGATTGATTGATTACTTTGTAGCAATCAAAAAACATTGCCATTAAACTTGTAATTAGTCTACATAGTCCTTTTCAAAAGTAAGAGCTTTTATTTTGATGTGAAATTTCCCAGGAGACTAATTGGGAAAATTAAGAAGGTTATGTTTTTCCCTGAGAATATAGTAAGCTTTTGAATTTTCTGAAGTTAATTGAATCTATCTGGTTAATTTACATTGACCCCTTTTCAATATTACTCTTTCCATAAAGCATTGGTAAAAATGACTAACAAAATAATCAGTCTTTTATCAGTAAATTTGCTTTTTCTGTTTTACTGCTGCTCACTACATGACACCCTTTTGTGATAGAGTTAGAGCTTGCAGTGATTTGGGCATCAGAAAGTTGTATTTTCTATATATAAAGACTGTATTAAAATCTGAATAAAGGTTTTGATATTTTATAACTTTTTATTAAAATTAAAAAAAAAAAAAAAACAGGCCAGGCCCAGCATTGGGAATGTGCCTGTATTCTCAGCTAGTTGGAAGGCTGAGGCAGGAGGTTTGCTTCAGCCCAGGAGTTCCAGGTCAGCCTGGGGAATATAGTGACACACTGTTAAAAACAAAACAAAACAAAACTACAAAGTGTGTTTTTGTGGAAAAATCAGAAAGTAGAAATGAGCAAAATTAAAAATCACCCACAATTCAGATTTTTTTGGCTTTTAAATGTGCATATATACTTAAAAAAAAAAAAAGCTGGATTGGAATTCCAGCTCTGCTCCACTTTGTATGTGACCTTGGGGAAGTGATTTAACTTTCCTGGGCCTCACTTTCTCCATCTGTAAAATGGTTACCTGTCTCAGGTTACTGTGGTGGCTAACTGAGTAAATCTATATAAAGTACTTTGCTATTGCCCGGTGTCTAGTGAGAGTATATATACGAATAGAATTGTATTCTGAACTGCAATGTCCCCATTATCAGCATTTAGATATTCTTGTTTTATTTGTCATCCCTAGACCTCCTACCCCAGACTGAAATATTTCATAGAATATCTCAAATGTGACATCATTGCATTACAAATACTTTACTTTGTGCCATTAAATATTTGTTAAGAACTAAGTATTTTAGAAAACCACTTGGTTTATTTTTGAGAGGAGGAAATACAAGTAAAATATCTATAACATACATTTTGTATTGTCTACTAAAGTTTAGTTAACTGAATGGTGTTTGAGCGCGACAGGGTGGCGTATTCCTAATATCACTCCTACTCTGGACGCTGAGGCAGAAGGATCACTTGAGCCTAGGAGTTCAAGGCCAGTCTGAGCAACTTAGGAGAACCCCATAAAACAAGAAAAACAACAAAAAGAAAAACCGAAATCGTGCTTGAATTATGAATATGTAGATTTTTCTATTCACAACTGACATTTATTAGTCAATAAGATTTTGAGATTATTGGACATTTGCTTTATCATGAATATACTGTATTATTTTGTATGAATATAAAGTCTGCAGAGCAATTTGAATAATTATTCTTTAGATGGAACAAAAATATCTTAAAAACAGTAATATTGGAAAATCAGAAAGCAGCCAACTTTGAAGACTTCTTTGAAGTTAAGACTGGATACTGTAAAATTTCTAGAGATAAGCCAGGCGTGGGGCGCACGCTTGTAATCTCAGCATCTGAGAGGCTGAGACAGGAAGATCACAGTTTGCAGACAGCCTCAGCTACTTAGTGAGGCCCTTTGCAACTCAGTGAGACCCTGTTTCAAAATAATAAAAAATAGGGCTGGGAGTGTAGCTCAGAGGTAGAATTCTCCTGGGATCCATTATCAGTATGGAAAAAAAAAATCTAGAGATAAATAAACCCCTGTATTTTGAAAAATTATTTTTTATCGATGTCTTCATATATTTAGCCTATCCATGTGTATATACACAGTACTTTTAGAAATATTATTCAAGAGAGCCGGGCGTGGTGGCGCACGCTTGTAATCCCAGCATTTGGGAGGCTGAGACCGGAGGTTCACGGTTGGTGGACAGCCTCAGCTACTTAAGCCCTTCGCAACTCAGTGAGACCTGGTTTCAAAATAAAGAATAAAAAATTTGGCAGGGGGTGTAGCTCAGAGGTCAAATGCCTCTGGGTTCCATCCCCAGACCCGCAAAAAAAAGAAAAAAAAAAGAAAAAAAAAAGAAAAAAAAAGAAATATTATTCATGAATAATTGAAGAAAATATTTTAACAAATAGGGCGTTACTCACGTTAGTGGTTTTATTTCTTACTTTAATGGCTCATTCTCCTGGACAGCAATCAGTGCTAACTTAGAATTTCCTGCCTTTGATCTTATTTTAGAGTCCCATTTCAAAATCTGTGAGTAAGTAACATGTGATATTAACTGAGAAGGAACCTGGGTAAAAGGCAGGAATTTGATCAGGATATGATGTACTTTTAGTAAATCATGAATGGTGAGATTATTAGAACCCATAGTCACATAAATTCTGCTCAGAACTTGGATTATAGATGTTAAAATTCCTGGGACATGATGCAGTGATGTGGAACACGGTGATGTTATTGATGGTTACGTGGAGAAAAATACTGGGTAGGAAGTCGAGAAAACTCTTTTCTCACCCGAAGTCGGCCATTATAATTTTCCTTTTTGTCACTTTGTATCAACTTTTCTGACGCTGAGCTCCTCCATTTCTCCAGTGAAAAAGCCAGTATGGGAGGGAGATGCCTTGAGGTCATTATACCAGTTAAAGAAGAACAAGCTGCTCCCACAAGGAGACCTCAAAATGCGATGGTTCAAACAAGGCAGAAGTTTCTTTCTTTCTCATGGAACGCTTGGAGTTCCAGGAACGCAGCCCAGCACTAAGCTGCTTTGTAAGGAGGATCTGGGTCCCTTCCATTTCGTGGTTCTTTAACAGTGCCGTAGGAACCTTGCCTTTACATGTACAATTTAGTTTTTTTTTTTGTTTGTTTGTTTTTTGGTGGTATTGGGGGTGGAACCCAGGGGCTTTCTACCTCTGGGCTATACTTCCAGACCAATTTTTATATTTTATTTGGAAACAGGGTCTCACTAAGTTGCTGAGAGCCTCACTAAGTAGCTGAGGCTGGCTTTGAACCTGTGTGATCCTCCTGTCTCAACCTCCCAAGTGCGCCACCACGCCTGGCTCACATGTACAATTTAAACTGGGCTGTTGTCAAAACCTGGTTGTAAACTGGGCGTGGTGGCACAAGCTTGTAATCCTAGCATTTGGATGGCTGAGACCAGAGGATTGTGGATCGTGGACAGCCTCAGCTACTTCGTGAGGCCCTCTGCAACTCAGTGAGACCCAGTTTCAAAATAAAGAATAAAAAATAAGGCAGGGGGTGTAGCTCAGAGGTCGAATGCCCCTGGGTTCCATCCCTAAACCTGTAAAACACACACACACACACACACACACACACACACACACACACATACACCACCACCACCACCAACAACAACACCAACAACAAAACCTGGTTGTGGTTGGGAAGAAACCATGAAGGAAGCAGACTCCGGTCTGGAGAGAGTATATCACTTCAGCTCAGACTCCATTGGAGAGCACCTAATCATATTTGAAGCTAACCGTACATGAGACTAGGACATATAATGAAGCTAGGCAAATCAGCTCATTAAGTCTCAAGTTTTTAATTTTGTAAATATTTTAATTCAATTAACACAGACATAATAGGTTATAAATAATAATTTATAGCTTATATAATAGAATTATTTTATTGCATTATTATACGATTATGTTATATATAATATATATTTAAGTTGGTTTTTTTTTTTTGGTGTGTGGTGATGGGGATAAAGCCCAGGGGCATTCTACCTCTGATCTGCACCCCCAGTCCTATATTATTTTTTGTTTAAAAATGGGGTCTCAAGTTGCTGAGGCTGGCTTCAAACCTACCATTCTCCTGTTTCAGCCTCCCAACTGCTGGGATTACAGGTGTGTACCACCCACATCTGGCTATATTTAAGTTTTTATTGGTGTTCCACATCTCGGACAATGGGGCAGGTTGTTAGAAGATGAATGTTGGGAGATGGCTAGTGGTACCTTCCACAGCATATAGTCTTTGTTTTCTCTGATTCTAACACTGACCAGGTGGCTCTGTCACACACAGTCACCCTCTGCTTCAGCTTGATTTGGAAGTTATTGGTTAGCATATAAGTATTTTTTACTCTCAGTAGAAAAGTTACTATAGATTTATGTTGCAGATGCTAGCTGTCCCTCAGTTACATAGTCTCCATTGTGGTTGTCAGATTAGATGTTGCAGAATCATAGTGCTTTTATTTGAGGTTCAGTGCTATCTGAAGTTTTAGGCATCCACTAAGGGTCTTAGAACATATTCCCTGAGGATAAAGGGGGCTTACTCTTTGTGCTTTAAACCCCATGACTGATAGATGCATAGGCTAATTTGTGGAACAAACTCAGTAAATGCTATAACTGATAATTGCAATAGTCGATAAAATGTTAGAAAAAGGCCGGGCGTGGTGGCGCACGCTTGTAATCCCCGCGCTTGGGAGGCGGAGACAGGAGGATCGCGCAGGTTCGAAGCCAGCCGTGCTGGCGTAAGAGACCCTGTTTCAAAAATATAAAATAGGTCTGGGAGTGTAGCCCGGAGGAAGAAGGGCTTCCAGGAACCCCAGTACCACCAAAAAAAAAAAAAAAAAAAAAAATGTTAGAAAAAAAATAAGTCCTAGATTTTGTGTCTCCCAAACATAGAATCTGATAAATATGAACAAAAAATGCCTTTTTAATCAGTCTGTTGGTGACATTACTTATGTAAACTAGCTTTAAGAATGTACTCTGTGCAGTCCTGACTTCAACCCAGACTGCTGTCCTTGAGTCTTTTCTATATAGAGATTTAATAAGTAATCAAGAGTCCTCAAATTTTTTTCTCTGATCCTCAGATCCCCAGCTTACAGCTACCCTGTATAATCAGTTACTCTCTCTGCTGGGTCTGCTGGGTTTCCATAGCGCTTGTGAATATAATTAGATAGATTTTCTGCTTTTCAGATGTACCCATCATTTGAAGTTTGACAACTTTCGTGTGATATATGGTTTCTATCTTCGTATCCTAGAGAAACTAAAGGGGACAGTTGAAAACTCAAAGCGCTTTATCTGTGCACTGCTCTTTTATTACTTCTGGGGTGCAATTGATAGATTTATTTTCTTGGAAGTATTCCTATGGGGCTGAAACACCTTAGCAGATAATATGATAATTGCTTATATTAAACAAATGCTTTGATTCATGGGGAGTTTAAAGACCGCATTAAAAATTCTCTTTCTGATTTAGGTTTAGACGGACAAAGAAGGAATAATGACAGGTTGGAGATAAATCTTTTGAAATCAAACACTTCTTTTGTAGCATATGATTTATAGATCATATTGTGACCGCTTTCCTTTTAGTAAGAATGCCATGATAAGAAGCAATATATAAATAGTTTTTCTTTAATGTGCAAAATGCCCAGAGGAAGTTGAGATTAAAAATAAAGTAGGGCACATGCTACACTGCCAATGCTAAGGCAAGCATGTGTATTCTTTTTTGAAATTCCCTAAGAGAGTATGATGCTTTTATACCTTGAAAGGCCAAGTGGTTGTGATTAACCTTGAAATATAAGTCTCCAGCAGATGAAAGACACCTGCAATTTGTAGCCCAAGGATAGAAAATCAAGGATGATATCAAATCATATTGCAGTTTGGGAGGTGGTTTTGAGAATACTTAATGGGCATTCGATAGGAAAGATAAAGTTACTATAGACTTAAAAAATGTATTCCTTTTCTAAAATGTCACATTGAAATTGGGGCTGTCTTTTGAAAGCTTAGGTATTTGACATCTATAGTTAAGTACTTTGGATAAAAACAGCACCCTGGAAGCACAGTGGTCAGCTTCTGAGGGCAAGGTCATCTTTTTGGATGGCTTAGCTTCTTCTCTGCTAAGATCAACTATTAGCCTAACCAGCAGCTCTTCGGGTTCCAAAGCCTTATAAGAATTTCAGCATTCAGGGCCTCGACGGGAGAGCACAGCCCCACTTTTTCTTCTCACTATTGATTGACATTTGAGTAAATTTATTGTGTGACATATCGATCATCACCTGCATCTCTGGATACTTCTAAAGTCTGCCTTCTATTGAGTTGGGTTAGATCATCTGAAAACCCTGTACTTGGACCCCATTAGCTGAGCCTTTTTTTTTGCTGATTCACATGTTATATCTGTGGCTTTATCCAGGGTTAGTTTAAAAAAGAGGTAACATAAAACTTCCTTTTGCTTATATTATTCAGAATATTGCCTATTATATCATTCTATATTCTACATATAAATAGTAATGTGAGAAATTTCCTTCTTTGTTTAAGGGCACAAAAAAGTTTGTTTTCTTTGATAAAGGGTGCTTTTTCATCTTTATAATAATAAAAGAGGAACATAATTTTTTTTTTTTTTTTGTGGGTTTGGGGATAGAACCCAGGGGCATTTGACCTCCGAGCCACACCCCCTGCCCTATTTTTTATTCCTTATTTTGAAACAGGGTCTCACTAAGTTGCAGAGAGCCTCACTAAGTAGCTGAGGCTGTCCACAAACCGTGATCCTCTGGTCTCAGCCTCCTGAATGCTGGGATTACAAGCATGTGCCACCACACCCGGCTCGAACATAATTTACTTTATATGTTTATTCTAGTTAACTGGAAGCACAGGGCAAATTTTCAGTGTCAATTGTTGCAATTTTATCAAGAAATTTTATGAATTAATTAAAAATAGTAAGTCAGGAGTTAGTAAACTATAGCCCACCTGACACCTTTTTTGTGTGTGTGAAGATTTAAAGAAGTTTATTAGAAAGATAGAAATACAGAAAGTAGAAATACAGCTCCATACCAGACTGGCATGGAGAGGTGACTCAAAATGAATACACCCCTGACACCTTTTTTATAAAAGGAATTAATCAGGACACAGCCATAGTTTTTTTTTACTTATGTATTGACTATAGCTGCTTTTATGCTATAATGGCATATCTGAGCAGTTGCTGTCTGGTTATTTATTTATTTAATTTATGTAAATAGGGGTTGATCCCAGGGGCATGCTACTACCAAACTCTTTACTTTTTTTTTTTTATTTGAAACAAGGTCTTAGAAAATTGTTCAGGCTGTCCTTAAACCTGCAATCCTCCTGTTTCAGTCTCCCAAGTATTGAGATTACAGGTGTGTGCCACTACACCCCACTGCTGTCTGGTCCTTAACAACAACAACAACAACAACAACAACAACAACAACAACAACAACAACAAAATTCAGTCCTAGTGTAAATAGTCACATAGGGTTATGAGTCAGATCAAATGCAATCATAGTGAAGCAAGGTGGTTACAGGTGGGTGTGGAAGTTGGGAAAGGCTTCACAGAGATGTGGAACTAGCCTTTATTTTTTATTTTAATTTTTATTGGTGCATTATATTCATACATAATATTGGAGTAAAAAACTTATGTGTACAGACATGTACACATCACTGATTTAACCCCTATCCAATTCCCACCCCATTCCCTCCCCGCCCCTCCCTCCCTTGCTTGGCTTAGTGGTTGATTTCGATATGTTTAAGTACATTGTGTGTTTTAGAGATTTTCCTCTTCCCCCCTTCTTTCTCCTCCTTGTTTGCTCCTCTATAGGATTTCCTTTTTCATCTAGAGTTCCTCCTATGACCCATTTCTCCCTAACTCTCACATATTAGGGAAAGCATCTGATTTCTTACTTTTTGTGACTGACTAATCTCACTTAGCATAATGTCCTCCAGTTCCATCCATTTCCCTGAAAATGATGTAGTTGAGTTTTTTTGATGGCTGAGTAAAATTCCATTGTGTACATATCCCACAGTTTTGTAATCCATTCATCTGTTGATGGACATCTTGGCTGGTTCCATAGTTTGGCTATGGTGAATTGTGCAGCTATGAACATAGATACACATGCATTAGTTTGGTAGTTTGGTTTCTTTTCTTTTTGGTAGATAACTAGAAGTGGTATTGCTGGATCAAATGGTAGATTTGTTCCCATTCTTCTGAGGATTCTCCATACTGTTTTCCAAAGTGGTTGCACTAATCTGCAATCCCACCAACAATGTCTTAGAGTTCCCGCTCTCCACATCCTCGCCATCATCTGTTGTTGTTTGTGTTTTGAATGATTGCCATTCTAGTTGGAGTTAGGTGAAATCTCAGGGTAGTTTTGATTTGCATCTCTCTGATTGCCAGTGATGTTGAGCATTTTTTCATGCATTTATTGGCCATTTGAATTTCTTCTTTTGTGAAGTGTCTATTTAGTTCACTTGCCCATTTTGTTATTGGATGTTTTGTTTTCTTAGTGTTGAGTTTCTTAAGTTCTCTATATATTCTAGATGTTAGTCTTCTGTTGGAGGGGTAGGTGGCAAAAATCTTCTCCCATTCTGTTGGCTCTCAATTGAGGTTCTTGATGGTTTCTTTTGCTGAACAGAAGCTCTTCACTTTCATGCCATCCCATGTATTGATTCGCCTATTAATTTGTTGTGCCTTTGGGGTCTTGTTGAGAAAGTGTTTATCTGTGCCTATGTGTTGGAACTAGCCTTTAGATAGTGGGACATAGAAGAACACTATTCAAGAGCTAAGTGTATAAATAAAATCCCTCAGGAATGAGCAGATTTTTGAGCATGTGGGACTGTTTGGAAAACGGGTTTTAGGTACATAGAAAATACAGTGATGAAGATGAAGTTGAATCATCCATGGTGGATAAAATGCATCAAAGCCTGGCCTTAGAATCTGCATTTAATCTGACAGGCAATCGAAAAGCCACTATGAATTCTTCACAGGGAAATGATGCGGCAGGAGTAATAGCATTTCAGGACAATTAATTTGACAGTGATGTTCAGGATGAATTCAAGCACGGAGAGCCTCAAGACTAAGTTACTGGAGTAAGCCTGGCATGAAGAAGGGAGACGGCAAGTCCAGCGCAGAGGGGCGAGCAGAGGCTGAGGTGCTGGAGGGAGGCAGCCACTCGGCCTGGCTGCTCTTTAGAATGATGGCGCAAGAAACTTCTGGGAGAGAACTGCACAAGAAGAAATGGACTGGGGAAATTTTATTTTATTATTTTTGTGGTACTGGGGATTGAATCCAGGGACATTCTACCTCTGAGCTAACCCCAAGTTGTTTTATATATATATATTTTGGTGGTACTGGGGTTCCTGGAAACCCTTCCACCTCCGGGCTACACTTCCAGACCTATTCTACGTTTTCATTTGGAAACAGGATCTCTTAAACCAGCACGGCTGGCTTCGAACCTGCACCAGCCTCCGGTCTCCGCCTCCCAAGCGCCGGGATTACAAGTATGCGCCACCACACCTGGCTCTTTTTGGTTTTTGAGACAGAGGCTTCCTAGGTTGCTGAAAATCTTGCTGTGTTGCTGAGGCTGTCTTCAAACTTGTGATCCTCCTGTCCTCAGCCTCCCAAGTACCAGGTTACAGGCGTGTACCACCACACCTGGGGGAATAATTTTTATAAGAGGAAATGTGTTTTGTTTCTGACAGCCCCAGTTTCCAGTGGTTTAGAATTTCTTAAGAGAATGTATAGAAGTGATTGGAGGTCTGGACTAGGTGATAGCTAGCCGTGGGGGCGTTGTTGTGTTGTGCCTTCTGAATGGAAGATAGAACCAAGGGCAGAGTGGATGGAGGGAGAGGAGGAGCAGGGAGAGCTGTGTTTCCAGCGTGTATCCCAGGAAGGGCTGGTTGTATAGACTGCTGACAGGCATTCCCATGCTCACGTGACCAGATACAGCTGATACTCAAGCAATGTTAAACAGTACTCTTTTTAAAAATTTTTATTTTTATTTATTATTATTATTATTATTATTATTATTATTATTATTTTGTGGTGCTAGGGTGCTCAGGGACATTCTACCTCTGAGCTATACCTCCAGCCTTATTTTTTATTCTTTATTTTGAAACAGGGTTTCACTGAGTTGCAAAGGGCCTCACTTAATAGCTGAGGCTGTCTGCGAACTGCGATCCTCCCGTCTCAGCCGAATGCTGAGATTACAAGTGTGGGCTGCCACACCCAGCTTTAGAACTCTTGCTTTAGGCCCTCTTGAGGTTTTTGTTGTTGTGGTGGTTGTTTGTTTTTGTTTTTGCTTTTTTGTACTTAGGGTTGAGCCCAGGGACATTCTACCTCTGCGATAACTCCCCAACCCAGCCCTATTTTTTATTTTGAAACAGAGTCTCACTAAGTTGCAGAGGGCCTCACTAAATTGCTAAGGCTGGCCACCAATCTGCTTCCTCCTGTTTCAGCCTCCCAAGTAATGGGATTACAGGCATGTGCCACCATGCCTACTTCATGTCTTTTGGTAATATACACTATTACTTATGTCTCAAACTAAGATCTGTTATATTAGTTGTACCAACTACCTCTCTTCCGTTAAGTCCTTGTTCAAACTGCAACCTATTTAGAAGAGAGCAACCTTCTATTTATTTATTTATTTATTTATTTTTTTATTTATTTAATTAATTAATTAATTTATTTTTTTGGTGGTACTGGGGTTCCTGGAAACCCTTCTACTTCCGTGCTACACTTCCAGACCTATTTTTTTTAAATACTTTTTAAATTTGGAAACAGGTCTCTTAAGCCAGCGCGGCTGGCTTCGAACCTGTGCGATCTTCCTGTCTCTGCCTCCCAAGTGTGGGGATTACAAGCGTGCGCCACCACGCCCGGCTCATCACCTTATTTAAATTAGAAAGTCTGCACCTTCATGTCTCATCCCCATTACTTTTCTCTACTTTCTTTTTTCCCTTAGCATTTACCACCTGCTAATAATTTATGTATTTTTTTTTTTTTTGTTTGCCTCTTCCTATTAGCCTAAGCATGAGCACAGAGGATTTTGTTTCTCTTCTTTTCTGAGATAGCCCTGGCACCTAGAAGAGCATCTAGATAAGCATTTGTTAATGAATGAATGAATCTTTAGATGAGAATATAAGTGATTACATGTCTACATAGAATCTTCCTCCCTCCCCTCCAAGAGGATCTCTTTTTCCTGGGATTCCCAAGGCTATACTTTGGGAATTGTGTTATGATATTATTATGGAATGCAAAGGAGAAGAAAACTCCAAGAAACTTGATTGACATAATAAGCAAGTTGGAAAAATTTCAAATTGCTAACACTAGTGAGTAGATTTAGATAGGGAAATAGTTTTCAGTCTTAGAACAAGTTGTTTCAGTGTTATGGAATATCAAATAAAGTGAGTAAATATGGATATTGAAGAAAAAAAAAGCTAGGATTAATGACCCATTTGTGGAGTTTAACTTTGGAAGAAAGGAAAATGGAAAATATTTTACAGGTTCAATACAGTGTGCTTCATATTTAGAGATCAAGAGAGCTTATTTTGATCACGTATTTTTATAAGTTTATCTAGTATATTAGTCTATATTACTGTAACACAATATCTTAGGCTAAGTTTCTTTATAAAAAAAAAAAGTAGGCTGAGCCAGGTGTGGTGGCTCACGCTTGTAATCCCAGTGCTTGGGAGGCTGAGACAGGAGAATTGCACAGGTTCAAAGCCAGCCTCAGCTACTTAGGCTCTCACCAATTTAGTGAGACCTTATTTCCAAATAAAGTAGAAAAGATAGGTCTGGGAGTATATCCCAGAGGTAGAAAAGCCCCTGGGTTACACCCCCAGTACCACATATACAAAAAAAAAAAAAAAAAAAAGGAGGCTTATTTAGCTCAGAGTATAGGTTTAAGGGCTTAAGCTGATGACCTTCTTGTTGGCAGAGTCTCTGGGTTGGTGCAGGATATCACATAGCAAGAGACAGGATGTATGTGTATGTGTGTCTGTCTGTATTCTGGTTTTTCTCTCTCTTCTTAGCATTTATTCAAAAGAATATCACTCTGATGATCTTATTTAATCCTAATTAACTCCCAAAGGCCCTAGTTCTAAACGCTGTATTTAGATTGATTTTGCATCAATCCTAGTAACTCACAATGGCTATTAAATTTCAACATATGCACCCTTTGTTTTACACTGAAACCATGTCCAAACCACAGCAGCTAGTGTATTGACATAAATGCCGGAGCCAGCCGGCAAAAGTACGGGTTCCGAAGAGAGGCGTGAGGATGAAAGAATTCAACTCTTAAGAATTTGATTCCAAGAATTAAAAAAAATTCTAACATGGGGGGTCCGCCAGCCTACTATCCCTACTGGCCGACCCCTGCTCCTGGGTCAACATCCCTACTGGTCGACGACTACTCCTGGGTCAATCTTCTCTATTGGGCCGACTCCTTCTTCTGGGTCAATATTCTCTACTGGGTCAACCTACTGGCTGACCTACTGGCCGATGACTACTTCTTGGTCAATATCATCTCTCTCTCCTGGCCTCTCCACTCCTGGGGTATTTATAGAGTTACAGGTCAATCAACATCCTCATGCTATCACCACCGGAATACAATAAAAGACCAATCCAAAGCACATACATTACAGGTAGGTTAATCAATACCCTTGTGCCATCACCACCTGATCTCTCAGGCCTTTTACTTTGAACATCACCATCTGATCCTCTCTCAGACCTTTTACTTTGAACATCACCATCTGATCTTCTCTCAGACCTTTTACTTTGAACCTTCTATGACCCCAAAACCCCTGTTGACTCTGGGCAAAGGACAGTCAGCTGAGTCAGAAATATTCTTTTAGGGGAAAACCCTAATGGCTTCCCACACATAAATTTTACTTCTTCATTATGTTTTGATGAATGGGCATTCGAAAGCACCGTATTTTTAAAAGTAGTGTACTTGGAGGGCTCTGTGCTGTGTGGGCCCTGGATCAGTTGGGTTCCCTAGGAAGTCCTGTATTAACTCCACACCTTCACTTCACTTTCCACTCTCCTTCATTCTGTGTGTGTGTGTGTGTGTGTGTGTGTGTGTGTGTGTGTGTTAAGAGCCCAGTAGGAATGAGAAGTGTGATATAAATATTAGAAATTGGTGCTAATTGCTTGCTTATTCTTCTTTTAGGAGACAAGCAGTCTGTTTTGATGTGTGTCTAGGTCATTTCTATACTTCCTACAGAAAGTTCATCTAGTTGTTACACTTGTCATTAGAGGTGGGATTAGAGCTTAAATGACATTTTGTGCCAAAGTGAGGCATAGTATAAACAAGTCTGTGACAGGTTGACTCTTTCTTATAAGTTTTGATCCATAAAAGGATTAATTTTGAGTTCAAATATGTGGTTGAACTTTTGGATATTTTCTTTAGATTCCATAGTATGAATTCATCGGTTTTAAGATTAACCTTAATGGGAAAAAAATCATGAGCTGTTGAGTGTTTTTAGTGTATCAGTCGCAGCAGTTGGGGGCTGCAGTACTAACAGTGAAGGTTAAGTCAGGATTGCTGAGTAGACCTGTGCTTTACTTCTTTTGTTATCTTTAAAATGAAGTACATGAATTACATTCATATTATTTAAGGAATAATTGGTTTAATTGGTTTGAACTGTGATTGAAACCAATTGGAAGACTAACAAATATTTTTATGTTTTGGTTATAGACCCTGCATACTTACATGTAAGAGAATAAAAAATGTCGGATGATATCAGGAAAAGGTTTGATTTTCCAAATTCCCTTATCCAGTCACAGGTAATTTTATTTATTTTTGATTCATGGTGAATGGTTAATTGAACTTTATGTTTAACATTAGATATTTTATTCTTTCACATGTGGATACTTATTTTACAAAGCAACCTTTGTATGAGTTAATTTTTAAAAATTTAGAAAAAAAGTATATTTTAAGTAGGAAAGTGGGTATTTTAAACTGATTAATCTCTGCATTTATTTATATCATACTATCATACATTTCCTTATAGAAATAATAAAACATTCACTAACTAGTAGGCTTCTGAACATGAAGGTTGTTTTTTGTCTATAATTAATTCCTGGAAATAGAGGTAAATGATTATGTAATCACAGAAGATATGAAAGATTAATATTTTAAAAAGATATTCCACCCCTCTACAACTATTAAGAATAATGGATTTTTATAATAATGGCATTCAATAATTAAATATCCTGGTTTAAAAAATTGGAAGCCATCTACTGAGGTAGGAAAGTGTGCAATAATCAAGACAAATAGTTAAAATGAGGATGGTTTTCTAGGTAGCCCTTAGCTTACCACCAGCATTCTGGTTAACCAAGGTACAATAGTGGCTTATTGTCTTTCCCTGAGAGTAGAGCTGAGGAATCATCAGAAGCCAGCCTGAAGACTTCACCATGGACAGCCAGCACCTTGGACGTTCTCGTCAGCTTGCTTCGGAGATGCCTGCCTTGGGAATTGACTTGGCTGGGTAGTGGGGAACCCTTCCATGAGGAGTCGGACACTCCTTATGCAAGATTCCCTTCTACCTGACTGGGTTGGAGTCATAGCCTACTCCGTGCAGCACAGGTCGTAACCAGGAAGAAGATGACAGCCTGGAGGATGCTGTCCACAAAAGATTTTACTTTTCTGTGCCTGGGTTCCCTTCATTAGCATAGATAACTGAGAAATGCTGATATGTGTTATTGTTAAGTAAATAGTGTATATGTGTTGCTTAGTATAGAATGATTTACATTCTGTTATAAAAATTTTAATTAATAGTGAAAACTGCTGTATCCTTGCCTTTTGTATTTTCAAGTCAGTTTAGGCTAGCTTTCTGGTTTGTTAGAAGATGAATGGAAAAGTAAACTAGAGAAAATGAGCCTGTTGGGAGTAAGGGAAGATATAGCATCAAGCTCATTTTCTTCTAGTCTTCCTTCTAAATATGAATTATAGCTTGTGTTTTTTGGTCTCTTTTGCATTTTATATTAGCTTTTAGGTCTCTCTTGCATTTCATATTAGCTTTATTAGGCTCTCATGACTGTGCCTGTCCTCTGTGAATTGAGTATTTCTTACTGTTCTTTTGTAACCACTCTTCAGTGTTGGCTCCATATTTCATTGATGTACACATTTTTTTTTTTTTTTTTGGTAGTACTGGGGTTCCTGGAAACCCTTCTACCTCCAGGCTATACTCTCAGACCTATTTTATACTTTTTATTTGGAAATAGGGTCTCTTAGGCCAGCGCAGCTGGCTTCGAACCTGTAGGATCCTCCTGTCTCCGCCTCCCAAGCGTGAGGATTATAAGCATGCACCACCACACCCGGCTGATGTACACATTTTTTTACTTTTAGTATCTTTGAATAACATGTAGTTATTTTTTAAATTTTTTAATTTTTTTGCGGGTCTGGGGATGGAACCCAGGGGCATTCGACCTCCGAGCTACACCCCCTGCCCTATTTTTTATTCTTTATTTTGAAACTGGGTCTCACTGAGTTGCAGAGGGCCTCACTAAGGAGCTGAGGCTGTCCGTGAACTGTGAGCCTCTGGTCTCAGCCTTCCTAATGCTGGGATTACAAGCATGCGCCACCACGTCCAGCCACATGTAGTTATTGATGATACCAGTTGAGATATGGTTGGATCTACTTGCACATTTGTGAACTTGACCATGATTTTCTAAATGAGTTTGAAAGAGCTCTTTCATTAATATAAAAATCAAAATTCTCAATGATAGGAAGCATTGTCTTATAGATTAATTGACACCCCTTTTTCTTTCTTAGTGGTGCATAAAATATCGGTATAGCCAATGGCCAGAAATATTCAATGAAATATGGTATACTTGTGAAGCACAAACTCGAACTGAAACTCTTCACTGGTCCTTAGTTATTATTATCCTTTTGCTAGGTGGTAAGAGAGAGAGGGGGAGTGAATTGAGCTAATTTGTTCTTGTAAATGAGTGACTTGTTTTGTGAAAAATAAGACCCTCAAGCTTTGAGGTTTTAAATGAGTTCCAAACACACACACACACACACACACACACACACACACACACACACACACACACGAAGGGAGTGGGTGTTGTGCCTTTATTTGAGCTTCTCTGAAGACTTTGCAAGACTGACAGCTATTTTAGGCTATAGCATACACAACCCCAAGTGCAGTATGAACAGTCACTGGAGTAGTAAAGATTTCCCTGACCATACTCATGATCATATTTCTGTAGGATCATAGCCACGTGGTGGTTGCCAGCCTGTTGCAATCAGACACAGTGCTGGGTAATGAAGTTGGGGTATGAAGTTGAAGTGCTAGGAGATAACAATATCTATCTGTCTATGTAATCAATTCTATAATGTCTTGAACTTAATTTTGGGCTCTTTGGCTAAAGCAGGATATGGGGAAAATTTGGAGATTTATGAGACTGAAAGTTTGTTAACAGGCTGAAATGTATGAGAAAATAATAAATGAAAATAAAAGGCCTAGAGGAGGGAGAATGGTGGTGGTGGTGGGAGGGAGGGAGATCTGTTGGTTCAGGTCTGTATCGGAAATAGCTGTAAAGATGGGGATGAATTTTTTCCCCTCAAATTCATTAAGGGCATGATGAGACATGCTGGATTTCATTTAGATGCAAAGATGATTTTTAAAACTGTGGGGTCTCTCATTTGTCTCATGGTTTAATGGATTGAGAAATCTCAAATTATGTTTTATTACTAAGTGACAGCAACTTAAAATGAAAATCTGGCAATTTTTTAACATCTATGAATTATACTTTGCTTATTGGTAATCTGGGATACACACGCCTACCGTGAGGGTTGTTCTGAAGATCAGAAGCGATGTCTGCAGCGTGTCTAATTCAGTGTCTTCTCCGGGATGCTCAGTCAACGAAGAGGAATTTTATTTATCACCACCTGGCTGCCTGGAGTATTTCCACTCATATTAACTAGCATTGATAGTGGTTACCATCAAAGGCACTATTTGGAAAGATCTTCTGAGGGAATGTGCTCATTAATTTTGCTTGTTTTTCAGGCTGTGGGTCATCTTATTGCTGCAGTCCTAAAGGAAAATGGCTTTGCAGGAAAGATACACCAATCCACAAACCAGGTCTGCGTTTAACTTTGTGCTTTTATACTGTTCAGGTATTGCTACCCGCTGGCTTACACGCACATACCCTTGTCTTGTTTGCTTTGTAGTTCAGGTCATCATAGGAATGATTTTTTTGTTGTTGTTTGGTGGTACTGGGGGTGGAACCCTGAGGCTTTCTACCTCCGGGCTATACTCCCAGACCTTTTTTATATTTTGTTTGGAAACAGGGTCTCACTAATTAGCTGAGGCTGGCTTCGAACCTGTGTGATCCTCCTGTCTCAGCCTCCCAAGCACGGGGATTAAAAGCGTGCGCCACCACGCCCGGCATAGAAATGATTTTGAATGGTGAGAACTTCATTGTCTCTTCTCTTTCTCTCTCTCTCTCTCTCTCTCTCTCTCTCTCTCGCTCTCTCGCTCTCTCTCTCTCTCGCTCTTTCTCTCTCTCTCTCCTTCCTTCATTCTTTCTTTTTTTCTTTTTTGGTTTGCCATGTCTTTATTCTATAGCATTCTTTTAATCTTTAAAATTTATTACAACAGACTCTAGGAAAGAGATATGGAGGAATGAAGGCGCTCAGTCTTTACTATTAATGAAAAATGACTTGGTTATGACGAGGGAGGCCACACATTATTTTTGTCTAATAGGAATTATTTTTGATTAACAGGGAAAATGAATACAGAGGCTGTGTTTGGGTGTAGGAGATTTCCCAAGTTTCAGGTCAGCTCCAAACATGAATTCTGAGCTGGAAAGGTCATTCATTGAAATGGGTGCTAGAGGAAAACTGAGTGCCCGGAGTTGGAGCAATGCCTGAGATACTGAAACAGTCTACTTGGACTTTGGTTGATCAGTGTCATGTATTTTTTTTGTTTGTTTGTTTGTTTTTTTGTGGTGCTGGAAATTGAACCTGGGGCACTCCAACTCTGAGCTATACTCCCAATCCTTTTTACTTTTTATTGTGAAACAGGGTTTCACTAGGTCATTGAGAGTCTTACTACATTGCTGAGGCTATCCTCAAATCTGCGATCCTCTTGTTTTAGCCTCCAGAGTCTTGGGATTGCAGGTATGTGCCACCACACTTGCTAGTATTGTGTATCTTGAAATGGTGGTTGGGAAACTCTGCTTCAGAGGGGTGCTCTGGGTGCACTGGACAGAGAATATGGGTAATGAAAATAAGATTTTTTTTTCCACAACAGAAATAAATTGATTTCCTTTTCCTCACATTCTTTCTTATTAACCACTCTAAAGTTCTCTTTCTTTATAGCTTTGCTGCCATGTGCAAGTCAGTGTAGGGACATGCTTCACTAATTGGCATCTATCTAGCATTGGTATGTACGCCTATAAATTAGATTTTCTGAGAATCCTGATCCTAATCCTGCCTATAATCATATTATGTACTTTGAGAAGATCTAGTGGTTTTACTTAAACTGCCAGGATTTATTGAATGTCAAATCCCTGTAACTAAATGTTTCCTCTTCCACTGATAACTGGATGCTGGCTTCCACCAGTACACAGCATTACCTGAGGCAGTAGTGTACTTACTCACTTATTTTCTCTTTCTGGCTTAGTGATGGAGTAATGACATTTAGAGCTCTTTGATATTATCTATACAGGTGAATACAATTTTCTTCTGAATAAAAGGAGAAATAGAAAATAAATACTTTCTTCCTGCCATGACTGACTGTTCACTCTGTTATTATTCTTTTAATACTGGGATCTTAAGACTGAAAAGACTTAAAGACTTAAAGTCACTCAGTCAGCTACAGAAAGAGTGAGAACAATGTGTTGTTTTGGTTTCTACTCTTTTTGGGAACTTGGGATCTTCCCTCTGCCCCAGATTGCATATTTCCCTAATAAACTGTGTCAAGAGGAAGGAATGATAGCTTCATTATGAGTTCTTTTTCTTTTTTAATGAAAAATCCCAAACCATATATAAGTCTAAATGGACTTAATCCATGATACATTCACATATAGGTTTATTGTTATCAAGTGAGCCTTTTCTGGGGGTTGTGAGTTCTTGAGAAAATTATAAGTGAGCATCCCTGCTTTTATATAGGCTTTCAAAATAAGAATTTATACTTATTTATGTGCCCCTCCTGTCCTTTTCTATCAAAGAAGATGAACTCATGCCGCGAAGGGAAAAATTGGATATTCTTTTTCCTGGGTGAAACAGGTTTTCTCGGCTTTTGTTGACCAGGGATGAGCAGCTGGCTGGTACGTCCTATGTCTCCCTCTTATCAGGGCCCACATTAGACTTTAACAAGTTGTGTTGGGAGCACTGTGGGTGTAGCTGAGGGGCAGGAATAGTTTCTGAAAATGTTAATGTCATTTAAGGCTTGAAGCATAGGTAATATTTGGAGTTCAGCTGAGGCTAACTTATAGACCAATGCTGTTAGTGTCTGGTTAAATTGCTCAGTTAAAGGATGTGTTAGGAACAAGCCTTTGCTGTGTTGTGTTGCTTGAGCTTGGATTATATCTCTGCCTGTAGCTAGCTTTATTTTCCAGCCCAGATACCAGATGAGAGCTAGTTATTATATTGAAATATATCCAGCCAAATGTGGTGGTGCATGCCTGTAATCCCAGTACTTGGTAAGTTGAGACAGGAGGATTCCAGGTTGGAGGATAATCTAAGCAACCTAGCAAGATTTTCAGCAATCTAGCAAGACCCTGTTTCAAAATAAAATACAGTAATGCTGGGGGTGTGGCCCCCATAGGGCTCAGAGTTAGAATGCCCCTGGTTCAATCCCCAGTACCACAACAAAACAAAACAACAATCCACGTGCGTTTTCTCTTTTGAAAAATTGTCTTTAGTTTATTCTAGGAATAGAGTGACAATAGCATTCTCTTGGTATGGGAAAGCTAGCCTACTAACAGCAAGGAACACATGAGGAACGCCTGTGTGTGTGTTTGTGTGTGTGTGTGTGTGCACGTACGCTGCTTATCAGAGACATCTTTTAATCCCTGCTTTGAATTTCAGACCCCTGCTTTGAACTTGCTGTGGGAGAAGTGTTGCAGTGACCACGTAGTGGTCCGGACAGCCTGCTGCGAGGGCCTGGTGGCGCTTGTCGCTCAGGACCATGCGGAGCTCAGCTATGTTCTTAATGGAATACTCAACCTCATTCCATCGACCAGGTATTGTGCTCTTCATGTTTGGTCAGTTAATGATCAGAGTTTTAAGAAACAAACAAAACCAACCACAACTAACTAGTTTCACGTTATGGATCAACATTCACCCTACTTGCTAAGAGTGTTTCTTTCCCTTAAAATGTTATACAGTTGATATTTCCTGTGTGGTAAGATTATGCTAGTTTGAACCCTACAGTTTTGGAATTTGTGGTCATTTGCTGGTAGTTTAAATTTTGGGGCTCTACTTAAATTTGTCATTGTTCTTTTTATGAAACAAATAGCTGAGTAGCTTATAATTTACAACTACAATATAAATTCTTGGCTTATTTCAAGAAAGCAGGCCCCCCAGAGCACTGGCACTCCACAATAGTACAGATTATATACTATAGTGACAGTTCTTTTGCAAGAGTAATGCATATTAGAAAATGATAGCGCTCATTTCTTTAAGCCTATTGTGTAATTTGGGGATGTCTTCTCTCTGATTATTCCATGTGAACAATGTTCTCTTCTTCAGATTTGTTTGAAGTCATACCAAGTCCATTCACAAACCAAGGGTAATAGACTCACAAGGGATAGCAAGGGGCTGCTCCTTTCTGAGATGGTCGGGCAGGACTGTGCTTGAACCACTGAGCATCTCTGGTAATATACTCCACGAGACTGGAGAGGGAGCTCAGAGGTTTACTCCCTAACACCATAATACACTGAACAGAGCAAACCCCCAAACACAACAACAAAAATCCCTGTAAAGGAGATACCACCCTTGCCACTCTGCTTTAAGAAAAGGTCGTATAAACCCTTATTTTAATTTTTAATCATTTGAGCTTTGGCCCCTTCCCCCAGTTCTCACCACCTCTGTCCTCCTTGGGGTTACTTATTTTCACAGTGCTTTTTCCTCCGTTTATTATAGTATCATAGAACTGGGTACTTAATCTTTCTCTTCTGTCTTCAGTGGTGAAAGAGAACAGGTATAATTATCAATTTGCATGAGATACTTGAAGTCTAATTAGACTACTGCTCTGACTCTTAACCTTCCTTCACAAATTCTATTCTGTTTCCTCAGATCATCTCTTGGGGTATTTTGGGAGCTTTGCTTTCCTTTTAATTTTGCAGTCTATAGTTAAAAATTGGAGCCCTGGAGCCTGGTGTGTAAGTACTTCTCAGGGTAGTCTGGTCTCCCATTCAAGCTGTGTTTCCTCCCTGGAGCCGCTGCTCAGACACACAACTGTTCTTTCTTGCAGGGCCTTTGCAAGGGAGGCTGCTTCCCCTTTGGATGACATCTTTGTCATCTATGGTAGGTCAGTTTAGACATCCTCTTTTCTGCCCAGACATTTCTGTCTTCTTAGCTGAGAAATTCCTTCTTTCACTGGGTGTTTATTTTGACCTGTATTTTATTTTATTATTTTATTTTTTTATATTGTGTGGTGCTGGGGATGGTACCCAGGGGCTTTCTACCTCTTGGCTACACTGTCAGACCTGTTTTATATTTTATTTGGAAACAGGGTCTCATTAGGTTGCTGAGAGCCTCACTAAGTAGCTGAGGCTGTCTTTGAACCTGTGTAATCCTCCTGTCTCAGCCTCCCAAGCGCTGGGATTACAAGTGTGCGCCTGCTTGACCTGTATTTTAGTACCTACCTTACTCTCTGACACTTGGTTACATGGCTAAATATTTCTGGATAAGAAAGGGTTGGATCATGGCTAAAACCTACTCATTTTCTCTTTTCTGTTTACACACACACACACACACACACACACACACACACACAGAATAATTTTAGAAGGATCCTATTTGTATACCCAGTAAAAAGTAATTTTGAGGAAGATTTTTTTTTTTGGTGGTGGTGGTACTGGGAATTGAACCCTGAGACATTCTATTTCTGAACTACACTGCTAGCTCTATTTTATTTTTATTTTGAAACAGGGTCTCTCTAGGTTACTGAGAGTCTCTTACTTGCTGAGGTTGTCTTTGAACCTGCGATCTTCCCATCTCAGCCTCCTAAGTTTTGGGATTATAGGCATGGGCCACCATGCCTGGCTTAAGGAAGATTTTTATTTTTTATTTTTATTTTTTTATTTTTTTATGTTTGGTAGTACTGGGGGTGGAACCCAGAGGCTTTCTACCTCTGGGCTATACTCCCAGACCTATTTTTAATATTTTATTTGGAAACAGGGTCTCACTAAGTTGCTAAAAGCCTCACTAAATAGCTGAGTCTGGCTTTGAACCTGCACGATCCTCCTGTCTCAGCCTCCCAAGCGCGGGGATTACATGCGTGAGCCACCACGCCCGGCTTTTACGGAAGATTTTTAAAAGTTTAGATTTTATGTGTTTCTTTCTCACTTACAGCAATCCACTGAATAAGCAATCCACTTAAATTAAAAAAATTTTTTTTTTTGGTGGTACTGGGGATGGAACTCTTCTACCCCCAGGCTACACTACCAGACTTATTTTATATATTTTTTTTATTTAGAAACAGGGTCTCTTAAGCCGGCGAGACTGGTTTTGAATCTGCGCTATCCTCCTGTCTCCGCCTCCCAAGCGCGGGGATTACAAGCGTGCGCCATGATGCCCGGCTCCACTTAAATTTTTGACATACTACTTTTGGTAGGTGCAAATAGTATTTGTTTTCTCCTAAATAATTTTCAAATGCCTTAAAATCTATAAACATAAGGTCTATTTGCATTGTATAGTTGTATATTTATATTAGTGTATCAGCAATTAAAGAAACCTGGGCCATGTTTTCTGTGTATTTAAGGGATAATTAGACCAGATTAGAATATGTCTTTAAGCTGAATGTGGTGGCACAGGACTGTAATCGTAGTACTTGGGGGGATGAAATAAGAGGGTCACAGTTTCAAGCCAACCTCAGCAACTTAGCAAGACTCTCAGTAACCTAGCAAGACCCTGTTTCAAAACAAAACAAAGAAATGGGCTGGGAATGTAGCTTGTAGGTAGAATAAATGCTCCTGGGTTCAATTGCCTGTACCCCCAAAAGGGTATTTTTTGAATAGGCAATATATTCTCACTGGGAATATTTGAAGCAAAGCCTCTGTCCTACAATGTCTTTGTTTTATTTCACAGAGACAATACTGTTATTAAATTTCTATATATATATATTTGGTAGTACTAGGGATAGAACCCAGGGGTATTCTACCTCTGAGCTACACCCCCAGCCCTATTTTTAATTCTTTCTATTTATTTTTTTTGGTGGTACTGGGGTTCTTGGAAGCCCTTCTACCTACAGGCTACATTCCCAGACCTATTTTATACTTTTTATTTAGAAACAGGGTCTCAAGCCAGTCAGGCTGGCTTCAAAACTGCGTGATACTCCTGTCTCCGCCTCCCAAGTGCGGGGATTATAAGCGTGCGCCACCATGCCCAGCTTATTCTTTATTTTGAATTGGGGTCTCACTAAGTTGCAGAGGGCCTCACTAAGTAGCTGAGGTTGTCTGTGAACCGAGATCCTCCTGTCTTAGCCTCCCAAGTGCTGGGATTACAAGCGTGTGCCACTATACCCAGTTTCATTATCTTTTAAAGGCATTCTCTTTACTTACAACTAAAAATGAATTTTTATATATTTTTCTTTAAAAAGAATAGTGTACTATACATAGTATTTTTTTGTTTTAACAAAATTTTATTTACAAACCCAAGAAGTAGTCTAGGTTTTGGCCATTGACAATAATTTGCCAACTTCCAAGCCTAAAATATGTCCTTTGGAAATATTTTTTCTGTTTGAATTTCCATTCATCCATTTGTATCTATATCACATGTAAGTATACTTAATTTTTTTTTTTATTGGTGCATTATCTAATTTTTGCCCCATTCCTTCCCCCTCCCTCCTTCTCTTGTTTGGCTTAGTGATTGACTTTGATATATTTGTGAATGTACATCATGTGCATTATGGAATTTCCCTCTTCCTCCCTCCCATTTCTTCAGTTAGATCACCTTATATACTCATCTATAGAATCTCCTTCTTTGACTAGAGTTCTCCCTGTGACCCAATTTCTCCCTAGCTTCCACATATTAGGGAGAGCATCTGATTTCTTATTTTTTGTGACTGACTAATCTCACTTAGCATAATGTTCTCCAGTTCCATCCAATTCTCTGTTAATGATGTAATTGTGTTTTTCTTTATAGCTGAGTAAATTTCCATTGTGTACATATCCCATAGTTTTATAATCCATTCATCTGTTGATGGACATCTTGGCTGGTTCCATAGTTTGGCAGTGGTGAATTGTGCAGCTGTGAACATAGGTACGCTTGCATTAGTTTGGTAGTTTGGTTTTCATTTTTTTTTGGTAGATAACTAGAAGTGGTATTGCTGGATCATATGGTAAGTTCATTTTCATTCTTCTGAGAATCCTTCATACAGTTTTCCAAAGTGGTTTCACCAATTTGCAAGTCCACTGACAATGTATTAGAGTTCCCACTTCTCTACATCCTCACTAGCATTTATTGTTGTTTGTGTTTTGAATGATTGCCATTCTAGTTGGAGTTAGGTGAAATCTCAAGGTAGTTTTGATTTGCATCTCTCTGATTGCTAATGATATTGACCATTTTTTCATGCATTTATTGGCCATTTGAATTTCTTTAGTGAAGTGTCTATCTAGTTCACTTGCCCATTTTTGATTGGGTTATTTGTTTTCTAAATCCTGAGTTTCTTGAGTTCTCTGTATTATCTAGATATTAGCCCTATATCGGAGGAGTAGGTGGCAAAAATATTCTTACATTCTGTTGGCTCTCGGTTGAGGTTCTTGATACTTTCTTTTGCTGTACCGAATCTCTTGTTTAATGCAATACCACTTATTGATTTGCCTTTTAGTTTCTTGTGCCTTTGGAGTCTTGTTGAGAAAGTTTTTACCTGTACCATTGTGTTGCAGTGTTGGACCTATGCCTTCTTCAAGGAGCCTCAAGGTTTCTGGTCTAATTTCTAGGTCTTTGATCCATCTTGAATTGACTCTTGGGCAGGGTGAGAAAGTGGGATTTATTTCCATTTTTCTGCATATGGTTAACCAGTTTTGCCAACACCATTTGTTGAAAAAGGCTATCTTTTTCCAGTGTATGTTTTATGTGTGTGGGGGTGGGGTTGGGGAGGGGTGTACTGGGGCTTAAACACAGGGGAATTCTACCTGTAGCCTTTTTTTTTGTATTTTCTTTTGTTTTGAAACAGGGTTATGCTAGGTTGCTGAGGCTGTCCTGGAACCTGTGATGCTACTGGGATTACAGGTGTGTGCCATCACACCGGCTATAGTGTTTTTTTTTTTTTTACACTTTTCAGTGAAAAGTATATCTTGGATTTTATTTTATAAAATACATAAAGGATTTTCTCATATTTTCTATCTGCATAATTATCCATGACATGGATTAGTCATGATTGAACAATACTTTTTCTATTATTTCCAATCTTTTTTTAAGAACTGACAGTGCTTCAGTGAATAATCTTGTGTGTGTATGAGTGATTTCTAGTTTTTAAAATCTTTGGAAATATGGTCAAGATATGTAAGAAAGTCTTAAATTTTCTTTTTTTTTTTGTGGGTTTGGGGATAGACCCCAGGGGCATTTGACCTCTGAGCTACACCCTCTGCTCTATGTTTTATTCTTTTTTGAAACAGGGTCTCACTAAGTTACAGAGTGCCTAAGTAGCTGAGGCTGTCCACAAACTGCGATCCTTTGGTTTCAGCCTCCCTAATGCTGGGATTACAAGCATGCACCACCGTGCCTGGCAGAAAGTCTTAAATTTTACAATAAGCAAATGTAGGAATTTTCATAAAGCATACTTTTTTTTTTTCCGGTACTAGGGATGGAACCCAGGGGCACTGTACCTCTGAGCTATACCACCAGCCCTATTTGTTAGTCTTTTTTGATTTTTGAAACAGTGTCTCCCTGAGTTGCAATGGCCTTGCTAAGTAGCTGAGGTTGTTTGTGAACCACAATCCTCTGGTCTCAGCCTCCCAAATGCTGGGATTAAGAGAGTGCGCCAACACGCCCAGCTATGGTATTTTTTTTAAATGTGTTTTATTTGAGAAAGTCTACATAGTCGAAACTGTTAGCCACAGGGAAATGTAGACAGAGTAAACTCTGAAAGTAACCAATTTAATTTTTTAAAAAATTATTTATTTATTTATTTATTCATTCATTTTTGGAAACAGGGTCTCTTAAGCCAGCTCGGCTGGCTTCGAATTTGCGTGATGTGATATTCCTGTCTCCGCCTCCCAAGCACAGGGATTACAAGCGTGCTCCACCATGCCCGGCTGTTTATTGTTTGAGAGGAGGTTTCACTGTGTTGCCCAGGCTGGCCTTGAAGTCATGGACTCAAGCAGAGCTCCTACCTCAACCTCCTAAGTGTTGGAAATATAGGTTCACAACACTGTGCTTGTTTTCCAGTATAAGTTTTAAGCTAGTGTGAGCATAAAATGTTACATAAATGCTCAGCTTTCTTTATTGTTGCTTGTAGAGGTAATGATTTTTCGTATGTCAGAAAGCAGAATTTTTTTTTCTTTTGCTTTATTTCAAGTAGCAGAGCTTTGAGGTTTGTAGCAATTACAGAGACTAAACTTTGTACTGTTTATGTATTTTACAAAAAGCAAAATGAGAATCAAAGTGAAGGAACACAAACTAATTAAAAACAGAAGAAGCAAACAGCCTTCCCCCCTAAACGCTGCACAGGGGATCTTCCCAGATGCAAAACCATTTCTCTCTCTGGCGTCTGAAAGCAGCAACGACTGACTGAGGCACTTCAGGTTTTCAGTTTCTAGAATCGAAGTTTCTACTACTCTCTGGGTTTCTCTTCTCAAAGTAGAGTTTTTAGGAATCCAGAGGCCCGTCAGGAATAGAGGCATACCATGACTGTTTATCTTCAATTCAACAAAATAATTGTGAAACATTATCTTTCCATCTTGCCTACCTTCCTCTTGATAGCTGGTGATGAGAGGAAAAAGCCAACAGCGAGGAGAAGTCTCCTATAGGACAGATATTTGGAGAACGTGGCACGTGGAGTTTTCTCAGTACTGCAGCAGACATTGCAACCTTCCAAAAAAGAAGACGTCATAGGGGAGAGGGTCTCTTCCAGCTGTACCGCCCGCTCCTCAGCTCCTTTCAGATCTAGTCTGTTAATGGCCTCCTGAGCAAGTAGGGCAGCCTTCTCCCACCTGAAACCCAGCCTGCAGTTTTCGAGACGTTGGTTTGGAACTGGCTTTGTTGTGTAGTCTAACTTTGCAAAAGACGTGAAGTTGCAGCGCTCTGGTTGTCTAAACTTCAGGGAGTGGCTGGGAAAGTGTCTGGCTCTGCTTGAGAGACTGTTCTCTTCAAAGGAATAGTTTGATGTCCTAGAGTGTTCTCGGTTCAAAGCTGAGGCAACATGAAACAATTGTGGACTAGTTTTTATAGCTTCTGTAAACAAAGAAATGGATTTAAGGCCTCTCAAATGTTCTTTTAATCAGTAAGGAAATTTGAAAAAAAAAAAAAAATTCCCCAGGGAGGCTGAAGGAAAGAACAGGACCACAAAGGACACACAGTAAGGAAATCATTATCACCAGTTGAATGTGAATTTTGAAGTTAACCAAAACTGAAATTAAAGTGGATGATATATAGTAGCATATACTTTTCTTGTCCTTTGAGGAATTGCTTGTTTTGAGTTTACTTTAGCTTGTTTTTAGTTTTGTTTGGTTTCGTTTTTATAATGAATTTATCCTGAGATAAAGATTTTCAGAGCAAGGAGTTTTCCATCCTTAGATTTTTTTTTTCCTTAACTGTACCAGCTTCTAGAAAGCTCTTGCAGCCATTGTTACAGTTGCTTGGTAACGGGATTGTGAATAAAATCTTTCTGGTGGAACCAGGTATTCAGGGCATTCAGCGTTGGATATTGAGGTGTCGTGACAGCCTGTAATTTCAGCTCAGCTGCTTCCTCCCGCCCTCATCTTTTACAAATGTGCTTGGTAGGAAGCTTATGTTCCAGATAAACTAGGCTAACATTTGATTTGTGTGCCCTCTGTGTTTCCAAATAGAGAAGGGACCTGCGGTTGATATATTTTGGGAATATAAAGTATATTAAGTGTGAGAAATTGAAGTGTATTTTCTGAAATTCTTAAAGTCTACTTTTTTTTGTGTGTGGTGCTGGGAATGGAACTTAGGGTCTCACAAATGACAGGTGATTGCTGTACCACTGAGCTACATCCCCAGCTCCAAGTCTACTTTTTCATAAATTATTGCATAAGATATTGCACATTCCAGCTGGGCATGGTGGTACACACTTGTAATCCCAGTATTTGGAAGGCTGAGACAGAAGGATTGAAAGTTTGAGGCTGGCCTAAGTAACTTTGCAAGGCCCTCAGCAACTTAGGGAGACTGTGTTTTAAAGTAAAATAAATACATACATACATAAAATAAAAAGGGCAGGGGTTGTAGTTAAGAGTTAGAATGCCCCTGGGTTCAATTCCCAGTACATACAAAACAAGCAACCAGCCAACCCCAAACAAAACCCAAACAAGGCAGAACAAAACAAAAATTCCCATCAAGGTCTTGACTAAAGTTACTTGCTTCTGGATTGAGGATGGTCCAGTGATTAGAAATGATTCTGAGAACTATTTGGAGTTATGGTAAAGGGTGGTTGACAAGAGAACGGTCTTGTCTCTCAGCGTCTTCTCTTTTATTGATGACCTTGTTCCTTGGGAAACTTAATTACATAGTTTTCATGTAGGAAATGGTTAGTGACCAAGGATATGTGCAGCTCATATCTGGATATGTTACTGAAGCTTTGCCATATACTTAGATTCTTTCGCTTTATTTCCTTGGCAGGAGAAGAAGAGCCAAGGAAAGATGGCTTTATGAGGTTTCCTGTGAGGTTAGGGAAAGCAGCATGCTTTCATCTGCAGCGGAGGTGTCGGAGTGCTTTAGAGATCTGAGATGATTGTGAGGTTTATATATACATTGATATTATTGCTCATTTAACTCTTATCAGAGAATGGCAGAATTGTTAGACCCTGCTGCAACGTTTCCCCATCTTGATTTTTACATATTCCTTTTAAGCGTATTAGCTTGTTTCCAGATGTTCTTTTATTTTTTTCCCCTCTAAAATCCCAAGATCTCTCTCAACTTGAAACTCATAAACAGAAAAGTGATTCCAGCCACTTTTCTCATCTAGGACATTCTGCCCTGTTTCTTTTTAAGTTTGTTGATCTGGCTGAAGGCTTTGTCAAAAAATCTTTCATCTTAAGAGTCATGTGTTGATGCTAAGATGTTTCTAGGTGATATAAGAGCAGTGGCTACTGAACACATGTTACTTTTATAATGGAAAATGCTTCAGCAAAAATCTGTTTTTTTGGTACTTAGAAGACAAATGAGTATATAGAACTTTCTTATACAAAAGTTTGCTAGCATTCATGTCCTTTAGATTTTTTAAGAAGCATTATTTTTTGTTATTTATTTATTTATTTAAGCATGTAGTTCTCTAAAACTGTTTTTTGTTTTCTCTCCCTTTTCTTGTCTCTTTTTCTCTGTCTTCTCATAATTTTATAATGAATTCACATGGTTTGATCATTAACTTAATGTTTATCATTCACTTATTTGCTGGTGATTTACCACACTTAAGACTGACCAATTATCCTTTTCCATGTATCTCAAATTTTCCCTTCTTAAAAAAGAGATTTAGATTCAAGCTTGGGGGCACATGCTTATAATTCCAGTACTTGGGAGGCTGAAATGGGAGGATCGCAAGTTCAAGGTCAGCCTCAGCAATTTAGCAAGACCCTGTCTGAAAATAAAGAATAAAATTGGGCTTGGCATGTACCTCTGAGGTAGAAACACTTTCCCACGGTTATACCATTTGGTTCATGGGCCGCAGATGCCCCCCTTTGGGGATGCTCTTGTCATTCTCTTGAACCCACATCCTTTTAATCCTATTTCTGGTTAAATATAGGTACTTCCTCATACCTCATATTTGATTTATTTTGAAAGCAAAAAACCAGTCTCTTTCAAAGGAGACTGAGCATACATGAACATTTTTAGTGTTGTAATCAAGTAAATTTCAAACAAAGGAAACCTGATACATGTTATTCAAATGCACAATGGTGATTATGTCTTATCTGTCTAGGGAAAAGTGATTTGCTCTGTACAGCTTGACCAATTTTTTTTTTTTTCTGTTCGTCTTCTATATATTTTGAAATCTTCAACGACATCATTGACCCAGTCTCTCCCCCCTTATAAGATCCAGGTCTTGGCTCTTATGACCAGTGGGAATTGAGTTACCTTTCTGCAGTCTCTCTTGCTACTGCAACTGTGGCTTAGTCCTGAACTCTCCTTCATTCTCTCTTAAAGAGCTGTTGAGAAAATTTAGTTTTTCTTGGCATCTGCCCAAGTAGGGACTTGTTCCAGCTGATCTATATTGAAAAGCTTTTGGCAGCAGGTTTCTGAGCATGTTAGGGCTCTTTGGACTACCAGCTACAGAACTCCACTTGAACTAGCTGGAACAGAAAAGGGTCGTTTTTTTTCCTAAAGAGGGGGAGTGCCATTGGACCCCAAAATAGGAATGCCCCTGGGCCTCAGGAACAAATTGGATACAGGCTGTGTGTTTCATTCTTGTCTCTTGCTGCAGACAGACTTTCTGTTTCCCAGTTCACAGGGCACCGCCTGTTTCTGAGTTCACCACCTCTTTTGTGTAAGAGACAATCAGACGGGGATTGGAATTTCTTGGCCTCCATTATGGATTTCCAAGGGTACGGCCCAGAGTTGGATCAGTGAGCTCTGCCAGGGGCTGTGTATCAGTTTCCTACGGCTGCTATAACAAATGATCCTAAATGTGGTGGTTTAAAACAACAATTGTATTCTGTGAATTTTGTTTTTCTAGTTTGGCTAAATGTGTGACCTCTGAAATGAATGGCCCTTTATAACCATAACAAGCAGTACTGATTGCATTCATTTATTTAGGAACAAAACAAAACAATATATTTTGATATTAAAGAGATCAGATACTGTAATTTCAATGTGCATGTTTAAAATCATGTAATGACAGAACTAGAAATTACCTTTAGAGGTCCCCTACAGAGTCGAGCAAGAGAGTACATGAGCTATATCCAGCCATGTTGAGCCATCTATTCTTTTAAGCACACTTAGAGAGTATACTTGTTATCTCCTACGTTCCTGTGTTAGGTGCTATGATGTTGTGACGAGGAAGCAGATGTAGTTGCGCACTTGTGGGGCTTTTGGTTTAGAGAGAGAGAGGTTGCCACAATCACTCAGTTTTACATATTAATTCATATAAACTATATATATATATATATTCATATAAACTACACTCAGAGTATACTGTGCTGGAGTACCTTTCACATGGTGGTCAAGGAAAGCTTTCCTGAGGAACTAATACCTAAGATGAGACTAAGAAATGAGCAGGCATTATTTAGGCATATAGGGGAGGGTAGAATTTTCTTTTCTCTCTCTTTCTTTCTTTCTTTCTTTCTTTCTTTCTTTCTTGTACTGAGGATTGAACCTAGGACCATTCTACCTCTGAGCTACACTTCCAGCCCTGTTTTTTTATTCTTTACTTTGAAACAAGGTCACACTAAGTTGCAGAGGGCCTCACTAAATAGCTGAGCCTAGCTGGAGATTTGTGATCCTCCTGTCTCAGCCTCCTAAGTATGGGGATTATAAGCATGCACCACCACACCTGGTTTAGGGTAGAACTTCATAGTTACAGAACATGAACATAGCATGTGCCAAGTCCCTGCTGTGGGAAGAAGATGCTACTAGGAAGGCTGAGAGCAAGTGGAGGGAGAGAGGGAGGGAGGGAGAGAGAGCGAGAGCGAGAGCGAGAGCGAGAGAGAGAGAGAGAGAGAGAGAGAGCGAGCAAGCAAGCAAGCAGTTGGAGATGAGGCTGGGTAAGGAGGCAGGAACCAGCCAGTGGGTGCCATGATGGGTGATTGAGGATTTGGGTCTTTATCTTGTGTGTGGGGATAATCTTTTGAAATGTTTTATCTGGTGGGTGTCAGTGGTTCCAAAAAGACCACTCTGGCTGTAGCATGCAGATAAAACAGAAAGAGTCAGCTTTTTGTGGGCAGATGGAATATATACAGGGGGAAGAGTATAGGAGGCTGCTGCTGGTTCAGGTGAGGGCTGGTCGCTGCTTCCACTAGAGATGGAGGAAGCAGACTTGCGAGGGTTCAGTTAGTGAAGCATTTGAGGGATATGAAGATGCTCGCAAGGCTGTATCAGAGGTGACACCTCGATCTCTTGATTTCCCCACAAGTAGATAGGAAACATCAGAAGACCAGGTGTGTGAGCAGAGCACGATGTCAATTCTGGACATGTTGAAATGAGATGCAATTCAGATGCTGTAGCGGGAATAGCGAGTAGGCACCTGGGTATGCCTTTTTCTGTTAATGATATCCCCTATACACATTATGCTATGAATAAGTTAGGCATAATATCTAATCAGCTCTTTTTTTTTTTTGCCCTGATTAGAGTCTTCACTTTGATTTCTTAATTAACTGTTTTGTGTACCTGTGTGCCCCAAACTCACACAACCTGGTTGTCTAAAGGCTAATTTCAGTTCCTAAAAATGTTCTCCAGAAGCTTACTTTCTCAAATTAAGCCACACATTTTCCTGTCTGCCAAACTGGGGCCAAAGGCAGGTCCTAAGTGAAAGGCATTATGGTTATCTCATTTTTTATGTAAATCTTCCTCAAATTGTCAATCCAGGAGATTAGGTTTAATCTTCTATTTGTGGTCAGATAGTCCTTCCTCAATGGAGATTATAATCCTTCCTCCAACCCCAGCTAACCGCATGCCTATAGTCCCAGTTCTTGGGAGGCTGAATAGAAGGACACAGGTTTAAGGATAGCCTTAGCAACGAGTGATACCCTCAACAACCTAGCAAGACCCTGTTTCAAAAAATAAAAAGGACTGCGGGTGTAGTTTGGAGGTACACCTATGGCCTCAATCCTTCGTAACACACACCACACACACACTCCTCCCTGCACCATTTTTTTTTTTTTTTGGTGCTATTATGGAGCCCATTTGTGGATGGTAGGCAAGTACTTTACCACTGAACTAAACTCTTAACTATTTCCTCTTTAAAAAATGAATGAAGTCATACACACTTTTTAAAAAATCTAACCCAAACAGTGGCACTTTTAGACTGTGGAATAGTAAGAGGTAAGACCTCTTTTTATCATCTTACTTAAAAAAATTCTTTCTCAGAAAAATTTCACATTTTCTTTGAGTCTTCATGAAAAGTAGGAAATGGGAGGACTGGTAATTGATGAATTGAGTGGTTTCCAAGACCTGACCTTTGTTTCCTCAAGGATATAGAGAAAGCTAGGGTATCTGAAATCAGGTCCAGGCACATGGCGTTAGAAAACAGTAGCTCCCGTGAAATTAGAATTCCATTTCTAAACCTATAAAATAGCAGAACCAGTGTAATGTCACATGACTTGACTGTACACCAAGTACTTGGGAGGCTGAGATAGGAGGATCATAGCTTTAGGCCAGCCTTAGCAACTTTAGCAGGATCCTGTTTAAAAATAAAATATAAAAAATGAGAAAGGGCTGGGAGTGTAGTTCAGAGTTAGAATCCCACTGGTTTCAATCCCCAGTATGAAAGGAAGGAAGAAAGAAAGAATGAAACAAGAAAGGAAAGAAAGAAAAGCAGTTATATACACATATACTCCAAGTATTTTTAAAACTTGCTTTTTTTTTTTTACTTAATATGAGTTGGACATCTTTCCATGTCACTATTTATCAATCTGTTTGCACCCTTGTTAGCATCATCAGAGCATTGTATAATACAGATGTGTCAGATTTTAACCATTTTTAAATTGGTAAATATGTATATTTTTCTTTCAGTTTTTTTTTTTTTTTTTTTTTTTTTTAGTACTGGGGATGGAATCCAGGGGGCATTCTACCTCTGAGCTACACCCCAGCTCAATTCTTTCATTCTTTATTTTAAAAGATGGTCTCACTAAGTTGCAGAGGGCCTCACTAAGTAGCTGAGGCTGGCTGTGAACCTGTAATCCTCCTGTCTCAGCCTCCCAAGTATTGGGATTACAAGTGTGCACCACCATGCATGACTTTCAGATTTAGAAAATGAATGCAGTATGCTGGGCGTGGTGGCGCACGCTTGTAATCCCAGTGCTTGGGAGGCTGAGACAGGAGAATCGCACAGGTTCGGAGCCAGCCTAAGCTGCTTAGTGAGGCTCTCAGCAACTTAGTGAGACCCTGTTTCCAAATAAAGTATAAAATAGGTCTGGGAGCGTAGCCTGGAGGTAGAAAAGCCCCTGGGTTCCACCTTGGGGTACCACCAAAAAAAAAAAAATGCAGTATAATATCTTCTTTTGAGTGTGTTTAATTGTAGAACGGGTTCCTAGGAGCAGAATTTATGGGAAAAAGGGGCATTAAAATCACTCTTCCTTAAGGCTGAACCGATGTATGCTCAAATTTGAAAGTGCTTATTTTCTCATCGCTCATCAGCACTGGATATTATGAATCTTACCTTTGTGACTTGCATATCTACATTCTCTGCTTGTCTTTCTCTTTTATGATTTGTCTTATTTTGTTGGTGTTCTTGTTTAATGGCTATTAACTCTTAAACATATATGTTATAAAATTAATCAAATGTTATAAAGATTTCATCTTTGACTACCTCTGTGTGTGTGTGTGTGTGTGTGTGTGTGTGTGTGTGTGTGTGTGGCACTGGGGATTGAACTCAGGGGCATTTTATCTCCAAGCTACAACCCCAGCCATATTTTATTTTATTTTTAAACATTTATTTATTTACTTATTTATTTATTTATTTATTTACTTATTGTGGTACTGGGGTTCTTGGAAACCCTTCTACCTCCGGGCTACACTCCCAGGCCTATTTTATATATTTTTATTTGGAAACAGGGTCTCTTAAGCCAGCGCGGCTGGCTTCGAACCTGCGCGATCCTCCTGTCTCTGCCTCCCAAGCGTGGGGATTACAAGCGTGCGCTGCCACGCCTGGCGCCATATTTTATTTTTATTTTGAAACAGGGTCTCCTCAAACTTACTATCCTCCTGTCTCAGTCTCCCAAGTACTGGGTTTGCAGGCATGCACCACCAGCTCAGGCTATCCGGTAACTTTATGTTTTCTCTTCCTTGAAAACTCTCCCGACTAGCTTTTCTGAAACTATTTGGAATTTTATTTACATCTTGGTTTCTTTTTGTTTTTTATTTCTCACAACTCTTCATCTTCTCTTAGCATTTAATATTTATGACTACTTTTGAAAAATAATAGTAAGTTCTTCTGGTGTTTATGCTGACAAAAGTTCTTTGTCAGTGTCTTTATTTCTTCAATTTTTTCTTCTGGGTATCGGTTGAAAATAGCATATAATACACATACCATGAACTCAGCCTTCTAAAGTCAATAATCCGCTGTTTTTTTTAGCATATTTATAAGGTTGTATAATCATTATGCATTATTTTTGTTCAGAAGTTGCGGAGGGCCTCCATAAGTTGCTAAGGCTGGCTGCAAACTTGTGATCCTCCTGTCTCAGCCTCTCAAGTACAGGATTACAGATGTGCACCACCATGCCTGGCTCCTAGAGCATACCTTAATCTGACATTGTCAATGTTTAGTAGCCACATGTACAGGTCCAAACTCTGCCAGTTGGAAAATTTTAAGTGCCATGACAAAATACCTCCAGTGACGTCTCACATAAATGCCTTTAAATGGTATGAAGTTAAGTTTAAGTCTTGACCTAACCATAACAAAGCTAACAGTGATTTGTATGCTACTTGAATAGTGAATGATAATATATGTAGCTTACAGTAGGTGTTCAGTAAATATTAACAAACATGATTAAAATTACTTTTTCAGATTCAACTAATAGTCTTTTTAATGTCTTTTTTCTTCCTTTTTTTTTTTGTGAGTCTGGGGATGGAACCCAGGGGCATTTTACCTCCGAGCCACACTCCCCCCAGTTCTATTTTTTATTTTTTATTTTGAAACGGTCTGAGTTGCGAAGGGTCTCAGTAAGTAGCTGAGGCTGTCCGCAAATGGCGATCCTCTGGTGTCAGCCTCCCAAATGCTGGGATTACAAGCGTGCGCCACCACGCTTGGCTGTCTTTTTAATTTCTAAGGTTTCTTTCCATTGCCCAAGGGAGATCCTTATTTAAAAAGGGCAGACTATTTTTCTTCTTGGTATATTATCTTCCTGCCTCTTACAGAAAATAAGGAAAAATTTTAAGTGTTAGTCTGCGTTTTTTTAAATTCTACTTTGATGGGGTTGTTTGCTCTGACTGGTCTCCTGGGTCACTTTTTTAAGTAGTTGATCCATTTCATGTGTCTGGTTACTTTTCATGGTCTGCTAATATTTATAAATGAAAGACTTGATCGTTCTTTTTGGATAACTAATGTGGTCTCTGTCTGAAATTATGTGTGCTAATGTTTGCTTTTTTGCTTGATTGATTTTTCCCCAAGAGAGTGTATGGAGAAGATTAGTAGTTGGGTGGTTTGATTCTTTGGCTACTTTTCTCTTCTCTTAAATGTGTTGGATGGGTCTTCATTGTGTTGCAGGAGCTGAATGTCTGTGGTGGCTACTGTTCAGTGTGGGTGGCAAATACTCAATTATTTACAAATGATAGGATTGGGCTGTGTGTGTAGTTCAGTGGTAGAGCACTTGCCTAGCGTGTGAGGCCCTGGGTTCAATCCCTACATATCTCTTTCTCTCTCTCTCCTCTCTCCTCTCTCCTCTCTCCTCTCTCCTCCTCTCTCCTCTCTCCTCTCTCCTCTCTCCTCTCTCCTCTCTCCTCTCTCCTCTCTCCTCTCTCCTCTCTCCTCTCTCCTCTCTCCTCTCTCCTCTCTCCTCTCTCCTCTCTCCTCTCTCCTCTCTCCTCTCTCCTCTCTCCTCTCTCTCTCTCTCTCTCTCTCTCTCTCTCTCTCACACACACACACACACACACACACACACACACACACACACACCCCATACGGTAGATTAAGTACCTGTATAACATATTCACTTTATGTCTGCAATGTTTAACATGTTATTTTATTTCTTTACAGGAATACACATGGCTTAATAAAAGCCATCATGAAATTATTACAGATGCAGGCTCTTAAGGAAGGAGAAGGTGGGGAGAATATTCAGAAGGTATATTCTATCAGGTAAGTCTCTCCTCCTCCTCCTCCTCCTCCTCCTCCTCTACCTCCTCCTCCTCCTCCTCCTCCTCCTCCGCCTCCTTCTTCTTCTTCTTCTTCTTCTTCTTCTTCTTCTTCTTCTTCTTCTTCTTCTTCTTCTTCTTCTTCTTCTTCTTCTTCTTCTTCTTTGGGTTAAACCCAGAGGCATCCTACCTCTGCTTATCTTATTTTATTTTTTATTTTGAAACAGGGTCTCATGAATTGCTGAGGGGTTCACTAAGTTGCTGAGGCTGGCCTTGAATTCTCAATCCTTCTGTCTCAGTCTCTCAAGTACTGGGATTACAGGCATGCACTACCAAACCCTATCTGTGTGTCTTTTTAAAAAGAAAAGAAAAGTGAATTCTTAATAAGTTATGGACTGAAACATGATGATCCATTAAGAGCTTCCTAATTCCGCATGCTCTGGGCATAGTGATTGTGGTCATCTCCTCTCAGGAAGTCTGTGTTTCAAAGACTCAGAGGAATGAGAAGGAACCAATGGCAGCTTGGGAGTCACCAATGTGAGCTTTGGGGTTGCTTCCTTGGAATTGCAATTTATTACCCCAAATTCAGGTCATTGATTTTGCTTTGGAATATTTAACTATCTTCCCATTAGTATGAAAATTGAAAAGCTCATAGGGCAAATTTTCTTAAAGCAGGAGGAGTTTAGGTGAGGCAGGAGGGTAAGAGTCCTCACTATAAAAAGGAATAGATTACTGTTTGTGTTATTACCAAAGCCAAGGTGAGTAATTAGGAGTGATGATTTGATTTTTCTTTGTCATGTATAGAATGTAGTAAGGTAGAATTGATTTGAAAATAAAAAATATAGCAATAGTTGTGCATGGTATTGCACCTCTATCAGTACTTCGGAGACTGAGCCAGGGGAATCACAGTTGCCAGCCTCAGCAGCTTAAAGAGATCCTCATCAACTTAGCGAGATCCTGTTTCAAAATAAAAATAAAACAGGGCTGGGGGGTGTAGCTTGGAAGTAGAATGACCCTGGATTCAGTTTCTAGTACCATAAAAAAAAAAAAACAAGCTAATAATAATACTAAAATCCACGGGATTTAATAGGGGAATTATGGACAAGGGAGGGCACCATGCTCAAATGTAATGATGACGTTACCTATTGTCTGGAAGATCCGAAAAAGGCCTTTCTTAAAAAGAGGGCTCCCAGCTGGGCATGGTGGTGCGCGCCTGTAATCCCAGCATTTGGGAGGCTGAGACTGGAGGATCGCGGTTCACAGACAGCCTCAGCTACTTAGCAAGGCCCTTCACAACTCAGTGAAACCCTGTTTCAAAAATAAAAAGACTTAAAAACAGGGGAGGGGATGTAGCTTGAAGGTACAATGCTATTGGGTTTCATCCCCAGTACCGCAAAAAAAAAAAAAAAAAAAAAGAGGGGTCCCCACTAAGGGCGTAGGAGATGCATGTAACCAGTTTATATTGTGCTAGGAACTCTGTTTAGTGCATCCAGAATGTGACTGTTCCAAAAGGATGAGACCATGGTACTGTGAACAGGGCATGGGTTTATGGGGGGGGAAGATGGCTTCATGGGCTGTGGTAATCAAGCAGTAAAAATCAACCAGGCTCTGTGAGCCATCATTGCTTTGAGCTTATAACACCTGCAGTTTTGAGAATTTGACACCACAGCTGTCAGAAGCTCCAAAATAGTGTGGTGTATATTACTTATCTATATAGTGTTTTTCTTTTGATAATAATAAAATAGTATATCACATATTAATGTGATCATTCCAGGAGTTTTAGCACTGCCTATGATCTTTTTGATTTTTCTAAGTACATTAAAGTCTATTATGCCTCTTTTTTAAAAAAAATCAAGGTCAGATTTTGATTATATATATTTTTCTTAGCATGTATTCTGAATATCTTTAAACATGCAGAAAAGGTGAAAGAATAGGGCACAGTGAGTGCAGTGACTCTTTTTTTTTTTTGTATTGGGGATTGAAACAGGCATTCTGCCTCTGAACTATACCCCTACCCCCCCTTTTTTCCCCCAAAGTTTGTTTTGAAACAGGATCTCTCTAGGTAGCTGAGTGTCTCATTAAGTTGCCAAGGCTGATCTTGAACCCGTGATCCTCTTGTTTCAGCCTTCCAGATACTTGAATTACAAGCATGTGCTTCCATGTCTGGCTTTATTTTTGAATAGGGGACCCAAACACAGTTGTTTGGAAACACTAGAAACTTGTGGTGTACAGGGTAAAGTTAAGTTTTCCAAATTGATAAATATGCTTGCCTGCCTTCTTCCTTCCTTCTTTCCTTCCATCCTACTTTAGTTTCTTTCCTTTTAATTGTGTGTGTGTGTGTGTGTGTGTGTGTGTGTGTGTGTGTGTGTGTATGTGTGTGTGGTGCTTGGGGTTGAACCCAGGAGCATTTTACCTCTGACCTATATCCCCAACCCTTTTTTTAATTCTTTGTTTTGAAACAGGGTCTAAGTTGTGGAGGGCCTCATTAAGTAGCTGAGTCTGGCCGCAAACTTGTGATTCTCCTGTCTTAGCCTCCCAAGTACTGGAATTACAAGTTTGTGCCACCACACATGACTTATTTTTTTTTAAACATAGCAGTGCTCTTTGTACTATAAAGTTTTAATCTAAGGTGTCTTTTTCATCAGCCAGGATTGATTCTGAAGAGTAGAGAAACAGATCTTAATGTTTCTGAAAAAATATTTTTGTTTCCCCCTTTAAAAAAAAAATTCAGCTGGGTGTGATGGCCACTTTTGTAATCCCAGCATTTGGGAGACTGAGACAGGAGGATCACGTTTCGCTGACAGCCTTAGCTACTTAGTGAGGCTCTCTGCAACTCAGTGAGACCCTGTTTCAAAATAAAGAATAAAAAATAGGACTGGGGGGTATAGCTCAGAGGTAGAATTCCCCTGGGTTCCATCCCTAGTACTGCAACAAACAAACAAACAAACAAACAAAAAAAGAAATTCAAAGTCTTGGGGCCACAGTTCCAGGGTAGAAAATAATCCCATATCATTGTTGTTTAGTGAGGCTTACTTATTTAAGTAGACAGGTTATTAAGTTGTTTAATTTTGGTGTCTGATTGAGAGATTGTTCAAATACCTTATAACTGACCCATTTAAAGTATACAATTCAGTGGGTTTTAGTGTAGTCACGAGGTTATACAACTATCACCATAATCAATTTGAGAACAATTTCATCATCCCCCAAAGAAATTCCTCACTCATGAGCAGTTACTCCCTGTTTCCCTCCTGCGCAGTGGGGTATTTTTAACCTTTGGCTCTCAACACTGGCTGCTTATTAGAACCACCTGGGTGTGCTTCAAAATACTCAAACACGAGGGCAATCAAATATCCCAGACCAACTCAACCAGAATCTTCTCTGTGAAGCCTACATTTTTAAAGGCTCCTGAGTGATTCTGACTCACAGTGAGGACAAGACAGTAGCCAGCTGCTCTTTCACGTGTGTGTTCATCAGCTGGGGATCTTGCTGAACTGCAGACCCTCTTCCCTGAGGTGGAGGGTGGGCGCCAGAGGCCCGTCTAACAAGCTTCCAGGTGAGGCTGATGCTGCGGCGCCTCACTGCACCATAAATAGCACAACTACGGGAGCCCGGGGCCTGTTAAAGAAACAACAGGTTAGACCTCATCGCACATTGCCGGGCTTGGAGCTCGCGGTTTAGGACGATTTTGCAGGTAACTCTTGTGCTCCTTATTGCTTAAGAAACACTGGTTTAGAAAACGGTAAAAAGAAATTTTCCATCACGCAGAAGAATTGGGCTTATTCTCATTTTCATACTGATCGTCCTCGCAGTGTTTGCTGGATCCTCTGTCATCCATAATGTTTTACCTGTGGTCCTCTTTATAATTCATTTTCTCTTATAGTTGGTTCTCCTAACTGCAGTACTCTTTTCTTTTCTTTTCATTCTTTATTTTTGTGTGTGGTGCTGGGGATTGAACCGAGAGGCTTTCTGCCTCCAGGCTACACCCCCAGCCCTCATTTTTATTTTGAAACAGGGTCTCACTAAGTTGCATAGGGCCATAAGTAGTTGCAGTAAGTAGCTGAGGTTGGCTGTGAACCTGAAATCCTCTTGTCTCAGCCTCCCAAGTATTGGGATTACAAGCGTGTGCCACCACGCTTGTCCAGTCCCGTTTTCAAAAGGCATTAGGTATTCAGGCATGGTGGCACATACTTGTAATCCCAGCATTTGGGAGGCTGAGACAGGAGGATTGCAGTTCGTGAACAACCTCAGTTATTTAGTGAGGCCCTTTGCAACTTAGTGAAACCCTGTTTCAAAATAAAGAATAAAAAAATAGGGCTGGGAGTGTCGGTCAGAAGTAGAATGTTCCTGGGTTCCATCCCCATGACCACATGCATACACAAAGCAATAGGTACAAGGCGTGTGTAGGGAGCCTCCTTTGAAGAGCCAAGGAGACGTGGATACATGAGGTTTGTCTTTCGATAGGTGGCACGTGAAGAGGTCCAGAGTCAGCTGCCTGAGTTGGCACAGTCCAGTAATGTTTATGGAGAGCCCTTATGTGAATGACTGTGTGGTGCCATGAATCAATAGAGTGTAATTGAGTGCGTAAGAGCCTCGGTTCCTCCGGGGGGACGTGGCCTGCAGAAACGGGAAAGGTGAGCCTCAAGAGCAGATCCCTCTCGAGAGAGCTATGATCACCTGAGTCAAGCAGGAAATTGTCGTGCTGTTTCAGAGCCTTCCTGCCATGTGCTGGTAGGCAGTGATATGCTCAGCTTTGGAGAGGTGAGCTGAGAAGGAAGACCGGAAAAGAAAAAGATGGCAAGGCATTTAGAACTTCACTGCATGATGTTCTGTGCTAGCTGTAGGGTTAATTTCTAATAGAAGTAGTACGACAACTGTAAGCTTTCTGAATATGAAGCTAATCTATTTTTATAGCATGAAGAGCTTTACTAGTATACAGTAGGGGGTAAAGTTTTTCTTCCTTTTGCCTTAATGGCTGATTAACTTGAATCATTCTTGGTTATTTTATTTGTGGGTCTGGGGATGGAACCCAAGGGCATCCCACCTCTGAGCTACACCCCCTGCCCTATTTTTTATTCTTTATTTTTTGAAACAGGGTCTCACTAAGTTGCTCAGGCTGTCCACGAACAGCGATCCTCCTGTCTCAGCCTCCCAAATGCTGAGATTACAAGCATGTGCCACCACGCCCGGCTTCTTGGTCGTTTTAAATGAGTACTGAATAGCATAAAATTGTGCCAATTGTGCAAGGGTGGGAGTGGAGAGAGACTGAGGACCAGGGATATATGAGCCAGTGGCTTTTCTTGGCCCCTGTGAGTTTCCTGAAGGAGCTCCAGAGAGGGTGGTCTTTTTGTTGTACCTAGAGCTTAGTGGCTCTCAAACTTCTCATGCGTAAAGAACACCCAAGGAGCTTGTTAAAAGTAGTTTCTCAGTCCCACTTGCCAGGGATTCTCATTCTTCAGTGGTTTTGTGTGAGACCCAGGGATCAACATGTGACATGGATATAGGCCATTTGTGGTTATGCTTGAGAAATAGTTCTTTGGCCCCCGAGAGCTTGAATGGCCCCTCGTGAGCTGCAAGGGCCCCCTGGGGTAGACTAGAGAGGATCCTGAGTGGCTTACTCATGCCTCCTCCTTGTGTTTCCTTTCTGAGAGGCAGGAGGTCTCCATGTTTCTAAGCACCAAGGCACCAAGTTTCTTACCATGTCAGCCATGGGTAGTGGAGAGACCAGGAGCAAAACCAAAGAACAAAAGGAAAAGCAATCCAAAGAGACCAAGTCAACTGTGGATTTGAGAGAATGTAGGAAACAGTTGATTGTTTCAATAAAGTAATTTCATGGCCCTAATACATGTTAGTCTTCATGGTCAGATGGTGGATTGGGTGGTTGTAGAAGCATGGGGCAGGTTGGGGGGGGGGTCCCAAACACCTTCTTAGGAACTCACACCGATTTTCAGTGTTTTCTCTGTATGAGGAGCATATTAACTTTCATTTCAATCAGTTTCTAAATTTCATCATATTAAAATGATTACAGCTTGATTCTAAAAACCTTTCAATTAATTGAACCCTTTTCTATTAACCTTAACATTTTTATTGTTATAACTTGATACCATCCCCTATCCTCTGAGGTATAGATGTGTATGTCTGCAAATGGCCTGGACATCTATACTTTCACAAGGGATTCAGATGCAGGTGATATATGGACCAAGCTTTGAGAAAAATCGGAGTGTGTGTAGCTAATATAGTATGTATTGCTTGACTGGACCCTCCTTCTCTACCGTCCTTGTTTAGCTTCACGGCTTAGTTAAGATTTGGTGGTGATATTTGAGTGGCGCTACGGCCATCAGTGCCTTTGAGGTTGCGGTAATTGGAAGATAGATGCAGTACATTTGTTTACTATAATGAATCGAAGAGCACTTACCAATGTAAAAGTCTGGGCCCATGAGTTTCTGTCTGCACTTTTTAAATATATGGATGCCCGGGTACTACTTTGGATAACTGGCGGGTCAGCCTGAGGGTTGGTATGTTTGAAAGCTTCCTATGTGATTTTCTGTGTGTTCCCACTTTGCTGGAGAAATGCCAGCCATTGTTGCAGTAAGGGATTGGGACTTCATTATTGCCAAGACCTTCAGATCTTTGAATATATGTAAGATTTTTATACACATTCTTCTTATTAAATGCTAGTAACCAATTCAAACTTTAAAAATACTGGGTAGACAGACAAAACGTATCTGCTCATAGGATACCATCCATGGGCAACAAGTTTATACCTCTGGTTTTGATACTTAACTGTTTTCAAGAACTTTAGAAGGAAGCACTTTTCTACCTGTGAAAATTTATTATGCTGATAGAAAAATTGTTTTCTTTTTGCCACAATTAAGTATCCTTTTAGTTAACTTTCTTTTATTTCTCCCCTTTTTAGTTTGAATTTTCTTTTGGCTAGCTAGAACACCTTTTTTCTAATATATTTAACAAAGTTGTTCAAACATTTTCTAATATAGGATAATATAAGTAGTGGACAGAGAATCAATATTAGGCTAGTATTTTGTTTTGCAAGGACCAATAACTAAAATTTTATGATTCATATATTACTAGAGGCTAATATTTTTATTTCCTTTGTAATATGCCATTCCCTTCCCCTGAAATTTTACCATGTGCTTTTGCTTTAATTTTTCTCTGAATATTCATATTATGGCAATCTTTTAAAGATCTCTCTTCCCTCAGCTAAAGTGAGGAAATAGCTGTGAATTCATGAGCAGTAACTGCTTGTTCCAGAATTCGTGCATGGTTCTGATGTGCCAGACAGTGGCTGACATGCACAAATATCACATGTTAAGAATTTTATTTGTGGGAAGGTTTGGTCTGATCAACATCAAGCTGTACTTTCTGAAATAGGAGAATATTAAATAGTTTGGCAGATGGTGAGCTCTGAAGCGGGCGATGAGGCCAGTGGTAATGGCTGGTGGTATCCTGAGTAAAGTTATGCATGCCGTATGTGTATATGTTCATCTATTTGTGTAGTTTATTTAGATGGAGAGTTAATTTTAAGAATTTAAAGGTGTGTGTCCTAAAGCCTGAGATATTTTGTAATTCATATTGAATCTTCAACCCAGCATTGAAGGTAAATCGTCCCTTAAAAAACAAAGTCTCAGATAAATACCAATGTACATGCACAAAGGCCAGTTTGTGGTTGTGGGTATTATAACATAGCCCCCCCCCCCCCCCCCCCGTTTTGTGGTACTGGGGATGGAACTCAGGGACACTCTACCTCTGAGCTACACCTCCAGCCCTTTTTCTTTATTCATTTTGAAACAGGGTTTCACTGAGTTGTGGAGGGTCGCACTAAGTAGTTGAGGCTGGCCACAAACTTGTGATCCTCCTGTCTTCATCTCCCATGTACTGGGATTTATAGTCTTAAAATCTAGATCTGTTTCTCATTTTTTCTTTTTTCTTTGTTTTCCATAGCATTGGCCTTTTTTTTTTCTTTTTTTTTTTCGTACCTTTCTTTTGGTAGTACAGGGAATGGAACCCAGGGGCATTCTACCTCCCCAAATAGGGTTACATTTCCAGCCTCATTTTATTTTTTAATAAAATAAAAAACTGGGTCTCACTAATTTGCAGAGGGTCTTGCTAAGTTACTGAGGCTGGCCTGGGAGCCTGTGATTCTCCTGTCTCAGTCCTAAGTACTGGGTTTACAGTGTGCTCCACCATGTGTGCATGCACTTTCTCACTTTCTTGATGTCTCCTCCTCCCTCTCCCTCTTTTTGGTGGTACAGGGGATTGAACCCAGGGGTGTTGCTACCACTGAGCTGAACCCACAGCCTTTTGTCCCCCCCCCCCAGGTTCTTTTCTCCCTCCGGTCTATACTTCCAGACCTATTTTTTTTTTAATATTTAATTGGAAACAGGGTCTCACTAAGTTGCTGAGAGCCTCACTAAGTAGCTGAGGCTGGCTTCGAACCTGTGCGATCCTCCTGTCTCAGCCTCCCAAGTGCTGGGATTACAAGCATGCGCCACCACTCCCAGCTTGTTTTTATTTTGAAAAAGGGTCTTACTAAGTTGTGGAGGGCCTGACTACATAGCTGAGGCTGGCTGAGAACCTGCAATCCTCCTGTCTCAGCCTCCTATGTACTGAGATTACAAGTGTGCGCCACCACGCCTGGCCCTTTTGTCATTTAAAAAAAATTCAGATACATTTTTGCATTAATATTTTTGATACAAAAGTTTTTAAAACAAATTTTTGATATAAAAATTTGCATTATTGGCATGTGCCACCATGCCCGGTGGCATTTTTGAATACCATAGGAAGGATGCTGTGTTCCCTGAGGATGTCTCATTCAGAGGCACCGATGCCCTTCTTGTCCCTCACTGCTGGTTTTAATTTTGATCACCAGTTGGTGTATTGTCTTGTTTCTCCACTGCATACATATCATTTTCATGTTGTAACTAATCAGCCTGTGGAGAAGATACTGTAAGACTGTGCCACTATCCTGCTTCTCATTATGCTTGCCACCCCAAACTGTTATGACTGTTCACTGTAATGTCCACGCCTGGTAATCTCCAAGGCCACCAGTTACTTCACACTTATTAGTGGCAAAGGAGAGAGAGAGAGAGAGAGAGAGAGAGAGAGAGAGAGAGAGAGAGAAGAGAGAGGAGAGAGAGAAGAGAGGAGAGAGAGAAGAGAGAGAGAGAGGAGAGAGAGATATGGAGAGAGAGATATGGAGAGAGAGATATGGAGAGAGATATGGAGAGAGAGAAAGAGGGAGAGAGAGGGGGGGAGGGAGAGGGAGAGGGGGAGGGAGAGGGAGAGAGAGGGGGGAGGGAGAGGGAGAAGGAGAAGGAGAGGGAGAGGGAGATAGAAAGAGATGTTTTAGAGATGGAAATGACAAGCTATCAGTCAGGAATGTGGAGGGGATAGAGGAGATTCTGAATTGGAAATATTTTTCCCAGGGAAACCCAAGTTAATGCATTTATCATAGTGCAATGTTCTTATACTTCATGTGATACATGAGTTTTTTAAAATTGAAAATTAATTTAAAATAGTATTTAAAATAGTATTGTAGCTGAAGTAAATTTAGAGTATTATAAGGCTTTTTAATTGAGGGATAATTTGCATCCATAAAATATATTCTTTTCAAGTGTATTAAGTCAGCAGTTTGTATTACCTTGACTAAGTTGTCTAATGTATCACTACTTAATTCCAGAACATTTTGATCAATCCCAAAAGAAGTACTCGTTATCAGTCATTCCCCAATACCACTGACCCACCAGACAAATTAGTATTTAGTATTTTTGAATTTTACATTTTTTCTGAAGGCAAACTGCTTTTTATAATTTACCAAAAATGAACCTGTCTTTAATTAGTGAGTAGTTTTTTTCTATGTAAATTCAGTTATTACATTTACTAGTTCTTAATGAGATTAGACATCAGCTATTATCACATGGTTTGTTGTCCAAGTGGGCATTTTGCTTTATCTTTTTTGAGGGGGACTGATTATTTCAATAATTGAATACTTTATCTAAAGGTACTCCCTGAGGTATAGTTTGCTTTTACTTAATGTAAAGTAAGCCTGGCACCATTATCAAATCATTTGTACTATACAGCCAAGCAGTCATATAGGATTGGAACCAGTGTAAACATTCATATATTTTATTTTGCTGAAGCTTAAAACCCCTAAAGATTTAGGGAGCCACCATTTCTGGGCAAAACAAGTCATATATAACCTTTTCTAGGAGGAAATAGAATTTAAGCTCTTTTGAAAAGCAGGAATTCAGTGAGGCTGAATTACCTGAGATATCCTTAGCTTTAATTTACTGATACTGTTGTAGGGGATGGTCAGAAGTGTCTTTCAGATGCTCTTAAAAGGTTTTGGATTTTCCCCTAGAAAATGCACATACATCTTGTATGTACATTCTGTATGTAATTTCAGAGGGCTTCTGGAAATCTTTATGTAAAAATCGGCAGAATAAATATAGGACAGAATAGAGTATCTGAATCAGATCTGCTCCTGAAAAAGCCCAGTAGAGTTAAGGATCAGAAGGAAGCTTGGGCAGTAATTGGGCCCCAGAGCCAGTCGTACTTTCCAAGACCATCTGGCCCTTTGCAGCCAGACTCTTTCTATTTAGCTGCATGTTTTGCTTCCATTTTCACTTCCTTTTTTCCCCCTCCTCCAACCTAGGAAATGTTTTGTTCACTATTTATGGTTCTAATCACCTGAGATGATTTACACATGGTATTTGTAATCATATCTGAAAAGCAAGGCTATACCATAGTTCTCCAGCTAGCAAGAGCTACCTTAAATGCTTAGTAAGTTCTTCTAAATGTAGATATTTAACATAAAAACTGGTATGATGATTTGCCAATAAATGTCTTTAAGACTACAAAAACGTTATAAGGTTAATCTATTGGTCTTGCCTTAATTTTTTTTTTTTTGTATGTGATCATGGCCTGTAATTTAATGAAAGAAAGGGTTTGGATCTCTAAGTACTTGTACATTTCCCTCTAGCTGTTACCTTGTACCTAAAATAGTTCAGACTTTTGATATTGGCAGCCACCTTTGTATTGAAATCCTGGTTCTCAGAATAGGGATCCTGGGAGAGGTTCAGTGTGGTAGCAGAGGCATTGTAATATAAAGTATATTTAAAAAAATCATATATGTTCCCTGTCATATAGACCTAAAAATATAATCAGTAAAAGTGTCAAAACTAAAATCACTTTTGCTGTACATCTTTTTCCTAGGAGCTGATGTGGGAAACATAAAAATCCATTTGTTTTAAAATTATGCTATATATGACAATGTGTAATTACTGTTTAATTTTTTGATTCGTGTTTTTATAGCAATATTCATGGTAGGATCTTTATAATAACTTTTATTATGCATCTTATCTGCAGAGACTTAAAAAGAAAATCAGCTCCTAACCAGCACTTTCAAATAAAAAATTCAGAGCAGGTAGAGAAATGCTTTTAAAATGCATATTTGATGTAGTAAGTGCCATGCTCTGCTTCTGAAAGCGCCAGGGTCACAGCTGCATCCATGAAAATGCATGGTGACTGTAGGCATTGTTTCCTCTAGCAGAAAAGGCAATCTGCGGCTGCCACTGAATTTATGATGTAAATCAAATCATAGCTGTCCTTTATTTCTGATGTAGCCAAAAGGTTGAGGTGACCTAAAGGTTACAAATAACTTTTGCTTTCTGATTTACCTACCAGAAGACTAATTTTTTTTATTCCTTCATTCCTTTTAAGATTGATGTATTTATTCTTGGAATGGTGAATCCAGTTCCATACCTCATTTTACCATTGTCTCTGTGCCGGTCTAGTAGAACCATGCCTATATCATTTCAGATTCTGCTCCATGCTGTTGGAAATATGAGTGAAGGGTGGGGAGCACTGAAGTAGTAGGTAGCAACTCTGTGTTCCTCTGTGTCTTTTCGCTGAACAGGTCAAGGTGGGATCTACAAGTGAGAGGGACTTCTTCATGGTCCAGTTGATTCTGTCATTTCTAAAAAATGGACCAGTTTAAGTGTGTGTGTGTGTGTGTGTGTGTGTGTGTGTGTGTGTGTGTGTGAAGTAGTAGTAGTAGTTATGCTACTTATAGATGTGCATTCATCACTGAAAGGAAAAGGATGAAGATATAGAACTGGATTTCAAGCTGCTCACACTTCCGTTTAGGATAGAAACCTACCCTCATAATTATACTAGTATATATTCATGGAATGATTCTATGTGCTAGGCATTATGCTCCATGATTTACTTAAAGCAATTAAAGCTGGGCATGGTGGCACACACCTGTAATCCGAGTACTTGGGGGACTGATACTGGAGGAATCTAGGTTCCAGATCAGCTTTAGCAACTTAGTGAGACTGTTTCAAAATAAGAGTGCCCGTCCTGTAGCTTAGAGGTAGAACGCCTATAGGTTCAATCCCAAGTACACACACACACACACACACACACACACACACACACACACACCATTAAAAAATTTACAAATAATATGGGAAAATGCCAAAGAATGTACAACATATTAATTCACCTATGTCAGGGGTGGGGAAGCACAATAAAGGAGAGATTACAGGCCCCAAAGGCCAATAAAGGGTGACCTGATTGCCTAGTTTGTATTGATTTTGATTTTAGAACCTCTCTCTCTCTCTCTCTCTCTCTCTCTCTCTCTCTCTCTCTCCCTCTCCCTCTCCCTCTCCCTCTCCCTCTCCCTCTCCCTCTCCCTCCCCCCCCCCTCTCTGTACTGGGGATAGAATGCAGAGGCTTTCTACCTCTGGGCTACTCCCAGACCTATTTTATATTTTATTTGGAAGCAGGGTCTCACTAAGTTGCTGAGAGCCTCATGATTACCTCCTGTCTCAGCCTCCCAAGCACGGGGATTACAAGCACGTGCCACCATGCCCGGCACACTTACTCTCCTTTAAGGAGAAATTAGAATCTATGAGCTATCTTGGAAGTTAGAAAATTCTGATTTAGAGATTTCTGTGTACTCTTTCTGGTCTCAGAATTTTCCTTTGAAATTAAAAAAAAAAAAAAAGTAAGATAGTTTATCTCTCTGGTAAAGATAGACCTTTTTTTGAGGCCCTAGATTCCACTTGACATGATTGGGTTTGAAGCCATTTAAACTTGGCACAGAATTACCAGTACTTAGGCTCCATTTTATTGCTTTCTGGTTGTGTGGGGTTTGGTTTCACCTTTAGTCCTAAGCATATGAAGGATGCACTTTAGTGGATGGTATGGATTATATAACTTGAGTTCTGTTGCGTGCTTAGTTTGATCTTGTTTCACAGATGAACAAACTTTGGCCAAGAGATGTTAATTCTCTTGTCTAGGATATCATAATTTGTTGTAGAACCAGAGTGAGGATTTGAAACTTCATGTTTAATTCGATGCCATTCTCCCATTATTTTATACCCCCTCTCCACTTTAGTTTTATCCAAGATATGGACATGACTATGTAATAATAAATGATTCCAATGATGCTGTGGAGCTACTGCTTTAATAATAACGATGTTAATGATGATAATGTGCCACATTTGTGTTTTTTCAAAACAGATAGCTGCCACTATTAGTTTTACAAGTGATCAGGTAATTATATAGACATCCCATCCATCATTTGAATAAAGGATTGTAGTGGCCTCACTCTTTAGTACTTGAATAGCAGGTTTGGGGATAATTGAATTTTGAGGCCTAATTTAGGCTTTATTTTTATTTTTGCATCACTTTTTAAAAAATAATTAGCACTTTCATTTGAATGTGTCAACTTGACTTGCTTAAATTGTGGATCCTTTAATTTACCTTGACCTTTCTCAGTTGACTGTACTTGAAAGAAGTGTAGTGGCTAAAAAGCAGTAAGAGAAGAGAGAAAATAAAAATCTTGAATAATCCATGAATTTAACAATCAATTCTTGAATACATCAAGAGTGAACTATACTTAGCCTTATGGCATTTTAAATGCTCTGATTACAATATTTCAAATAGGAAAATAACTTCATCTGTCATGCCCAAATTAGCATGTATATTATTTAATGTCGTTTATTTTAGAGCAAGATTCTTTATTTTTGCAAAGGAATAATTTTACATTTGTTTTCCATTTTAAGCTGTCTAGTATCTAATATACTGTATTATTCTTGTGTGCCTAATGCTACTTCTTAACTATATTTCCATATGAAACATAAAAATTGGAACACGATTGACTGATTACCTTTGGTTCAGTATACAGCAGGGTGAAGTTGGAATCCCAGTCTTTCTGAATAACTCAAGACTGATACGATGCTTCATTTGGTTTGCTGCCTTCCGTGGTAAATGTCATTTACTTAGAGCAGTGGTTCTGAACCAGGAGCAGTTTTGCCCCACTGGTATATTTGGAAATGTCCCATCCAGTGGGAAGAGGCCAGGGATGCTGCTAAACATCCTGTGCTATATAGGACAGTAAAGAATTGTCCTGCCTACAATGGGGTGTGGTGGCACACAGCTGAGATGGGAGGATCGCAGGTTTGAGACCAGCCTGAGCAATATAGTGAGGCTCTCAGCAACCCAAGGAGACCTTGTTTCAAAATAATAATAATAATAATAATAATAATAATAATTATAATTATAAGGGCTGGGGGGTATAGCTTAGAAGTAGAACAGTATCATACCAAAAAAAAAATCCTGCCTAAGATGTGAGTAGTTATAAGATTGAGAAACTCTCATGCATGAGAGTAGTTTATTGAATTAAAAGATGTATCCATTCTACTAAGCATAAGGCTTTATATATTTTTATAGGCATTCACATATAATCTGATGATTCAAAAGGGAGATTATAGCTCCTTGCTTCATTATTAAACAATTTTGGCAATCAATTTTGAAATCGATTTCAGTTAGTTGTATTCAGTTGAAATAGAATGATACTAGTAATCAAGTGTTAGTTAACAAGCAGAGTCAATATTCTCATTTGATACTTCTTTCCTCTAAGATTTTCAGCTTCTTAGGATCAATATTACATACTATTCCCTACAATATTGCCACTTGGATTGGACATAATCAGTTACCTGGACAAGCTAAATACCCAGGGGTCTAAATTAGTCACAAATCTAGATGATCTTTATCCTACTATATTCTCATTTTTAGAGTTTAAGTGTGAGATGTTAAATAGAATCTGCTAAATTCAGTAGCTGGCAAAACATATAGCTTCATGCAGCAGAGATGTTTTGTTTTCAATCCTACTTTAAAATTATAAGCTATTATTTTTTTGACCTGATTTAATCTAACTATGTTTTAAGACTCTTAGTAATTTTTTTTTTTTTCTGAGTAAGAGGTAGAAAGGGGAAGGGGATGACTTATAAGGTAGACTATTGAAAAGCACTTCAGCGCTTTATGACCACATAAAATCTTTGTGATAACTTGTTGGGTATTCTTGTTAAATAATCATAAGTACCACCACTTGCTGTAGGATTGATGAGTGGTCTGATTTGATGCCCCTTATATCAATATGATGTTTATCCGAAAAACCATAGCAAAAAGAATTGCTCTTGATGTTCTTTTTGATTTGGAGGTTTAACAACTGAATATAACCTGTTACTTTTAGTTCATCTGAGACATGACTTAAGTAGCTTTGATAATTTAATATGTACTTCTTAGTATTGGGGGCAACTAGAGTGGAGATGGGTCTAATTGACAAATGGTTTGGGATTTGGAAATATGATTTGATATGATTTTTGAGTTTGGGTGTAAAAAGTTGCTTGGAGCCATCCCTTAGCAATGGTGGTAATCTGGCAGTTCGAAATAGCCTGTGTTTTAGCAAGCCAGAAGCTGCCAGCATGTGAAACGGGTGCATGATAAAGTAGGTGAGCTTGACGAGAAAATAAAATGATGGTGTTATAATGCTCAGAAATTGTGCAGTGGTGTCAGAGAGGTGTTTAACATGAGTGTTTCGATGTGATAGATGTACTTTTCTGTTGAGAGACAGACTGAGACTATCAGAATTATGTTTGACCTCCCTCTTCAGATTTTTTTTTAACTAATGGCAACTCTCACCCTCAGTAACATATTAAAATCATCTGATGGAGTTTTTAACACATGCTGATGCATGAACTATAGTCCTAATGACTCCAAGATAACCGAGACCTGGACATTGGTGTTGAGTGCTCCACGGTGCATCTGACATGCAACCACCATTAAAATCCACTGCTTCATAGCAGTACATCAGAATTTCTGCAGGACTGCTTGTTAGGTCTGGGCTGCGCTCTGTGAATTTGTGTCTCTAAGATCCTGAATGATAATGTTGCTGGGAAAGCCATCACACCTTGAGAACCACCCAAAAAGCAGTTTTAAATAATTTTTGGGGTCTGGGGGTTTAAGTCAGTGGCAGAGTAATTGCATAACAGATTCAGGGCCCCAGTTTTGATCCCTAGCACTGAGAACAAGTTTTTCCTTAGTATTTATTTACTTTAGTAGAATTAAAAAAAATCATGAAGACTTGTAAGCATCTTTAAATCATTGTTGGAGCTACATGACTTGGGGCTGTGTTTTCTTCTCTTTTGTCCCATTTTTTAAATTTTTTTTTTGTTTTTGATGCTGAGTATTGAACTAGAAGCATTCTACCTCTGACCTAAATCCCCAGCCCCATTTTTTTTTTAAATTTTGAAATAGGATCACATTAATTTGCAGAGGGCCTTACTAAGTTGCTGAGGTTGGCTGCGAACCTGCAATCATCCTGTCCCACTACCATGCCCAGCTCTGGTTCCAATTTTTAAAGTCCTATTTTTTGGACATCTTCCATATTTTAGCTTTTATGTTTAATATAATCTTATAGTCTTAAGACTTACAGTCTTATAGTCTTAAGACATCTTAATAGAAAAGTCCAGACGAAAATTTCATTTTCTTTCAACAGAAATTGTAAGCATTTTCAGTTTGGATAGTTTGAGATGGGAGGGATATTTTTTCCCTTCCTCTTAAGTACACTGGGGGAACATAGAACAATGCATTGAGAAGAAGGCAGTAGGAGGGCAGATAGCGCTTACAAGGTAGACTAATGTTAGAGGAAATGAAACCTTCCTGGCTTGGAAATAGACCAGCGGCAGCAGGAGGCGGCAGCCTGTGACCTCCAAGAACGGAGGAATCAAGGGGTGAGTTTGAAAGAGCTACTGGATTCAGGAGCATGGCCAAAGTCGGAACCTTTAAATTGCAGTCTGGTCTGAAATTTGAGTCCCTGAGACTCCAGGCCCATTTTCTTTCCTGCAAAACAGTTAGATAAAAGGAAAAGAAGTCAGTGGTAATGAACCGACTCTGCAGCTAATGCACAAGTGATAGCTTTGTGACAGTTATGAATCCTGGAAAAAGTCTCTAGATGGTGTTGGCTTTTTTTTTTTCTTGCTGCTATATTTGGATATTGAGAATGTGTAGTCCTGAAATGACAGCTTCCAATGTGACTTTCTGTGTTTTTCAGAAATCATCCTCAGCCTTTGATCACTGTGCTTGAACACAGACCTGATTGCTGGCCAGTGCTTTTGCAGCAGCTGACAGCTTTTTTCCAGCAATGCCCTGAAAGGTAAGAGAAAATAAAATAATTGAGGGAGACAGATGCTATATGCTAATTTTAGAGCTAGAATTTTTTTTAAGCTGCAGTGACTATATTGTTTTTTTTCCTGAACAAAAGAAATGTCCTAGAGTTGATTATAGTTTTCTCTATTTAAGAGAAAAAAATACTAGACTTATTGGTTGTTGAAACGTTGAGTACGAGAAAAGCTATTAGTGAATGCAGGCCAGATAAGCATTGGTTAGTGGGCAGGAGAGTTGAGTAGAAATATTCGGTGAACTACTACATACTACAAATAGGAGATAAGTTCTTGCCCCATAGAAATGGGTGAGATAAAGCCGGGCATGGTGGCTCACGCTTGTAATCCCAGCATTCGGGAGGCTGAAACCGGAGGATCGTGGTTCGCACACAGCCTTAGCTACTTAGTGAGGTCCTCTAAAACTTAGAGAGACCCTGTTTCAAAATAAAGAATAAAAAATAGGGCAGGGGGTATGGCTTGGAGGTCAAATGCCCCTGGGTTCCATCCCCAGACCCGCAAAAAAAAAAAAAAAAAAAGAAAAAGAAAAAAAAGAAATGGGTGAGTTAGTCCATTAGAAACCTGCCAGTAGAGATCAAGTCATACTGTCAAGTGAGATCAGACAGCCACCAGATATGCTATCCTCCTATTTTTGCCACCTAAGTATTGAGATTACAGATAGGTGCCACCATGCTTGGCTACTTGAAAGCCATGACTTGGGGCTGTGTTTTCTTTTTTTTTGTTTCACTTTTTATTTTTGTTTTGGGTGCTGGGTATTAAACCTAGGGGCATTCTACCTCTGACCAAGATCCCTAGCCCAATTTTCTTTTCTTTTTTTTTTTTAATTTTGAAATAGGATCTCATTAAGTTGCAGAGGGCCTTATAGTGTTCTAAGAACATCATTTCTGAGTTCATAACTTCAATTTTAGTGGATATTTTAGGTATTGTACTGCTGCAGGAAATTTTAAAGAGTGAGAACTTTTAATTTTACTCAGTTTGGGCTGCTATAGCGTAACACTAGAGATTAGGTGGCTTAAAACGCACATACATGTGCGCACGCGGCACACACGGCACATGTGCACACACATGCGTACACACACTTTATTTCTTGCAGTTCTGGAGGCTAGGAAACTGAAGACCAAGGTGCCCGCAGATTTGATGTCTGGGGAGGTCTGCTTTCTGGTTCTCAGAGGCCAACATTTCACTTTGCCCTCACAAGGTGGAAAGAGTAAGGGACTTCTCTTGAGCCCCTTTTGTAAGTGTGCTAATCCTATCCCTCAGCACCTAATCTTTTCCCTGAGGTCCTGTCTCCTAATACCACCTTTTTGAGGATTAGGATTTCAATATAGGAATTCTGTGTGGGATGGAAATATTTATTTCATAGCACCTTGTAATCTGCTATCAGGGAGAGAAATTAAAATATGAACATCATATTTTCTTCCCTCACCTAAGATTGTATTTTCAAGGGTAAGATACCGATTTTTCCAAATAAGCCTTTGTTTCACTTTGTCAGAAACAAACCAGAACCCCAAATTTAAAAGCACATTTTTTAGTTTATTTTCTTTCCATTGCTAAATAGATAGGTATATGTGGGGGATGGAAGGGGGAAAGAGAGGGAGGGGGAGAGAGAGTGTTATTGGGAATCGAACCAAAGGGCATTTTTACTTCCAAGCTACACCCCCATCCTACTTTATTTTATTTAAGTTTTAAGACAAGGCCTTACTAGGTTGATGAGACTTTCACTACTTGCCGAGTCTGTCCTTAAAACTGCAAGTACTGGGATTATAGGTTTGCACCACCATGCCTAGCTTAGATTGGTACTTTAAGAAAGATGCTGCCGCTCTGTAAAACTTGTTGTAAAGGTTGTTTTCATGGCAACTCATAGAATGCATCTGTTTTTCAACGCTTTAGTTAGTCAATAAGTAATCTACGATTTGATTTTTATCTATAGAGAATATTATATTGGAGCTGGGAATGTACCTACTGAATATACTCTACAGAAATTTGTCCAGATATTTATAAGGAAAAAACATTATTAGTTAACTTTGACTTATTTACTGATAAGCTTCTATATAGAAGTTCACAATGATTTGTATTCGTTTGCAAAGAATAATTTCAGTCTCCCCATTTCTACTTTGACCCTATGGGTTATTCTTTGCAGAATAAAATTGAAAATTCTGCTTGCATATTTCGGGGGACTATGAGTTTCCTAAAGTTTAATTTTAGAATGCGTTAACTTCATGTAAGCTGTTATTTTGAAGGTAATGCAGGCAGGTTGGTAATTTGGTAAGAATATAAGTAGTGATTCACTGCTATGAAGAGGAGGCAAAATGTTGTGAATATGGCCTGAATTCTAGTTCTTTCTGTTAGGAATCGTTGATTAAACTAGCTACTTATGTTCCTTTTATAATTAATGTTTGCATTTATTTCTGTAAGGCCTTTGTTACTTTTAATCTTAAGCAATTAAGAATTGTGTAACTTAACTATGATATCATAGATATTAGGCCTGGGTACTTAAAGGTTATCTAGTCTAACACATACTTTCTCAGATGAGGGAACTAAGGAGAACAACATTAAGTGACTTGCTCAAGGTTACCTGTGAGCTAATGGTAGGTAGAGTTGGGCCTAAAGTCAGATTCTCTCTCTCTCTCTCTCTCTCTCTCTCTCTCTCTCTCTCTCTGTCTCTCTGTCTCTTATTCTAGGTCTTTCTTACTGGTGAACACAAATATAAAAGACTTATGTGTAGCTACATGTATTACAATTGTTCATGTTTTAAACATCTTTAATCACTTGGGGATTTCAGGTTGTCTGTTTTATTTTTTTCTCTGGCAATTTCTTATCCCATTAAAGTGATAGATAATGCAGAATATAAAACAGGACAGATTAAGCCATGGAGATTAAAAAATACTATATTGTGTTTAAGGAAGTGCAACAATATGCTTCTGATGCCAAATCATAATGACATCTTGAGAAGACATTTCTTTATAAAAACATTGTATTCCACCTTCAGCATCTCAGAGTAGAAGAAAAACAATAAGCTATCTGTGGATGCTGTTGTCACCTGGGTACTATTTATTCTTTGAGGAATAAACTATTAGGGGGAGAGGGAGAGGAAGCAGTGTTTAATAATCTATTTTCTGGAAACTTGTGCTTTATATTCCCATCTGTATATACATCATCTGATTCTTTCATCTGGGAAGCTATTTTTCATTAGTTTCCTAAGGTGAATGATGTAATAAATGTTTTAGTAATAAGAGCTCAAAAGTTGTTCTTTTGATTTTTTAATCATTTTGTTAGTATTGATGCTTATAATAATAAAAATATCTCCAGATTCTGAACTCTATGAAAGCAGGAGATGTATCTATTTTTTTTCTGGCTCCCTACCCCCCAGCACATTAATGAATGACTGGTATACCATTGGTGGTCCATAAATTTTGCCAAGTGGATGAACAAATGAATGAATGAAATTAAATCTTATTGATTTGGTAAATTTCTGATTTTTATTAATGTTAATGGTGCTTTGAAATCACATTGCTGTGGAATGTGTGGTATTCTATAATTATGTTGTCAAGCATAATTTAAATGCCATCTCTTCCAGGAAGTAATTTCATTTCACCTCATTCTTCTGGCAGATTTCACTTCCTGTCTTCTAGTTCAAGAATGTAATTGATCTTCTCTGTCAGACTGGATGCTTCTTAGGAATAGATAATGCCTGGTTCAAATTTGTATCTAATAATTTATCACATACAACAAATAGGGAAACCATTATAACAAAATTATATTGTATAATTATAAAGCCACTCTATAGCATAGTGTAACTGAATCATTTTCTGAGAGACTAACATATGTAGTTACTGGTAATATGGCAATCAATAGAAATCCTTGGTCCATGCCCTCATCTGGTTAATAGACTGGCAGGGATAGAGATGTAAAATAGGTAATGATAATAAAATCATTGTGCAGTGGAAGCACATAATGGGGACCTGACCAAGGCCACCTCTCAGAAAGGGATGCCAGGAAGTTGTAAAACAGCTGAAGGATGATAGAAATCAGGCAGGTGTGTGTGTGTGAAAAGGAATAGCTGGTGAAACCTCCCTCACATAGCTTGCTTGAGACCTGAAAGATGTATGATGAGTTCAGTGGTGAGTGAAGAAGTGCAAGAGATGAGGCTGGAAAGGTAAACTGAGGCTCACTGGTAGAGGGTTTGTGAATTGGGCTAAATATGTTGCTTTAAAGGCATATAATTTTAAGCTGGCTTATGACATGTTCTGATGTGTTAGTGACTGGACTAGGAATTACTGGGATATAAGGAAATCTGAATAGGTAGGAAAGATATATAGAGTCTTCTTTGGGATGTGCTTAAGCAGAGTGTCTTGGCAGTTAACTTTACCAATCTCTCTATTTTTCTCAGTTTCCATGTCTGTTTAATGCAGATACTTATTTTATAGGGTTATGTGGTAAGGATAAAATGAGTTGAAAGGTTTTAAGTACAGTAATTTGCATACCATAAAGGTTAACAAGTTAACAAATAGAGTAGCCTTCCCTTGTCCACAGAGGACTAGCATTTGAAGATGTTCCAGTGGATGCCAGGAATTGTGGATATTATAAAAGCCTATATACAGTATGTTTTCCTGTATATGTATATTGACCGTTTTTTAATTGCTATTCCAAAATACTTGTGGCTGGGAAACATTATAAAGAAAAAAGTCTTATTTAGGTCACAGTTATGAAGGTTCAGTGACATAGTACTGACTTCTACTTGGCCCTAGTGTAGGCCCATGGTAAATGGTATCATGGTGGGTGGGATCAGGGGAGACAGGAAGAGTTCATGCAGGAAGCCAGAGAGGGGTTCAGTGGCCAGGCTCAGGCATTTATTATTTATTTATTTTATAATGATTTGCTTTTGAGGGAACTAACTCTAAGCTCCCATAAAAACAACCTTAATCTCTTCTAAGGGCAACACCCCCAATGACCTAAGGACATCCTTATAGTTCCACCTCTTATAGTTCTCACCACTTCTACACCACAGAACTGAGGACCCAGCAGGAGCCCTTGGGGGGCACACCATGTCCAAGCCATAACAACATACACACCTGAGCTACAGTCTAATATATAATTCAGGGTCACAGTAAGAGACTAATAACCATGATTAAGCTGGGCATAGAAGCATGTGCCCATGGCTCCAGCATCTGGGGATGCCAAGGCAGGAGGCTTGCTTAAGCTCAGGAGTTTGGGATCAGCCTGGGGAGTATAGTAAGAACTTGCCTTATTAACTAAAAATAGCAAAAATAAGGTTACATAGATTTAGCAAGCACAGCATATGGATTTTCTTTATTAAGCTATTAAGTATTTAGTTAAAGAAATCACTTTATGGTTTCCTAGCATATTTATTTATTTATTTATTTTATTATTTTATTTTTTTTTTGGTGGTACTGGGGTTCCTGGAAGCCCTTCTACCTCCAGGCTACACTCCCAGACCTATTTTTACATTTTTTTTTTCATTTTGGAAACAGGGTCTCCTAAGCCAGCGCACGCGGCTGGCTTTGAACCTGCTCGATCCTCCTGTCTCCGCCTCCCAAGAGCAGGGATTACAAGCGTGCGCCACCACGCCCGGCTTCTTAGCATATTTAAATTGCCAGCACCACTACTCTTGTGCTTTGACGCCGTTAAGTAAAACAAGGGTTTTATTTTTTTAACACAAGCATTGAGATACCATAACAATTGATGTGATAATTGCTACTGACTAATGGTGAGTACCACACACAGCATGATGTGCTGGAGAAAGGAGTGATTCACATCCTGGGAGGAACAGAGTGGGCAGTGCACAATTGCATCGCGCTACTCACAGTGATACGCAACTTAAGATGTAGGAGTTGTTTGTGTCTGAAATTTTCCATTCAATACTTTTGGACTGTGGTTGAATGGGGATAATTGAAACTATGGAAAGCAAAATTATGGATAAGAGGGAGTGCTGAACATGTTAGCTATTGTAATCATTTTAGAATGATTATATAGGTTTCATTTACATTAATGCTTACCTGTAGAGTTCTCCCCAAATGCCTCTGTTATACTACTGGAGAGTAGATTCTGGCATCTGTAATTCTAAAACAGTTCTTTGATGATTCTGATGCTCATCAAATACTAGTTCTAGGGATGTAGATGGTATTCTAATGTGCAAAAAAGAAGCTCTCTTAGTCCTGGGTATTTGCCTTAAGGTCTCCCAGTATTGAGTCTTTCCCCCTGAGTGCACCAAAAACTGATTGGCATAGCTGTAGTTGGGTCATACAGAATTAAAAAACTACACTTGATGGTATGGTAACTTATGACATGCCTTGATCTATAAGTTGACATATAGCGTTTATCTGCTTGGTAGTATATTTAACTCAATGACTGGCTAATGTATTACATAATTTACAGGTCAGAAGTTTCATGTACCCAAATAATGGCACCATTTCTCTGGTATCTATATTGTGAACCATCCCAATTACAAGAATATGCTAAACTCCGACTAGCCTTACTAAAAGTCTTACTTCAACCCCGGGTTCTTTCTGACAAAGTTCAGCCATCAATAATGGAACAACAGATACTTCAGTTGTGTTGCGATATGGTTCCGTGTTTACAGGTAAGGCCTTTTATCTTCCTTTCCTAATACACTATCGCTCTCAAGTAAGTGTTGACTTGTTAACATACAGAAAGTAGTTTTGGATCTTATTTGATTTGGCAAACTCAGAAAGTCCTGGTTTTAGAAATGCTTGCAAACTTCTGGAGAAGATTAAGGAACCAAATCTAGATTTAACATAAATATATGCTATGTTAACTAAATTCACAGTAATATAAATCAACACAGTCTATTTTGGGATAAGTACGAGTGAAAACTTTGCTTTACTCAAAAGCTCTTATCAGGGAAAAGAGTTTGAATTGAAGTATCTCCTTGTGGTGGATAGTGGGAGAAGTAAAGAGAAGACCTCTTGGTGTGAATGTTTAAGTTGTGCCTCTGGGCAGGTACAACATGAGGATACAGAGCCTGTCAGCTGAGTGCCAGATTCCAGTTTCTATCTGTTCTCTTATGATGTATGTGGTGGTCCTGATGGAGCTTGGTCTTGAGAAGCCCACAGTATAATGAATGAGTTAAGACAAGTATATAAATTCTCCTAATTGAAAGTAAATAGATGAAGGTGGTTCACAGGGGTGTGGGTAAAATGCCGAGGGAGTTCTGGGAGAGAAATTTGAGCTAATGTCTCTACAATGGCTGATTTAAAAAATAAATTGCAATTGCCAGTGTCTTGTGATTTTTAGTGTAGTGATTCATTTGTCAGGCTGTCCCATCCCACAGTTGAGGTTAGCCATTGGCCTGGAGTCTGAGCAGCATGCTGCTTGGCGGATGGGGAGGAATCTGTGAATATATTTCAAAGTGATCACGTAAAGTCACAGATGACCTGTTTTAAATTTGTGTGAGCAAGGAATGACTACAGTGAATCTTTCCTCGGTGACTCATAAATAGGCTTTCCTGTAATCAACGCAGAGAAAAGTTAATTAAAATGAATTCTCCTGTGGCTTTCCCAAAGCTTTTGTTTTGTGTAGGCAGTAAAGCAATGTAGAAGCAGAGTGTTGTGAACGAGGGTATATGTTTTGACGCTGTGGCCCTACTGCCCAGTTCTGTGTTCTTTGGTAAATGTTTGCCTTCATCTTTATGAAAAGCTGAAATACTTGTCAAAATGAGCTCTGTGTAATATTTCTGGGAATCTTTGGCTTGAACTGAGCTAGGTGAGAAAAAGGGTACATCATTTACAACTAGTAGAACTAGCAACAAAAATGTTTTATCACTTAATAAATCAGCTTTATTAGAATAAAGGATCTGAGAGTCTGAAGGGGTCTTAGAGATAGTGTAACTGGGGGCCCACTAGGTGTTGTGTGCATGTATGTCATTGCAACATGATTTATATTATGAAGAGTCTATTATGTACCAATAAAAGCACATAAGAAAAAAACTTGAAAGAAATCACCCTTTTTTTTTAATGGTGGTACTGGGGTTCCTGGAAACCCTTCTACCTTTTTACTTGGAAACAGGGTCTCTTAAGCCAGCGCGGCTGGCTTCGAACCTGCGTGATCCTCCTGTCTCTGCCTCCCAAGTGCGGGGATTACAAGCGTGCGCCACCATGCCCGGCTGAAATCACCCTTTTGAAAGCAGTGGTCCTTCCATGATGCTTTTGAGCTTGTAAACTGTGATACCTACTCATGAGAACAAATGTGCTAGGTTTAATAAAATGGTAATGGTATATTTAAAAAATCATCTAGTAATGAAAAAGATAGTGCAGCCTAGTTCTTCATTCATTGCAAGTATTTCTAACCTTCTGAAAGAAGATCTTACCATGACTAACTGAATATTTTAGAGCTAAACATCCTATTTTACATTGCAACCCTTTTTTCTCATATACTTCTATTGGCCTTATTTTTAAAATTGCCCAGTAGTCTCTATTTTTCCCATAACAAAACAAAATGAGCTTTAAAAAAGGCCATCTGCATCCTATCCTGTCTTGTTTTTCTTTCTTCCTTCCATTCTTTCTCTCCTTTTTTCTTGTCTTGATTGCTTTCTTAAATTCCCAGTATGAAATGATTTCCAGATTTGCATTGTCCTTTGCCAGGAATTCTCTATTTTATTGGTGCTCAGAATGTGCTCCTATGAAATGTTTTTCTTAGGGCTGAGTACAGTGCTGTTGATAAGGTTGATGTGGGCTGGCTTATATTAAGCACTTGGAAAGAGTCACACTTAAATAATTATTTTTTGGAGTGTTGAGTTATGCCCTCCTCTAATAACTTCACAGTCTCTGGTTTAATTTCTAAGTCTTTGATCCATTTTGAATTGATTCTTGTGCATGGTGAGAGGTAAGGATTTAGTTCCATCTTTCTACAAATGGGTAGCCAGTTCTCCCAGCACCATTTGTTGAAAAGGCTGTCTTTTCTCCAGCATATGAGTTTGACCCCTTTGTCAAAGATTAATTAACTATAGATGTGTATGTTTGTTTCTGTATTTTCTATTTTGTTCCACTAATCTCTATGCCTCAGAAAAGCTAGAATGGAAGGGTAGGAGATGAAGAAGGCTGAGGTTGATTAATGGAGGAGCTACATCTGAATATGTGTAAAAGTATGAATGTAGCATGGTCAACCTGTACACTCATTGTTGGGGGGGAGGGGAAGGGGGAGGAGGAGAGGGCACCAAGCACAGTCTGAATGTATGCCATTTTCAATATGATCCACATAAAAAAAGTAAAAAAAAAAAGACACATAAAGAAAATTTTTTTTTAATTTAAAGAAAAAGCCATACCACCCTTAGATTTATGTTAAGAGATGGTCAGTGAAACTCGTATTTAATTTTCATCTCACTTTAATTACTTTTCTATTTTATATTTGTGGAATTGTCTTTTTCATTCTAATTGTGATTCTTACAGTTTTACATATTACCCATTGCATGATCTATTTTTATATAGAATATTACTTCAGGATGATTAAGATTTTGATGTTAAAGAATAGAGAGCCTTTAATGATACCTTGTTGAGACTCTTTAATTTTTTTATTATGGAAAGTTTCAAATAAGGAAAATGCACTCGAAATATATCATCAAATAAATATTAGGTTTTTGTACTACATTCATCTTTTTCTTGGTGGCCTTTGGACTTTTCTACTTGATGCTTGCTAAAAAGCAAAATAATTTAGGTACTAAACTGTTCACATGCATTTTTTCATAATTTAATAATTCCTAACATTTTCACCTTTGACCTCTTAATGTCCCTTTTCTCTTACTTGCTAGAAACTAATTTTTCTCTGTGCATACCATATAGAAATTTTGGGTTATTCTGGTGGTAACCAAAGGGTGAAAAATACAGCTGATCAACTTGTAAGCTTTCCTCTTGATGAATTTAAAGATACAAGGATCCTGATTGAAGCAGATGGTCTATCACTCGGTAATCCCCGAGAAATGGCAGTATGTCTGGAAGCAGAATCATATCCTTATACCAACTCCAGAATTTTGATCAGAACAGCTGGGTTTGAATTGAATTGGGATTTTCAAGAGCACCTAAATCCTTCCTATCTAATACATTAGCCTGTGGAGAAGACATCCTACCATTTGAACATGGTCTCTTATTACATCTTTCAAATGTGGAACTGATGCACTTAGCTAGGCTGTTTGAACAAGTATGTTGCAGATGTAGGGCTTCCTAGTGCATTAGGATAAAATGCTCGTCTTTATTACCAGCTCTCTTTTGGAACTGTAGGTAGGAGAGTTCACCAGGAGAATTCAAACCCAGCTTCTAACTCATTTCCCTCAAAGCTTTCCCTTACTTCCCTTGGTCATATCTTGGCAATTTGTCTTAAGATATCTGCACCTCGAGGAGCTAAAAAAAAAAAAATAATAATAAACACAAGGAATTTGTGCTGGGCAGCAGTAGCAAATTGTATTTTGGCTAGTGACAGGAGCAGATAGAGGTGCGTGTTTAACACTCATTGAATTATTATGCCACTTACTTTATCCTTTTAAATCTATTGTGTTAGAGAAAATGATTTTGTTAAAAGCTTCTTGTATAGCTTAAAATTATCCTGTGACTTGTGTATTGCTTTAATATAAAATAGTGATTCTCTTAAACAGATGAAAGATCTGGTTCAGACAACAGAAGTGATGCTGTTTATTGAGGAAGTATATATAAGCCTTTTGCGTCATCCTGTTTTCTGGAAAATTCAGCTTACTCAGCTGACCCTTCAGCTGCTGTGTGTCTGTGAAGTCAGCTTACGGATAACTGGGGAATGCTCGTCTTTAATTCAGCTCTTAGAGCACGGCATTGAACTTCTGAAGGAGGTAAGGAGAGCAAGAACATGTGAGTTATCACTTGAGTAAATCGGGAACCAGGTGATTACTCATCTAGTTTATCGTGTATCAGAGGTGATTTAATCAACACACTTGGATCATAGTACTAATGAACAACTATTACTACTGCATTTTTTCATTTATTCATGTATTGAACATTTGTTATTGGACAAACTCATTTAATAGATGAAAAGGTACTTTTGTGACCTCAAAAGACTTAGACATGCAGATAAGTGTTTCTGGTACCACAATGAACATGATTTTGTGTGTGTGTGTGTGTGTGTGTGTGTGTGTGTGTGTGTGTACTGGGGATTGAACCTAGGGGCTTTATATTTTACCTCTGAGCTACACCCCCAGCCCCTTTTTTTTAAAAATCTTTTTGTTTTTATTTTATTAAAAAAATTTTTTTTTTGTGATACTGGGAGCAGAACCTAGAGGCTTTCTTCCTCTGGGCTACACTCCCAGACCTATTTTTTATGCTTTATTTGGAAACAGGATCTCACTAAGTTGCTGAGAGCCTCACTAAGTAGCTGAGGCTGGCTTCGAACCTGTGTGATTCTCCTGTCTCAGCCTCCCAAGCACTGGGATTACAACCATGCGCCACCACACTCGGCTTATTTTTTAAAATTTTTATTGGTACACTGTAGTTATATATCTCAATGGCGTACAAGATGGTAGAGGCACATATCCACATATCATTTATTGAGCCCTTCCCCAATTCCCACCCCATTCAAAGTAGGGTTTCACTAAGACACAGAGGTCATCACTAAATTGCTGAGGCTGTTCTCAAACCTGTGATCCTCCTGTCTCAGCCTCCCAAGTGCTGGGATTACAAGTGTGTACTACTATACCTGGCTAAATGATTTTTATGAGTATATTTAAGGTGTACCTGGAGCACAGGTTAAGGGATGTAGAGCATAAGGTGAGATTTGAGGATGGAGCAGGAATTTGTCTGGTATAAGTGAGAGGCTGGGAAGGGCATTCTATCTGGGGGAACAGCATATGCCTCAACATAGGATGCTGAGAAAGCAGGTAAGCGTGACCTGTCAAAATAAGAATGTTACTTTGAGTATGTTGAGGAATTAAGGTGTGGAAGATGAGTTTGGGCCAGTATCCTATGTCACACAAGTGAGTTTGCATTTTCTCTTGTGGGCAGTGGCATACTATTGAAGACCTTTTATCAGAGAGGTGCCTTTATTTTTTTGTGCCTGGAAATCTTTTTGGGGAGAGGGGAGGAATATTTCAGATAGGGCAAGAAGTAAACAGGGTATCGTAGGACTGCCAGAAGAAAATGTCCCAGACGGGATGGCATAAGCAACAGAAACTTCTTTCTCACGGTTCTGGGGCTGGAAGTCAGAGATCTGTGTGCTGGCCAAGTGGTTTCCTGGTGAAGGTTCTCTTCCTCCTTCACAGATGGCTGCTCATTCTGTGTCCTCACAGAGCTGAGAAAATGAATTCTCTGGTGTCTCTTATAGGGACATTGACCCTATTGGATTAGGGCTCCACCCTTATGACTTCATTTTACCATAATTACTTATTCCAAATAATAGTCACTTTTGGGGGTGAGGGCTTCAACATATAAGTTTTGAGGAGATACAGTTTAACCTACATCCAGAGGCTAGTTAGGGAGGTGGTTCAGGAAGGCCTTGTGCTTGATGGATGGTCAAAGATAGGGTCTTGGATAGAGTGGTAGCTTTCTATTTTGGGTACCGGATCTTGCTATTCACTGATAAATACTATGGAATGTTGGAGGAACAATGATTAATCTTGTTTTTTGGCATAATGTGGTTTGAGGTTTATAGGTATTGTTGACAGTTGGATCTATTAGAATTTCAGGACAGAGGCCTAGGCTAAAGGTATAGATTATAGACATCTACCTTGAGGTGGGAGTTCTAACCGTGGGATTGGATGAGGCTTTGGGATGGAACTACAGGGGTTGTTCATATTTATCGTGTGTGTGTGTGTGTGTGTGTGTGTGTGTGTGTGTGTGTGTAATATATAGTTGTGTTGTCTTCCTTCTGCTTAATATTTTAACAATTTTAGAAGGATGTAACAATAAGTGTAACTGTTAACATAATGTGATACAAAGTTTCTTCCCATCCATCCTCATGCCAATGTTCTTGAGATTAAAAAAACCAAGGAACATTAATTTAAAAGCTTAATATATCCATTAAGGCCAATTTGTACCTTAATCTGAAGTAAATGAAGTAGAATAAAGCAGTCTTATGTATTTTGAGTTTATGCATGCATTCATGTTCCACTAGGTATCAGCTGGATATTCACTTCAAATGTTACATTAACTTACCTTATTTTATCTCTCTTTCTACTCTTATGGCAGAGAAAACCATTGTACACCAAGTGGATTTATTTATTAGGGCATATTATGTTTGTTTTGGTAGATTTGGTGATAGTTGATCTCTTAGTTGATGAATTTTGAATGACCCTATCTTAAGATCTTTTCCATTTCAAACAAAATAAATGTACTCTGCTCAGCAAAATTGATACTGATTGGGAGGAGACTGGATGGCTCTCATAAAGGACAGGTTAAATATTCTGGCTTTAGAAGGGTTCTGGACCTGTGGTTTCTGAGACACTGTCATCAGATGACTCAGTGCCAACCACCTTTTCTTATGCGTTTCAGTTTTTTTTTTTTTTTTTGTGGCACTGGGGGTGGAACCCAGAGGCTTTCTACCTCCAGGCTATACTCCCAGACCTATTTTATATTTTATTAGAAACAGGGTCTCACTAAGTTGCTGAGAGCCTCACTAAGTAGCTGAGGCTGGCTTCAAACCTGTGCGATTCTCCTCTCTCAGCCTCCCAAGCGTGGGGATTACAAGCGTGGGCCGCCACGCCCAGCTCTGTACTGTGTCTTATGCAGAAGGTAGATTTTCTTATACCTTGTTTTTACTTTGTTCTAAATAGTCTTCCATAGCTACACTGTAAAATTCTTAGACTATCTTGTTAATAGTATCCTCCCTAGGTGTAGCATAGATGGTTAGCGCATGGTACATGGTGGGTTCATTGATAATTATCATTTGAATTGAGGACACAAAGTATAGATACCAAGTGTTTTCTATCATTAAGAATCCTCTGCCAACCATGCATGGTGATGCATACCTATAATCCTAGTATCTGGGAGGCTGGGGGTATAGCTGGAAGTAGAATGCCCCAGGGTTCAAACTCTATTACAAAAAACAAACAAACCTCCCCTTCGAACCCCCAAAACCTCAACCAGGTGTGGTGACACATGCCTGTAATTCTAGTTTCTTGGGAGGTTAAGGCAGGAGAATCTCGAGTTCAGTGTCAGCCTGTGCAACTTAGCCAGACCTTGTCTCAAAAAACAAACAGGGTTGGGAGTTGGGAAATGTAGCTCAGTGGTAGAACACCCCTGGGATCATACCAGTATTCCCCCCCCCCGCCCAAAAAAAAAAATCCTCTGACATTTGTGGCCAGGTGTAAAGGCATTTTAACTACTCTTTTGTATCCTTTGTATTTCTTTCCTTTTTCTAGATAGGCTCTGTTAGTCTGAGTTTCTGTGATGGCAGAGCTGGGTATCCACAAAAGCAAAGACTTATGTGACTGCAGCTCCTTTGCAGGTGTAGCCCCAGGAAGCAGGTGGGGAAGAGACAGATCAGCAGAGGTGGGGGAGCAATGTAGTGCATTGTTGAGCTGGCCGCTGCTTCAAGCATCCAGTTGCTTGATTCCGCAGAGTTTTCTGAGAAGCCTTGTGAAAAATGCCTCAGAACCATCCAGAGGGATCCAGAATAAGGGAGGAAGCATTTAATCATGAGTCCTACTGCCAATCTGTCAAGCCTTGACTTGAGGGATGTGAACTTCTCTGTGCTTCTGGAGCTTGCTGTTTTGGAGCGTGTAAGAACCCGAGGCTGCACCTGTGCAGAGCCGGGCACTACAGCGGCAGCTGGAGTATTGGGAGTGGCACAAAAGATGTCCAACACAGGCTTTATTGAAAGGTCTCATCAAATGCTATCATGCTTTACTGTCCATTAAAACATCACTCGATCCAACAAAAACTCCACAATCTCTCAAACTCGTAAACAGTGTAAGGTTTATCTAGTCTGTTCCTTATTGTTTCATGTCTTGAGTCGCCAGCTCTTTCTCACACCCTATATTCTGCAAGGCCAGGCTCACCCTTTCTGGAGAAGGTAATTTTCATTTATGACTGCCTACTTTTAAGTCCTACCCACCAAAATTGTTTCTGTTCCATTTCCAAACCCTAAGGTGCCACTCTGTGGCCCTGGCAGTAATAGCTGGTGTGAAAAGGCTTTCCAGCGAAAGCATTAGTATACAGGGTTGCTTTTACCTATCTGGAATCCTCTAGGAAGCTACTAAATTTAGAATTGAAATCATCTGACTCCTCCCCCTTTATTTCTTTATATGGACATGCAGAAATTGAAATTGGGGAAAATATGGCAAAGAATGATGTGATGATATACCTGTGTTGGTTTAAAAGTGCATTTATTATCCTCAAAGAGATAAGTTGTATATTGTTTTCAATGGTATTTCAAAACAGTGAACATATGTAGTCCCCAAAGACACAAATTGAAATATATTCCACTTACAAGAATTGACAATGAATATTTTTCTTTTGTTTTTTTTCCCCAAAGTTCATAGGGAAGTACATTAGAAAATTTTACAGTTTGATTAATTTTGTACTTCAGGAAGTAAAGCTGGGATTTAAGGTATTAATTTGTGCCAGGGTTGATACCATTTCAGAGATTATACTTTATGAGTGTGTCAGATTAAAACATTTTCTCTCAAGTGTTTCTTTAATGTGTGACTGTCCCTCACAGATGATGATGATTATAATTTTTATTATTTTTTCTTATTAGTATTTGCCTGTCAGTTTTGTAAAATTTCAAAATGAAGAGATTTTAGCTGGATCTCTTTTTTTATTTCGATTATACAATGTTTTCTTTATTTAGTAACCTCAAATTACATCTTATGTTATTTGCATTTTATTAGAACTTAATGTGCATATCTCCCATTTTATTTAAACATATGGTGAAGTTAATGATTTTACATCTATGGTTATTGCTTTGCTCCATTTAAATATGCTTAATAAATTACTATAATTTAAAAATAATTTCTGCATCCTTGGTGCTATTTTATTATAATATGATTTATTAAACATTATGCAAGTTATATGGATGAATCATGTTTGTATTGGCTAAGTAGAAAAATTGAGCTACTTTACAGAAGTGAAATCTTACATTTAGTATTTCAGGTAATTTTTAGTGGTTTTTAAGGATTATTATTATTTTTTTTGTTTTGTTTTTGTTTTTGGCAGTACTAGGGTTGGAACCCAGGGGCATTCTACCTCCAAACTATGCCTCAGCCCTATTTTTTATTCTTTGTTTTGCAACAGGGTCTCACTGAGTTGCAAAGGGCCTCAGTAGCTGAGGCTGTCAGTGAACTTGGATCCTCCTTTCTGCCTCCCAAGTACTGGGATTACAAGCGCAAGCCACAGTGCCCGGCTGGATTGATCGTTTTAAAGACTTATCAATTTGTTGTGTTAAGGAGTATATCTCTATGAATTATTTTGGTTTATGCCTATTGGCATAAACTTTATGCCAATAGGCATAAACCAAAATGCTTATATGATTTGTCCATATGATATAAGCATTTTGAATTTTCTTCTGACTGTGCGACATTCACTGATTCTATCTTTACTAATACAGAGTTGTATAAGTAATTTTGTATAATAAGTTTGCAGTTATTCATGTTAAACATACTCTTCTTGGATACATACTATAAAGCCATGGTTCTTGAAACCTCTCTCTTGTTCTTATTCTTCTAGGATTTTCCTGTTGAATTGGTTATGATTGGAATAGCTTTACTTCTTCTACAGACTCCAGCAAGTCAGCAGAAGCCAATCTTAAGTCTAGGTAAATAAAAATATGCCCCACTAGAGTAAAATGTAAATACAACACAAATTTTGGCAGGACTCATTTGAAATGCTATCCTGTGTATTTTGAGTGCGTTTTCTTGAATTTTTCGAATTAATCATTACCACATATTTTTGTTTTGTTTTGTTCAAGGTTTCGTCTACTCTAATTTACCTAGTATTTTGGATGGCATTTGGTATTAATATAAATCATATAGCAGCAGTATTTATAGATGTATTAAAGGTCATATTATTTTATTCTTAATTGTATACCAAAATGAAAAATAACAGAACTCTGGAAAGGAGATTGGTATTTGGCTATATTGCACATAATGGGTGCTATATTGAACAGGGTTTTTTTTAAATTTATTTTTTGGTGGTACTGGGGGTGGAACCCAGAGGCCTTCTACCTCTGGGCTATACTTCCAGACCTATTTTATATTTTATTTGGAAACAGTGTCTCACTAAGTTGCTGAGAGCCTCACTGAGTAGCTGAGGCTGGCTTTGAACCTTTGCAATCCTCCTGTCTCAGCCTTCCAAGCGCGGGGATTACAAGCGTGCGCCACCACGCCCGGCTTGAACAGGGTTTAACTTATGGTTATTGTATTAACCTAGTCAGAACAAATAAAGGATGATCTTGATTTAAAGAATAAGTTTGATTTAAGTAACTAAATACTGACGTTTGTGTTGATTTGAAGAAAGAGAGGCATGAGGAAAGCAGCAAAATGTTCTAAATAAGAATGTGGTTAAGAATCAAGTTGCTTGGAGCTGAGTGTGGTGGGGCACTCCTGTAATCCCAGTACTTGGGAGGCTGTGATAGAAGGATTCTATGTTTGAGGCTAGTCTCAGCAACTTGGAGATCTTGTTTCAAAATATAATATAAAAGTCAGGTGTGGCGGCACACATTTGTAATCCAAGTACTTGGGAGATTGAGACAGGAGGATCGCACATTCAAGGATAGCTTCAGCAAGTAGTGAGTCTCCCATCAGCGAGACCCTGTTTCATAATAAAAATAAAATAGGGCTGGGTGTGGTGGTGCATGCTTGTAATCCCTGCGCTTGGGAGGCTGAGACAGGAGGATCACACAAGTTCGAAGCCAGCCATAGCTGGTTTAAGAGACCCTGTTTCCAAATAAAATATAAAATAGGTCTGAGAGTGTAGCCCGGAGGTAGAAGGCCCCTGGGTTCCATTCCCAGTACCACTAAAAAAAAAAAAAAAAAAAAAAAAAAAAAATTAAAAGAAAAATAGGGCTGGGGATGTATCTCGGAGGTAGCATGCCTGTGGGTTCAATCCCCAGTGCCTCAAAAACAAAAAACAAAACAAAATAAAATAATAAAAAGGGATATGGATGTAGATCTTTGCTAGTGTGCCCTTGGGTTTAATCCTCAGGACCACCACCACCATAAAAAGTAAAAAAGTTGCTGGATCTGGCAGCCTGGCAAACAAGTCATACCTTTAAAATGTGGCTCTTTCTACATGCTGCCTCTTTTTCTTGGTCCAGTACAATCCATATAGTAACAGAGGATCAGTCTAAATTATGTTGTACAGTGCCGTGATGTGTTGATATACTCTCATGTTCAGTTTCAAAAAGTGCTTGAGATAAAAAATACCTGTTGTGTAGCGCACTCCTCGACGTGGTTTAATGCATCATGGTTTTGAGAGAATTGCTCTTCATGAGCAAGATGCCTGGAAATGGCGTGGGTGCCTGTAGGAGCGTCTCGGCCTTGAGACTCATTTCTTCCCTGCTTCTGGCTATTAGTTACATGCTCCTCTGTGCAGTCCTCTTCCCCAGGACCCTTTTTTTTTTTTTAAATCTTTTTTCTCCTTACAGCAGTGCACGTGGGACCTTCCCAGAGGTATAACTTGCCAATGCTGCTACTTCTGACAGCCAAAGTTTTGTTACTGCTTAAGAACACTTTTATTGAGGTATAATTTACATAACATGAAATTCACTCTTTCAAGTGCATAATAAAGTATTTTTAGTAAATGTGTGGATTTGTGCCACCAGTGCCTCAATCTAATTTTAAAACATTTCCATCATCTTTCCTACATTTTTTTTTTTTGCCTATTTGTATTAATCCTCACTATTCTCCCACCCCCCACTCCCTGACAAAACATGAATCTGCCTTTTGTCTGTGGATTTTCCTTTTCTGGACTTTTTATTTAAATGGATTTATTTGATTTTTGACAAAAGCCCTAGAGAAGTCACATCTTTAATTCTGAAGCTACACACCTATGTTGTGGCTCAGGTATAATAGAAGAATGGTACAGGATCAGACACTCAAATGATTTTATTGGTTGGATAGCAGACTTTCTTTCTCTTGTAAACCAGTGCCTCTTTTGAAGTTTCCTTAGAAAAATAATCCACATTGGACACCGGGTATGGTGGTGCACGTTTGTAATCCTTGCGCTTGGGAGGCAGAGACAGGAGGATTGTGCAGGTTCCAAGCCAGCCTCGCTGGTTTAGGAGACCCTGCATCCAAATTAAAAAAGAAAGAAAAAAAAAAAAAAGGTCTGGAAGTGTAGCGGGGAGGTAGAGGGGTTTCCAGGAACCCCAGTACCTCCTCCCCCCCAAAAAAAGCCACACTGCAAACTGTTGAAGCAGTGTGTCATCTTGAAAAGCAGGGATGAACTCCTGTTTAGTGTATTGGGAAGGGGTATTCAACGAAACAGGATGAACAGGAGAATACTGTTCTGTGTGTGTGTGTGTGTGTGTGTGTGTGTGTGTGTGTGTGTGTGGTAATGGGGATGGAACCCAGGGGCATTCTACCTCCAGGCTATACCTGTAGCTCTAGTCTTTATTTTATTTTATTTTATTTTATTTTATTTTATTTTGGTGGTACTGAGATTCCTGGAAGCTCTTCTACCTCTGGGCTACACTCCCAGACCTATTTTTTATATTTTTAAAATTTGGAAACAGGGTCTCTTAAGCCAGCGTGGCTGGCTTCGAACCTGCGCGATCCTCCTGTCTCTGCCTCCTAAGCGCGGGGATTACAAGCGTGCGCCACCATGCCCGGCTTTAATTATTCTTTATTTTGAAACAGAGTCTCACTAAGTTGCAGAGTACCTCAGTAAGTAGCTGAGGCTGTCCAAGAACCCGTGACTCTCCTGTCTTAACCTTCCAAGTACTGGGATTACAAGCACACACACAGAATTAGTGTTACATTAACAGATATTTTTTTCTTCAGATTATGTTAGTTTGACTTCAGAATAATTTAAAATAAAACACTGAAAACTCATTAACATGACTTAAGGTAAGTAGAATTTTGGGAGGTGTAGTGGAGAAGTCTGTTAATTACTCTGATAATTTAGCTCCTAAACCTGTGAATAATAATAGCTTAGTAAATCAGGATTTATTTAATAACCATAAGGAATACTGTGAAAAACATTTAAGAGTTTTTCCTTACCTCATTCTGTTAATAGTCTAAGGGAAACTGTACATTTCAGTTGTTACACATTGGTTTCTAATGTGTAAATAGAATTTCTACATTGAAAAAGGAGTCGCCAATATTTAAAGTAGATGTGATCTGCTGGTTATGGACTTTGGGACTTTGTGATGTGCTTCAGTACAAAGGGCAGAGCTGCTTCACGTGCTGTTCACTTAAGCATCTGCTAAGTACAATTTCAGCTGGTTTGTAAAGGAAGCATGTGCGTTGGCCTGTTCCACACTGATTGGGGATGTTTGACCTCTTGGCTATTTGCTAAGGCAATAATAGGATTTGAAAGGCTATAAAGGAAAAGTGTTGACTTGTAGTTAAAAAAAATTATATTGACCTAGAAAGGAGTTGATTTGGGTTTTCTCTAAGTATCATTAGTTTTTCATATATATATATATATATATATATATATATATATATATATATATATGTGTGTGTGTGTGTGTGTGTGTGTGTGTATATATTACCAGTTTTTATTTATTTAATTTTTAATTTTTATTTTCTTTTGTGGTACTGGCATTCTATCTCCAAGCCGTATCCCCCAGCCCATTCTTATTCTTTATTGTGAAACAGGGTCTCGTTAAGTTGCTGAGGCTGGCTGAGAACCTATGATCTTCATTAAATTGCTGAGGCTGGCTAAGAACCTATGATCCTCCTGTCTCAGCCTCCCAAGAACTGGGATTACAAGAGTGTGCCACCACATTCTGTTAAGGGTTTGTTTTAAATAAGTTAGCTTTTATGCTCCTTTTATTTCCTTTTATGGTGAAATTTGTCATTCTAATGGTGTGTCTGACATAGTTGTAAAGGGTTCAAGGAAACTCTTTGGCATATTACTCTTAATACCGCATTTTTTTTGACTGTGTTATTCTTAAAACATGAATTATTGTTGTTTTGATGATCAGCTTTGAAACTCCTCTCTCTTGCTGAGAGTCAGAAAATCCCGAAGGCAGCTCTGCTACTTGTGATGCCACTTCTGCAGATCCTGTCTTCCACGGCCTTGGAGGACTGCATGTCCACACGTGAGGAGGGGCCCTCCAGGCAGCAGCTAGCCCTGAACCTTCTGGAGATGGTACAACAGGAATGTCACAGAGACGACCCTCCAGAGGTAGTGAATTCATCCTTGTTTCTCTTAAGTAATGTGCCCATGCAGGTTTTCTGTCTCTGCAGCTCCTGATGGAGTATCTGTTTGGTTGTAAATTCCTTGTTTAAATCTTCTACTATGTCGGGTGGTGGTGTAGGAGATGGTCCTATATTCTTTTGTAGTATGGGGAGGGAGTTTAGTCCTGTTGTGAAATAAGTTTTGGAAATGTTGTATAATTTTTCTTTGACATTCCAGTGCACATTAGTCATTAATGGTCCTGAGGAATCTTGCAGAAAAAAAATGGATTCTGTTTAATCTAGTGATAGTTCCATGTGATACATGGAATCTTGTCCTTTTTTTCTCCTAAGTGCAGCTAACTGCCTGATGTGGAGCAGTCCAGGTGGAAATACTCCTCGACTGCCCGGGAGTTCTGGGATCAGTACAAACTAAGACTTGGTTTCTAATAGCAAAACACATCATGCCACGTCCCCTGGCATGCGGCCTTCATCTCTCCTGTGCATGCCCCGTGCCGCTGCCTCAAGCTGGAGACCACAGGCCTGGCCACTGTTTCTAGTCCTCCCCACCTCGCTGCACTTTCAGGCTTGCCTTTCCTGTTAGAATAATGCCAAGGCATCCCTCCCTTGGGTGAGTGGCTGGGTGCTAGGCTGAGGTTTGCCAACTTTTTTCTCTGTTTTGAGTTTTGCTTTAGTAAAATGTAGTAAGATTCCCAGACTCCTACTCCAATGGGGCTGGAATAAGGATTAAGTAAGACAGCACCAGAGAAGCATCATAAGTCTCCATGGAGAGCACCACTACATAAATACAAGCTAGAAACATGTTTGTTGCTTTGTATCTTTTATCACATAGTGTTAAATATTCTGGCAGCAAAAACCCAGTGATGATTATTCCTTGTTTGAGCATGTAGTAGAAACTAGTCTATTATTTTAGGCAAATTAAATATACAGTACCACTTCCTAAATCCAAATAATTTGATTAAAGTTTGAAATAGGTAATTGATTTGCATTTAGAGAAAGGAGTTCTTGTTCAGCTCCAAATAGGCAAGCCAAATGTGGTCAAACAATTTTAATAGCTTTTCTGTTGTTCTTTTACCTCACCTCTTGGTTTGCCCATGTAGAACAAAGACTGGATACTCAGTGGGGGCCTGGCCAGGGTAGGTTGTACAACATGGAGGAGTCGTGTTCCTTTAATTCAAAGTGTTATTTACTGAGGATCACCATAACTCTCATACCTACGGACTCTGCTTTCTATTTGCTCAGGTGTGTGTAAATCTTATTAATCAACAGTAATAGCTGGATTTTCTCTTTAGCAGCTGGTGAAGAAGAGGAAGGAGGAAGGAATACTGTTGGGGCTATAGACTTGTTCTTTGTGATCCTGTGCTGTTTTATTGTAGCTTTGAGTAGATAGATGCTCACCCTTTAAAAAAAAATTCAGCCACATTTTACTGTTGGCTTTTTTTTCTCCCTGCACCTGTCTAGTACTCTGTATTCCAAGCACACCAATGAATTCAGCTTACCCCACTCTCTCCAGGTCTCTTCTTAAATCTTTGACTTTGCATCTAATACTCTTCTTGTGTCCTCTGCTTGAACCGTCTGTTCAAGACCCAGCCACATGTTCTCAGCCTCCCTGACTCAGAATTCATTGCTCTTTGTGCCCCCAGCATTTTTTTTTTGCATTAGTCAAATGCAAAAAATGTTGTGTATTAATTTAGAGATTACATGTTTATGTCTCTAAGTCTATCATGAGCTCATTGAGGGAAAGAATCTTGGCCCTTTTCATTTTTCCAAGGCATTTAGGAAATGACAACAATTTAAATTGTTAACATTTAAATTGTAGCAGTTGTCAAACTTCTTGTGTTTTTCTGTGTTTTTGCTTTATATTCTTCAACTGATCATAGAGGGAAGTGTTAGCTAAAAATATTTAGTATTTGTTAAACTGAAAATTATCTCTTTTCCACATACTTACAGAAATACTTAACATCCTAACTTATCTTTGCATCCACAGAACCTGATCCATTGTTTGCCCATGGTAGATATTCAGTAAATTTTTGTTTGGTGAGAAATGTGAGCCTCTAATAAGAATGTGTGCCCTTTTCCTATCTTGATTTATTACAGAAAAACTTCTCTATAAAAACCACAGATTTTGTTTTTCAATTAGTGATCCTGACTTAGGACTAGAGCAGTTCTTCAGATGTACAGTTTTTCTTGTGGATGAAAACAAGGTTAAATATCTTGTACCTTTTAGTTCTATAATTAGCACTCCTTTTCTGAAGTGCTGGTAACCATGCAGTAGAACGTATTTTAACTTCTTACAATTTCTAATATATAAATAACATAAGATTTCACACTTGCAATTCATCACTCATCTCTTTATCTTTTTTTTTTTTTTTCCGGTACTGGGGATGGAACCCAGGGGCATTCTATTTCTGAGCTACACCCCCAGTCCTATTTTTTATTCTTTATTTTGAAACAGGGTCTCACTAAGTTTCTGAGAGCCTCACTAAGTAGTTGAGGCTGGCGATGAACCTGCGATCCTCCTGTCTCAGCCTCCTAAGTACTGGGATTACAAACATGGGCTACCACACCAGGCTGTTATTTATTTCTTTCAAAATAAAAGATTTACATAATAAACGTGTGTGTGTGTGTGCGCGCGCGTGCGCATGTGTGTAAAACAGGGTTCTTTTCTACTTGGTCATTAAGTATGATATTTAAAACCACCTATTGTGTTCTCTCTAGATTAAAAAAAAATTAAATACTACTAGCAAATTCTGAAGCGCTTGAAAATTCTGCTTTCTCACCAAGAGAATTTGGGGAATCAAAGAAAGCACCAATGTATGAGTCAGGGTCCAGTCAGGAGAGGAAAATTTAAATGTGGAAAATTTAATACAAAGATTTAAGTAGGGAAAAGTGTTTATTTACTAAAGTTGTAAAAGAGTCTCTAAGAAGGATGGCAATAGTAAATGTAGGGATCAGCTGCTACCTTGAAGACGGAGGGAGACTTCCCCAGGAAGGAACTTAGTAAGGTGAAGAACTTTTTGAGAGCTGGTGGCTACAGCTTGTTGCTGCGCCTCGTAGTTTCCGGGGATGCTGCAGGCCAGAGCTGGTTCACGGGATACCACCCAAGAGGGTGTCCCTTAGGCATCTAGTGTCCAGAGGAGGCCTGCTAGGTAGGGACCCAAGAAGCCTTTGTGACCCTGCCTTGCAGCATTTCTCCTGCGCCCTCTATCGACAAGGACTAACGTTGCACCACCAGGGAAAGAAGAAATGTTGGCCCTTGCATCACACAGCTGGATAAAAAGGGTGTCTTTGGTACTTGAGAGACCAAGATAGGAGAGTCACGGGTTCAAAATCAGCTTCAGCAATTTAGCCAGACTCCCCAAATCCTAGTGAGACAATGTTTTTTTCCCCTAAAGAATTAAAAGGGCTGGAGGAGTAGTTCAGAGGTAGAATGCCCCAGTGCTCAATCTCTGATACCAAGGGGGTTGGGGAGGGTGGCTGTGGAGCTAAAGTCTTGCATTGGGTAAGGCAGATTCAGAAGGGCTTCTTTGGAGGGAGCCAGGGTGGATGGATGAGAGTGGGAAAAGAGATCAAAAAGTTAAACTACTGTAATAAACAGGACAGCATGTTTCATTTCTGTAAAAGTGTTCAAGTCAATAGAAAGATTAAGGGATAGCTTGCCTGAGTTAGGGTCTACCATGTGTTCTTTCGTGTGTGTGTGTGTGTGTGTGTGTGTGTGTGTGTGTGTATTTAAACTGAACATGGTACTTTGGGGTCCCTGGTAATAAAGTAGTACTAACGATGTATTTCATTTGGAGCTCTATAAGCAGAAAATATCAAAAATATCTGTCTCAGCCATGCATGTAGCACATTCCTGAAATCCCAGTACTTGGGAGGCTGAAACAAGAGGACTACATGTGTAAGTCCAGCCTCAGCAGTATCGTGAGACTTTCAGCAGCCTGGTGAGACCTTGTTTTAAAACAAAACAATAAAATAGGGCTGGCGTGTACCTCAGAGGTAGAACACTCCTGGGCTCAATCACTGATACCCTCACTCCAAATAACAAAAAGACCCTCTTAAGTCTGAATCTTGCAATGGTTTGCCATTGCCATACTTTATAGCCAAAGTGAAATTTTACTGAGCTCGTGCCATATACCAGGAGTTACATGGACCACCATATGTTTCTCATGATAATTAAAATGTCCTCATTGTCGTCGTCACCGCCATCTTCCTGCTTTCTTCTTTTTCTTGTTTCCAACTGTGTGGCCTTGGGCTAGTGGTCGAACCTCTCTGGGCCCTGGTAAAATGAGCAACAAGCACCTGGTCCATGGAGTTGCTTATTGAGCACTTCCCATGGTCAGTCTCCATTCTAAGTGCTCTGCCATTTATCAGCTCATTGATTCTTACACCAGCTCTTTGCAATAGGTAATGTTATTGGTATCATTTTCCCAAGAAGTCAGCGAGACCTAAAAATGGTAAATGAGTTGCCAAGGGTCATGCGGTAGGAGTCTAGTTATTTTAAACTGCTCTATTGAGGTACAATGCACACGCATACACTTAAAGTGTACAGTTCAGTGGCTTTTAGTGAATTGACAGAATTGTGTATCCATCACCACAGTCACCTTTAGAACAGTTTTTCCCTGCCACAAGCTACGCCCCTCATTCGCCACCCCAACTCCCCTCTATCCCTCAGCCCAGGCAATCTCTAGTCTACTAGTTTTCCTACTGGCCTACTCTGGAAAGCCACACAAATGGGATCATGGATTTTTTTTTTAACTTAGCATATCACTTCACTCGTGCCATAGTATGTGCGAGTGCCTCCTATCCTTTTACGCCTGACTTGGGTTTCGTCATATGGATACATTTAGGGTGATTTTTCTTTTCTAACATTTGGGTTATTTCTGTTTTTTGTGTATTATGATATGTTGCTATGAACATTCATACACCATTCTTTGTGTAGTTATGTGTTTATTCTTTGCTTGGTTAGATACCAAGGAGCAGAATTGCTCCGTCATATTATTACCTCTGCTGATCTGTTTCAGAAACTGCCAGGCTGTTTTTCAAAGGGGCTGCACCATTTGACACTCCCATCACAGTATCAGGGGGTTCCAATTTCTCCCCATCTTCTCCAACTATGGTCTTTTAGTTTAGCTTTTTTAGTGGGTAAGAAGTGATATTTTATTTACAGAGTCTTTTTTTTTTTGGTGGTGCTGGGATGAAACCCAAGGAATTCAAGGCTTTGTATACATGCTAAGCAGGTAGCCTACCACTGAGCTGCATTGCCAGGCATGGGAATATTAAAATACTCATTCGATCCTTTGGCTTTATGTGCATATGTGAGAATACCAGTGCCAATCTCAATACCCTGTATGGGAATGGGGAGGACCCTGGGGAGAGCCCACCAAATGGAACGTGCATGTCTGTCACCACCACTGTGCACTGCATTATGGTGTGAGGTTAAAATGCACCAATAAAAGCATAAAAATACTCATTTTATGAGCCAGGAAACGAGATTAAAGAAGCTGATTAATTTGTCTTCATTACAGAGGTAGTGAAGGGTAGAGTTGAAATTCAGATTTTGGCTATTTGATTTTAGGGCCTATATCTGATTCTACTTTTTCTTCACTCTTTTTCCCTTCCTTTCCTCCCATCCCCACCTTCCCTTCCTCTTTTCCTCCTCTCAGTAATCATCTTTGTGCTGAATTTGGGACTAAAAACAGCAGTGTTTTACTAGGTTAATAGTAAGGGAAATGATAAATTAGTAATAAATTGAGGCAAATTAGTTTCTTAAGAGCTTTTGGTTGGAAGTTAAGGAATTGGTAAGCCTGGCTCTTACGCATCTTTCCTCACCTCTGAATGACGTCACCATCCCCAGGATAGAACAGGTTATCTTTTGATCATAGCCAACCACTCCCAAATCATGCAGCTCGCATCTGGGTTCCTCAGAGAAGCCCAGGGCCACAAGGACACTTCTGATCTTATGCTTTTGTGAGTTCTTTATAGACCTTCTAGCAAAAACATATCCTACTTTTAAGGGTCTCCAAGTTTGAGTTTCCATATCCCATCTCCCCACTTTGGTTAAGCCTATTTTAGTCAGTATTACAGATACTTGTTATCTTTCACTCTTGATGAAAGCCTGTATCTTCCTATGTCTCCAATTTCTTTTTCAGGGCTTTTTACCCAAATTACTACTATCACATGTCTTATAGTTAACAATTAATATACCTGAGCATTTTAGTAAAAGCTTTTTACTTTCTTTTTGTGCATTCTAACTTTTAACTACGCCTCCAGTCCTATTTTATTTTATTTTTTTTGAATCAGGGTTTCAGTGAATTGCTGAGGGCCCTGAATCTGTAATCCTCCTATCTTGGCCTCCCAAATACTGGGATTACAAGCATGTGCCATTATGCCTGGATAGTAAAAGTTCTTTAAAATAAAGATCGTCAACTCCCTTACATGTATAAAAGACGTTTGCCACCTATCTAGTACTTAGTATTTAAATCTGATTTCTCTTTGGTGTCTTTTGTCTTTATTTTGAGCCATAATTTATGTAACACAAGCCTATCCTTTATTTTATTATTTTGTGGCACTGGAGGTGGAACCCCGGGGCATTCTACCTCTGAGCTACACCCCCAGCCCTATTTTTATTTTCTTTTTATTTTGAAACAGGGCCTTACTAAGTTGCAGAGGACCTCACTCAGTAGCTGAGGCTGGCTGCAAACCTGCGATCCTTCCTGTCTTAGCCTCCCAAGTACAAGCGTGTGCCACCACGCCAACTTTGTACTTTACTTTTGGGTACTGCCTTCCAGCCCAGTCCAGGTCCTTGTAGACTGGAGCTGGGACTGAGAAAACCCCTGACTGCATCTTTGTCCTGAGGCTGTACCCAGGGCAGCCCCCTCAAAAAAGGACAGAGAGACCATTTTATTTAAAGTTGTGCCTATCTTCAGTCGCTCTAACCTTAGGCAAACAAAAACAGCGTAATTCTGCACATTCTATTTCAAGAACTGTGCAGTTGCTTTCTCTCTCATTGTATACTGTTACTCTACTTATGGTTCATGCTAATTTTCCAATTATTTTCTTTTTTACTCCTAATCCACTGGATTTAGTCTCCTCCCAGGTTACAGGACTGATATTTGCCTGTATTTTGCAAGTTGTGGTGCAGTGCTAGGTGTAGTGGTCCATGTCCTCTCAGACCTGCCTCGGCAACCTGGGCAGGAAGTTAGTCATTACTTAACCTTTACACACGAGGAGAGTAAGGCTTGACTGGGTTGGCTAATAGCTGGCAGGCCTGTGCTGTGTCTTAGTCTTTTAAATCTTAAATCTCAGGACCAATGCTGTTTGTCATTAGTCTAAAGAACTTGGCACTAGTCATGAGTTTCATCTTCTTTGAAAAAAAAAAAAGTACTTTTTCCCAGGGAACTTTATCAATTTAAATGTTATTTAAGTTAAAAAAATTTCTTTTTGTGTGGTAATGGGGATAGAACCCAGGGGACTTCTATTTCTGGGCTATAACCCCAGCCCTATTTATTTATTTGAAAATAGTCTCACTCAGGTGCTGAGAGCCTCACTAAGTTTCTGTGGCTGCCTTCCAACCTGCCATGTCTGTCTCAGCCTCTCAAGCACTGGGATTGCAATACATACATTTTTTTTTTCTTTTCAGAAAATATTTATGAGTATAAAGTGAGAAGATTTTGTTTGTTCTTGTTTCCAGTGGTGATAAGTGGTTTTATATATATATAAATTATATCAATTATATCCTAACAAAGCTTTTCTAGGAATGTTCATAGGAGTATTATTTATAATAGCCCATAATGGAAATAATCCAGAAACTCATTGACTGATGAATGAATAAACAAAATATGGTATATCCATACAATGGCATATTATTTGGCAAAAAAAATCAAGGTAGTATTGCTCTAAGTTATTGACATGGATGAACCTTGAAAACATTGCTAACTGAAAGAAGCCAGACACAGAAGACCACATGTGTGGTTCCTATTATATAGACTAGCCATGATAGAAAAAGAAAGTAATGTATGGGGAACATTGAGGGAGGGGATAGGGAAATGAGTGAATTCTAATAGGTATAGGGTTTGCCCTGGGGGTGATGGAAATGTCCTAAAATTAGCTACCGATGATGGTTATGAGGATCTATGAATTACTAAAATCCACTGAGTCGTAACTTTAAAATGGCACACTTTATAGCAAGTGAATTTTATGTTAATAAGTCTATGAAAGCTTTATAAAGTTGAACTTTTACTTCTTATCCTTTCAATAGTTACTTTTATCTAAATAAGTCGTCCTCCAAGAACTGGACAGGTAGGATGCAGGGGTTTCTGGTTTGTCCCACGGTTCCCTTTGGTCCCCTTTGTGGTTTGCGTTGCTCTATTCGCAGGCGGTGCCTAGTGCGTCTTCATTGTCTTCTCTTGTGTCGTTTGTGCACAGGGCAGCATGCACGCTTCTGTCCACCCTCTGGCTCTGGATGCACCAAGTTACTTATGTGAGGAGCCATTGCTCAGATTTACTGAAACCTAGCATCTTCTCTGGGTATTGTTTCAATTTAGAGCTGTCAGGCTACATTTTATTGCAGCAGTTATTCACAATTACTAATGAATTCCCAGGCTCCAGCTGAACCAACTCTGTTCCCATCAACATACTGTCTGTTAAAACGTGAATTGTCCTCTGTCCAAGTCTGCCATCTGCCCTGGCTGTCTCTTAGGAGGGCCTGGATCTGGGCAAATACAGTGGTTTTTTGGTTTTCTTTCTCATTGTTGGATATATTTTAGTTATAATGGCTTTCCCCAAACTCTGCTACCTCTGGACCTTGTGTATTGATCTGCTTTTTTCTTGCCTTAATTAGGAATTAATCGTAAATGTGAGTAAAACGTGTGATAAGCTGTTTTACACTTCAGTGTAACAACTGTTTTTCTCTTTATGAAATCCTATTACCTCAAATGTGTGCAGAGAGCTTTTGGCAGGAATTCAAAATTTGCATTCATTTTGTCAGAGGAATAATTTCTTATAAAAATAAATAAATGTCAAATATATTTCTGACATATATTCATCTCACTTACTCATTCCTTATTTTTTTGTGGTTGTTGTTTGAGATGGGTCCTGCTAAGTTGCCCCGGCTCACCTCTAACATGCAATCCTCCTGCCTCAGCCTCCTAAGTAGCTGGTTTTATAAGCATAGCCACCATGCTCGGGTATTCATGTCCCTTTGTGTGTGTTTATTTTTCAGTTCTCCTGTAAGCTTACATTCCCTATAACCAGCACGTATGGCTCAATGTTCACAGTCTGGAGGATTCTTGAAGTACTGAGAGAAGGGTCTGCAGCAAGCGACTGGCTGGCTGCCGTGGAGTCCCTGCTCCCCATTACTACAGCCGTCCCCGGGCATGTCTTCCTTCTGCTGGCTCACCTCCTTGTTGAAGATAAAGGACAAAACCTTCACCAGCTACTGAAGGTCACCACAGAACTAGCTCAAGCAGATTCCTCTCAGGTAAGGAGGAGAGTAATGGAACAGCAATGGGGGAGCTTAATTATCGGAATAGATTCTCCAAACTTTGTGGACTATTTATATCAAGGTTTTAAACGAAAGTTTAATTATTTTTTTTTGGCTATCTTTAGCCTTCTAATTTGTTCTTCTTACTCAGAATTTATATATATTTAATGATATAAACTTTAATGCAAGCACACTTTGAAGGAAATCTGTATATGATACTATCCTGGTTCTTCTAATTTTTAGTGGATTTGCTGTTTCTAATGCTTTTGCAAGCTCTTGCAGCTTATTCTGAAATGTCTATCTTTTAGTTCTAATATTGTTTTTTTGAGGTAGACCCAGATTAATTAAAAAATAAAGCTATCTATGTCTTCATTCAGTCATTTAATAAACTAAACAATTATTGGATGTTTGCTATGTATGGCAGTGATATGCATTCTATGATGTGAGACTAAACAATTTTTCTTCCTATCTTTCCATAACTTGAGTTTACACACACACACACACACACACACACACACACACACACACACACACACGTAGATAGTAATAAGACATTTTTATGCCTTTAAAACGATGCATTTAACATAATATTCTGTGATATCTTTTCTCTCGAAGGTGTTTCTTGTGAAGAAGGGGAGGGTATGACATACTTACATGAGTACAGCATTTGATTATTTTCTGTTTATCAGTATCTGTGCTTATATTTCTTCTCAAGCATGGTGAGAGAAGTTTGCGTCATGATGGAGAGCCATGTGTTCCTAGAGGAAAAAATTTGGTGGTAATAAATGTTTAAAACATGAAGCTAATATATTTGGAATTCCTTATTACCCCCAAGTTGCCAGACTCATTCCTTTATGTCAAGTAAGCTGACGCATCTTAAGCTGACGCATCAGAGCTTTCCCTCATTGTGCCTCTCCCCGTTCTGACTCAAGTGGGTCTGCAGTGTCCTCAGCGCACCTTTGTCTCATGGCACACATGTAATGTGACTCTACAACCTGCTTCCTGCTTTTCTTCTCCTTTCAATTGCTCTAGTGATCCTACTTTTAACCAGTGTTTTGTTTCAGTGTTGGCAACTTGCAGGATAATCTCTTTAGTTAATGCACAGGTAATGCTTAGAGATTAGCTAAAGAAGGATGTCTTGCAATAATGCAGGAGGCTACTTGATCTGTGTGCACTGGTGATTTAAACATTTCATCTCTCTATTTGCCTTCATTCTGTCTTTGTCTCAGTGCTTTAGGTCTTTGAATTCTAGGGTGATATTTTTTGTTACAAGTAAGAGAAACCCATCTTAAGCTACTTTAAACAATTTTTATTAGCTCTAGTATTTAATAATAGTCTAGACAGTGTGCTCTAGATAATTTCTTTTTTCCCTTTGTGAATTAGCTGGAAGTCCAAAGCCTTATAATGTTATCTTCACAGTCTAAAAGGAAGAGAGAAATAGAGAATGCTCAGGTTGGCCTTGCTTGGATCATGCAAACCAACCATCATAATAGGATAATGAGGCACTTTAATTGGTTGTCGTGAGTAGAATGAAAGTGGGGTAAAATTGTCTCTGCCACCAGGCTCATGTATTATGAGGTTAGGATGATTCCCCCAAGCAACGATAGTTTCCTGGAAATAGGAGGGGGAAATAGACAAATGCTAAATAGAAAAAACAATGTAGAGCAGAACCTAGTGTGTGTTCCAGAGGACACCGGCATGCTGTCGGTGTGGCAGGTGTGCTGAGAGCCTTCAGCTTTCAGCCTTCCAGCTGTCAGTCAGGTGGTTGTCTTCGTTCAGGCTGCCAGAGGAGACTTTGGCTGGTAGCCTCTGGCCACCTGGTGTTTCATTTACTTACCCTACTGTCCTAATAAATATTATTTTTTGTGCGTGCACTAGAATGACCACCCAGGTTCATTTATTCAATAAATATTTCTGAAGCAATGCTATAATTTGAATTCAATATGTTATACTTCTGCTGGATGTTTTTTAGATAGTTTCAAAATAAATGAGAAAACCACCCAGTGTAATTGTGTTGTTAAGATGCATGAGAAAGTGAAATGTTTGGGGTGGGAATTGGGTAGGGGCTAAATGGGTGATGTGTACATGTATGTTCATACAAGTTTTTACCCCAATATGATGTATGAATATAATGTACCAATACAAAATTAAAGAAAGTGAAATGTTTAAATATAGTCACCACAATTTATACATGATCATGGGCAATATTATTAATAAAAACTTGAAAGTGAAGTTAATTAAATCTTTTTAAAAGGACAAAAGAAGTCTTAGAAATAGGGGACAGTGTTTTTTTTCTTCTCACTTTTACAAAAATTTTATTGGTGCATTGTATTCATGCATCATATTGGGGTAAAAAATTTGTGTGGACATACATGTACACATCACTCATTTAGCCCCTACCCAATTCCCACCCCATTCCCTCCCAATCCTTCCTTCCTTTGCTTGGCTTAGTGGTTGACTTCAATATGTTTAAGAACATTGTATGCTTTAGAGAACTTTCTTCTTCCCCCCTCCCATCCTTTTTTTTTTTTTTCATCTAGCGTTCCTCCTATGACCCATTTCTCCTTAACTTTCACATATTAGGGAAAACATCTGATTTCTTATTTTTTTGTGACTGACTAATCTTGCTTAGCATAATGTCCTCCAGATCTATCCATTTCCCTGAAAATGATGTAATTGTGTCTTTTTTATGGCTGAGTAAATTTCCATTGTGTACATATCCCACAGTTTTGTAATCCATTCATCTGTTGATGGACATCTTGGCTGGTTCCATAGTTTGGCTATGGTGAGTTGTACAGCTATGAACATAGATACACATGGATTAGCTTGGTAGTTTGGTTTCTTTTCTTTTGGGTAGATACCCAGAAGTGGTATTGCTGGATCAAATGGTAGATTTGCTCCCATTCTTCTGAGGAGTCTTCATACTGTTTTCCAAAGTGGTTGCACTAATTTGCAATCCCACCAACAATGTTTTCGAGTTCCCACTTCTCCGCATCCTCACTGGCATTTGTTGTTGTATTTTGAATGATTGCCATTCTAGTTGGAGTTGATTTGCATCTCTCTGATTGCCAATGATGTTGAGCATAAAATTTTTTCATGCATTTATTGGCCATTTGAATTTCTTCTTTTGTGAAGTGTCTATTTAGTTTGCTTGCCCATTTTTTGATTGGATGATTTTTTTTAAGTGTTGAATTTCTTGAGTTCTCTATATATTCTAGATATTAGTCCTCTATCGGAAGGGTAGGTGGCAAAAATCTTCTCCCATTCTGTTGGCTCTTGCTTGAGGTTCTTGACAGTTTCCTTTGCTGAACAGAAGCTCTTCAGTTTCATACAATCCCATGTATTGATTTGCCTTTTAGTTTGTTGTGCCTTTGGGGTCTTGTTGAGAAAGTTTTTGTTTGTGCCTATGTGTTCTTCTCACTTTTTTACTATATCACATTGTTTTACTAGAAGGTAAAGTAGCCAGAAAGAGAGGACTGAATATTTTGGAAAATCAAGGTTTTTAATTATAAAGGCTCAGAGTAGATTCACCTGAAATGTAGTAGAGTTGTAATCTACTTCTAATGAAATGATTTCTATTTCTTTCATGTAGTTGGTAAGACTATATGAAATGTAGTTATATTTCATGTGAGTTTGTTCTTTCTTACCTTATAAAAAGAAGAGCAATTGTCAATTCAAATTAATGGAGGAGTTGATAGTACAGAAAAGTTTTAGACCACTAATGAGTGAGGCAGAGTATATAGGTAAGATTTGGAATTTCTTTTTTTTAAACTTTTTATTGGTGCATTGTAATTATACATCTTAGTGTAATACGAGATGGTGGAGATATACATACACATCAACCAGTTAGCCCTTACCCAATTCCCGCCCCATTCTCTTTCCCTCTTTCCTTCTCATGTTTAGTTTAGTGATTGATATGTTTGTGAATGTACATCATGAACATTAGAGAATCTCCCTCTTCTCTCCCATCCCCTCAGGTTGTCTTATTTGCCCATCTATAGAATCTTCTTCTTTGTCTAGAGTTCCTCCTATAACCCATTTTCTCCTTAGCTTCCGCATATTGGGGAGAACATCCGATTTCTTATTTTCTGTGACTGACTAATCTCACTTAGCATGATGTACTCTAGTTCCATCTATTTCCCTGTAAATGATATAATTGTATTTTTCTTTATGGCTGAGTAAAATTCCATTGTGTACATACCCCATAGTTTTGTAATCTATTCATCTGTTGATGGACATCTTGGATGGTTCCATCATTTGGCAGTGGGGAATTGTGCAGTTACGAGAAACATCCATTGGTTTGGTAGTTTGGTTTCCACTTTTTTTGGTAGATGCCCAGAAGTGGTATTGCTGGATCAGAGACTTCTAATTTTATGTTGTGGTGATTTTTTTGATACCTCACTTTAATGGGATGGTTCAATATGATGTGTAAACCATAGTAATTTTCTTATTTTGGTGATACTGGGGATTGAACCTAGGGGTATTTTGCCTCTGAGATATACCTAGAGTCCTATTTTATTTTTTACTTTGAAACAGTTGCACTAAATTATGGAGGGCTTCCCTGAATTGCTGATGCTGGCCTGGAACTTTGATACTCCCAAGGATTATAAGTATGCACCACTGTGACCAGCTAGCAATTTCTTTTTTACAAATATGTAAAATAGGATGTGCCAAAGAGCAAAGGCTCACATTTTTTAAACTTGTTTAAAAACTTTTTTCGTGCCATTAACATGTATTAATAATGGGCTGAGTTACTTCTGATGAATCTATAAATTAGAACATAGATTAGATTATTATTTTTATTTTTATTTATGTTTTTGTGGGACTGGGGATTGAGCCCTGGGGCATTCTACTTCTGAGCTACATCCCCAGCCCTATTTTATTTTTATTTGGAAACAGGGTCTTATGTTTCTGAGAGTCTCACTACTTGCTGAGACCTGCAATCCTCCTGTCTCAGTCTCCCCAGTACTAGGATTACAAGTGTGTGCTGTCACACCTGGCTTTAAACTTGTTTTTAAACTGATACACAATACAAAACTATACATGTTAATTTGGCACCATGTTGTGGTTCAGTACATTTATACTTTGACTATTGTTTAAATCAGGTTAAACATCTCTATTTTCTCAATTATTTGCCATTTCTTTATGGTGAAAATTTAAGTTTTTGAAATATACAGTGAATTATTGTCTACACTCACCTACTGTGCAATAATAGCACACTAGAACTTCTGTTTCTATCTAATGATAGCTTCTTGTTTTTATCTAATGGTAACAGCATCCATCCATCAACTTCTGCCCCCATCTGGGCCTCTGGTAATCACCCTTCTACTCTTGACTTCCATGAGATCAATTTTAAGATTCTACATGTGAGTGAGACCAAGTGGTGAAGAGTGTATACATTTAACTTTGAGAACCACAAGTTCTTTACTTAAGACCTATTTCCACTGGTTTAATTCACTAGTGATAATAGGTCGTCAATGTGTCCTGTGATACTTAGTGCTTCTTTGACACTTGGAATTTACTTACCTTTCCCTTGTTTGGGTGTGGTGATGTTGTGTTTGTTTATTTTGTTTTGTTTTTGTTGCATTTTATAGATCTGAGGTCTCCCCCCCCCCCTTGGTGGTGTGGTCATTAGGTCTATCTAAAAGTCTTGTTTAATGAAAACAATTTCGATCTTTGATAATTTTATTTTTTGTGATGTTTTGGGATTAATTTCCATTGATTATTTCCATTTGTAAAGTGTGCATATACTCGAGTCAATTGAAATCACTTAGGTGGTTAGGTTCATGGCCCATGACTTTCTAGTGTTTAAAAAGTCATATGTTAACAAACAGTATAAGTTGACTCTCAGGGCAGAATCTTGTGATAGTTTTACTTAGAGTTGTAAGCCATATTTTAACATGGAAAATGAATAGAAAATGTGTGAAATTTAATGGCCTGCAAGTCACTGCTGTGAGAAAAGGAGAAAATATGTTCTATTAAAGAACTTGCACAAAGAGACTTTGGACACTTAGCACTCTGTTCTATTGTACTGGGTTCTATGAATTGTTACCCCCTGAAGTCCGTCTGCTTCCTGTGTTCTTTATACCCACAAAAAGAAGCCAGAATGTACAGTACTTTTAATAAAGACCTTTAGAGATAAGAAGTGCTCAACTACTATTTCCTAGTAGCCTTAGCATTGATTATGCCTAGAGAAAAATTGGGATGAGCTTGTCAGCGGGAAGCAATTAGACAAAGGGAAACACAGACCAAAATACAAGGTCAAGCTCTTTCTGTAGCAATATGTTTATTTCTTGTTTATATGCCCCACTCAGATAGCTACAGAATAGAATGTTTTTTAGCTGGCAATTGAATCCTTTTATGGTTTCTGATTGTGTGCATAAAGTCAAGGGTTTGCACTCAGGGGAGCAGTTCTGTGTCAATTTCCTGCCATTCCCAGGAATTATTATTGGGCAGAGTTGCTTCTGATGAATCTATAGATTAGAAATCACCCAAAAATTCTTATTGAAGGAATGTTTGATTATGACTTTTCAATTAAATCCACATTACTGTGACACTTGCTAGTTTGCTAATATACTAAAACAAAGTCTATTTGTCTTGATGATCACCGAATACTGATCATCATAAAGCATGAGAGTGGAGTTCAGAACAATAAAGTCTATCTGCATCCAGCTGAGTTTTAGGAAGCAGCTGTTTTGATTCTGGCTAACACTCTCTATAGAATGGGTGTTTAGCATTGTTGAAGGGCTCTGAGAGGAGAATCAGATTTTGTAGTAACTTTGAATTTTGTAATAGTCATGAGGGATTCTGCAGAAGGGGAAAATACACTGAAGTGTACACTATTATCAGGTAGAGTTTTGTTTGGAAACCAAGTAGTTGTAACAGTAGAAAAGTAAACTAAAATGTTACTTTACAAATCAGTGGTTTATATAATTTCAGTTGTGTTACTCTATTAACAATCAGTGGTTTATATAATTTCCAAATAATATAACAAAAGAAAACAAATAAAAAGCTAAACAGTAGCAAACATTAACATGAGATGGCAAGGATTAGTTCCAATATGCCAGTTATTATAATCACTGTGAAGCTGGGCGTGGTGGCACACGCTTGTAATCCCCGCGCTTGGGAGGCTGAGACAGGAGGATCGCACCGGTTCGAAGCCAGCCTCAGCTACTTAGTGAGGCTCTCAGCAACTTAGTGAGACCCTGTTTCCAAATAAAAAATATAAAATAGGTCTGGGAGTATAGCCCAGAAGTAGACAGCCTCTGGGTTCCACCCCCAGTACCACACACACAAAAAAATCACTGTGAATGAATTAAATTTTCTTATTAAAAGAAAGGTTCATATTGGGTTTAAAAAACCCAATCCTATACTACTTCTAAGAGACAAACCAGAAACAAATGATACAAGTTGAAATTTAAGTGGTAAAATCTAGGTAAATAGTTAAGATGTAAGAAATGATGATATCATCCGGGATAGATAATATAGAATACAAGCTAAAAAGCCTCACACAGAATAAAAAGGGGTATTTTATAGAGATGAATTATAGAATCCCCAGTCGGATTTAAAAGCAATTCCAGGAAAAGACAAATCTGCCTGATGTCAGTTTCACTATTGCTCTGGAGGTTCATGTTATTATTAATTCAAAAAAAGAGTGATATGTGTATAATAAGTTAGAAATAACTTCAAAGCTCATATATTTACAATTAGAAAATACAAGACAATTTACCAAAAACGTTCTTTTTTTAAAAGTGAATAAGAAGCCGGGCACGGTGGCGTACACTTGTAATCCCTGTGTTTGGGAGGCAGAAACAGGAGGATTGTGCAGGTTCGAAGCCAGCTGCGCTGGCTTAAGAGACCCTGTTTCCAAATAAAAAAAAATATAAAATAGGACTGGGAGTGTAGCCTGGAGGTAGAAGGGCTTCCAGGAACCCCAGTACCACCACCAACAAAAAATAATAATAAAATAAAAAATAAAAGTGAATAAGGGAGTTTTATAAGATGGCTAGCTATAAGGGCAGCATATAGGATCAATTGATTTTCTTTCTAAAAACAGCAAATTAAAATCCATTACAGTAAACAGGCACACATTTTTTTTTAATACACTGCATCAAATTTTAAGTGGAAATACCAGAAATGCATAAAAGCTGATAGAACTTATAAAATTTCATCAAACCCATATAATGACTCCTAGTATTATGCTCTAAATGGGAGTTCATATTATAAATGTTTGTCATTGATTAATCTGAGGTTTAATGATCTCTAGACTACAGGATACTTAGTTTTGATTTTCTATCAACCACCTTTAATAAGTGTATGGGTTTTGATTCATGCCCATAAATTCACTGTAGAAAGATATTCAATTGATGAATTTTGCTTATAATGCTGCAGGCTCCAAAGTGAAGTGTTGATCATGCTTGCCAACTTGATCGCTTTCTGAGCTCTGTTAAATAAGTCATTTCTAGGCCTTTCGGTGACCTGGTTAATGCTTTGGAAGAAATTGTTTTTCTTATTCTTAGTGTCTAGTGCTAAGCAGGTTTAAATGTAGTTTACTCGTATGGAACCTGTGCTGTCTTTCTGCACAAAGTAATAGCTAATTAGATAGCCAATAATTACATATGTTTATTATATACCAGATATTATTCCAATCTATTTTTTTTTAGGCGGGTAGACATAGTTAAAAAAAGTGAACCTGGACTTGTAGCTCAGAAGCAAATGAATTATGTATGATCATCTTAAGATGCGCTGATAGACTTTTGGAGATCGTGTGCCCTGTCATCCTTCATAAAACCATTCTATGGGAATAGATCTGTGCATTTTCCCATTCTGTCTCTAAAGAAAACAAGAACATGAAAATGTAACTGGAATTTATCATATTATACAATCAAATAGAACTAAAGCTGAATGAGATTAGTAAGGAAAGATTAACATTTTGAAGTGTCTTATAGTTATCTTCAATTTAAGTGGTCTTCAAGGAGAATATTCAGTAGATAAAATTAGATTTACAATTCATGAAAGGAGTTCCCTAAGGGAAACTGTCTATTTGTTTTCATATCCCAGTAACCTAGGATGGTTCCTGAGTTGTACTGACTGGTTGAATTACTATATACATATTTACCTATTGTCCTAGAATGAATAAACTATTTTTCAATATTGTCATTTATATTCAGACTATAGATGAAAATTGGAGTCCAGGGACAAGTTTAGATTACAGTAAAATCTTATTAAGTGAAATCCTATTAATTTAGGGTTCAGAGTAATTTGATATAGGCTGAGTTAAAACATAGGCAGGTGTTGAAGCTACTGTTTTTGGGTAGCATGGATTTGTTCATTTACATTAGTACAATGAATATGCCAATTTGAAATGATCAAATTATCTCTTCAGACATATCAACAGGGACCTGTGCTTGGAAATAAGGTGGCTAATTAGTCTGTTACAGTATATATGTGAAAGTAATCAAACTTTATTTCTTTAACATTTTTTAACTCAGTCTTTCCTACCTTCATTATTTCTAGTAGTCTGAATTATTATTAATGATAATTATACTGGTGGCATTTTACTCTATGTGCACTTAGTGTCAAATTGTATTCAATTCTTAATGGTAGGGGTACAGCTTGATCTGTACTTAGTGCAATTAACATGAAACTATTATTTCGCTTGAAATATTGTGGCTGCCTTATTTTTATTAGGCTCTGTTTTATTAAGCATTTCCAAGCCACTCATTTAATCATTCAACATATGTTTGTTGTAAACCTCTGTTGTAGGTGCTGGTAATGCTAAGACCAAAGGAGAAAGTCTTTGCCTTCTGGAATGATAGGGGTTGACGGGTTGACAGAGGCATTAAAAATTACTCTTCAGTACAAGATCGTGACTTCCACTATGGAGTTATATAAGCAGCCCTGCATCACAGATGATGGGAGGCGTAGTAAGTTTCCCCAAAGCAGAGGAAAGGGAGGGCATCCCAAGCAGAGCGAAGAACAGATGAAAACACGGGTGTGTATCAAGGTGAGGGTAACAAGACTGCAAGTTATTTTGTACTGAAGTGGGATATATAGGGTGATGAAAGTTGTTCCTAGAGTGGATACAGGTACTCAAGAGCCTTATATTCAGGCAAAAGAAGAGAATTTCTCTAAAGTACTGGGGTAGTCAAATGTGGGAGAGATGAAGTTGTGTAACAGGATGTTAAAATAGAATTTTTGGTAGAGACCTTAATATATCAAAGTGATTTTTTTTTTGACAGAATACCCAGTCAAACTTGCAGTGCAGTAGGAATAAACCTAGATGTATTAAAACTAATACAGTTCTTATCCTCACTCAAATGAGTTACAGAAGTTAGGAAGTGAGAAGACAGGCAGAGAGAAGAGGGAGGATTCTTGGAGAAAGTTGCTGGAGTGCTATGAGTCCCACAACTTCAGCCCCTTCTCTTAAGCCTAGGGACAGGAGCTTTGGCTCATGCCCAGCCTTCCGTATCCCTCCCGCAATCTAGCGTTACACATTCAACATAAGTTGCAGTTGGGGTGGGTGGATGGATGGATGGATGGATGGATGCATGGATGGGGTGGATTGGTGCCACCTGAAAACTCCAAAAGGGAGTGATGGGCTGGGCAGCTATTGTGCTGGTGGAAGGAGACAGTGCTGTCAGGTTGTGACTGGCTGACATGCCTAGAATTTGTCAAAGCAGAAGATGTGTGTTAGTGTTTCCATAAAAAAAAATGGGGCAGCCTGGGAGAGAGGCCTACAATGGGGTTATCTTAGATCTCTGAGTGAGGCTGCTCAGGGATTCTAAAGCCCTCTGCTGAAAGGAACAGGATTCCTAGGGACTGTGGAACCAGTTGGCCTGAAGAGTGGGTCTCACCTGTGTTAAGAGTCTATAGAGAAGTCCATATTGCAGGCTTGGGCCACTGCGGTGAGCAGTCGAATCCCTCTGAGACCTGTGAGATGTGATGATAGCTTGGCCATGTTGGAGGGATGCTGCCACTGTTCCCAGAGTGGCCTGTCTGGATGCAGGGGTCGGGGTGGAGGAGGGAAGTTAAGCCCATCATCATCAGTTAAAGGTTAGAAAGTTGCGGAAACCCTCGAGAGTTCTGCCAACCATCACTGTAGCCTTTTTTAGGGAGATTGTGGATTAGTCTTACTAATCTCATCAGCGTGGAGGTGAGAAATGTGTAGAGATTCTTAGGTCTTCTCTGTTGTGTGTATTGAGTGAGCCATTTATTGCAGTAAAGATCACTAGATTATCTGTTTATTTAATTCCCTTTCCTTGAATTCCACATTTTTTTGTTAATTTTTTTTCTGTGCTTTGCTAAGGTTTTCAAATGAAGGTCTTAGAATTTACTTTGGCTAAAGCTTTTCTCAGCCATGTCATATTGCCTTTATAATTAAGGGTGCATTGTGGAAATACTGTGAAGCATTAAAGTAATCATAATAACCGAGTACCTTCCTGCTGTTCCTTTTCTCTTTCCCTTTTGAGCTATTAGGGGCATTTTACTTATATATAGGGGAGGAGCCTTATGTGCACTTTTGTTTTGCAGAAAATTCTTGGTGCCTTTTTTAAAGTACTCAATGAGCATTTGTTGAGTTCTTAGCAATTTTTTGAAGGCAGAGAGGGGTCAAGCAATGGTGTGCAAAATCGCTGAAGAAAGTCCAGGAATCATTTTTGAAACAGTAGAAAAATAAAGAATTATGCATGCGTGTGTTAGGTTGTCTTAAATCAAACCCTAGCTGAAGCCGTAGTGACACATGCTGTTCATGAAAGACTTAATACAGTCCTTCTAATCGGATGAATTGTCTTGTTGTGCAAAAACTGTTATTACACTGTGTGTGAAGCCAACCGTGCTGCAGGGGGAAAAATTAAATCGCCTGACTGAGAGGTCACTTGTGAATAGTAACACAAGATCTATTACTGTTATTAGAGACTCTGGAGGACATTCACCCTTTTATGGTCTTTCAACCGCTGGAATGAAATATTTTAGTGGTAAATGACACCCTTCTGGGAAATCCTCCTGAAGATTCATTCTTTACCGTTTGTACATAGAAAAAAAAAGTGGGGGACCCAGGGGGAAAATCACATTATTCCTTTCAGATCACTTAAAAAATTTACCTACTTTGATTTTGTGTGATAGCGATTGCCTTTAAATGTTCCTCATTAGCCCATTCTTAATCTGTGTCTATTAGGATCAAGCTTTGTCTTTTATAACATACCATGCACATTCTGTATTCTTTTCTATGGGGAAATTCATGACAGTGTGAGAGCTCAGACACTGGACTTACTGGGGTTTATGTCAAAATCTGGGTTAAGTACTTTGATATACATGACAAGAAAAAAAATCTGTTTTATTTTCTCCTAAGTGTCTTTGAGTGTATATACGGAAGAACACGTGAGCATATATTTTAGTCCTGCATAGTAACCATACTGAGTGGTAAATATTTTAAGGAGTGTTTTCAGATGTGAATGAGTAACTATTGATCTGGGGTGATGCTTTATAACACAGTTATTAGAGTGGGAAGCAGAGTCCTTTTCCAATGGATTACATTCATTGCAAACTATCAATCTATTTGCTACAGTTTATTACCACTCTCTAATTTTCTGTCTTTTTGCTAGATGGTTGAGATTAGTTTTTGTGGGGACAAGGAAGATATAAAATAGTCCAGTTTAGCACTGCAAATATTTTGTGTAAATTTTTGTTAATTTTGAAATCAAATTGCTGAGTTTTTCCCCCCTCTTCCTATTATTTGATTTCAGCATCTCTCATTCTCCTTTCCTCTAAAGCTTACTTACTTTATTGCCCAAAAGCTATGGGACTGTTAGTGATGTGAATAGGCATATAAATTCTGTTGGATTTCTCAGTGCCTGCTTTTGTTACAGGTATTTTGATGGATTCATTAAAAACATATTTGTTGAATTGGGGGTTGGGAAGAAAGAGGAATAGCAAAAAGGAATATATTGTCAGTAGGAATAATACATAGATATTTAAGCTTCACCTGGAAATAAAAATAATTTTGTAAAATGGGAGATAGAAGCCCTTTGTGAGGCTGCTAATGAGAGGCTTGACCTAGCTGCCGCTGCAGCAGCATCTTTGGGGATGATGAGAGATGCAAAATGCGCTGTTGCTAGGCAACTCTCTTGGCTGCCTTTGGAGCAGGTTCATATGCACTAAGAGCTAATGAATCCTCATGTCTGCTCTTTGAAACTGTTCAAAAGCCAATGAAGACATACCCAGACATTTAGCATTTACAAGTACCCGAACCATTCCTGCCATGCCATTTACTCATTAAAAATTAAGTTGGCCATTTAGTGTGCCTTGAATATTGCGTTATTTTTCAAGGTGGGCCAAGGCTTAGGCCCTAATAAATGTGTTTTCACAGAGGAATCCAGTAAAGATGACTTAGCTCTGAATGGTGCTATTTAAATTTTTGTATATGAAGGCTTATTTTCAATCTGAATGTCTTTTTTTTTCTCTTTCAAAAGTGTTAAGTTGTTAGAGCTTCCCTTTTCAGCTTTCTTAGAAGATCTAAAATCATACTATCTGCATGCCTTGTGCAGCCCAAGGCCATTATTTCTGAAAATGGTAGGAATTTAAAGTGCAGAATTTTATAGGTGGCTGGTCAAACCACCCTGTCTCAAAAAAAGAAAAAAATAAATAACCATAAGATAAGCCACAGAAACAAATTAATAGCTGATAAGGGGAATTCCTAGATCAAATAATGAATCTAAGTACTTATAAGATTCCAACCTCTAATAACCTCTCAGGGGTATTGCCAACCTCTGATAACTTCTCAGGGATGTTGTAAGGATTAAAAGATCCTGCCCATGATAAAACATTGTAAAATGCAATGCAAACACTAGGTTTCTTTTTTTTTTTTAAATATTGCATTCCAACTGGCTGCCTAAATTCAACAGGAGTTTTATGTTACTGGATTATTAGCCATTAGCTTTGCTGAATTTTTTAGGAAATGGGATAATTATAGTGGGATTTGCTCATAACCGGTATTAGTTTATATCTGTTTACATTTTGGTTGCATTAACCTGTAATTTCAATTAGTGTCATAATACTAGGCATAAAACTATGCAAAAGAAGGCATTTAATAAAAATTATTTAAAAGCTATGAAAAGCTGGGCATGGTGGTATATACCTGCAATTCTAGTACTTTAGAGGCTGAGTCAGGAGGGTTGCAGGTTTATATATACAGCCTCAGCAACTTAGGGAAGCCTTCCTCAACTTAGTGAGACCTTGTTCCAAATATAAATAATAAAAAAGGGATGGCGGTATGACTCAGAAGTAGGATGCCGCTTGTTTCAATCCCCAGTAACACACACACACACACACACACACACACACACACACACACACACACACACCAAACCTCCTATATAGACCATCTAAATTATTGATGGTCTTATCTGTTGTATTATATCAAAACTCAGATTCCATTATAATTTGGTAAGTAGCTGTTTTCTCATTTGTAAAATGAGAATTAGAAATCATCTTACTAAACCAACCTGTGGATTAAATGAAATAATTCAGACTATGATACCCACTTATAATCAGTGTTCCACAAAAGTTACATATTAACATTATAGTTTATTTTTACAGCTACTCTTAATCATTTCACAATTACTTGCTCCCTTATGTTCTAAAAGTAATGCTAGACTGCAGCTGATAGACATGATTTTTGCCCATCTTGGGTGATCATTATCCTTTATTTTCCAAAGTTTTGTAAGGAGAGACATTAATTATTGTATATGACTTTTTTGGGGGAAGCGGAGGATTAAAATCAGGGGCATTCTACCTCTGAGTTATATGCCTAGCCTTATTTTTATTTTTAGTTTGAAACAGGGTCCCACTGAATTGCAGGGGGCCTCACTCAGTTACTGAGGCTGGTTGCAAACTTGTGATCTTCCTGTCTCAGCCTCCCAAGTACTGGGATTACAAGCATGCGCCACCACGCCTGGCTCGTGTGACTTTTAAATTACATTTAGATGCAGAAAGGAGATAGAGTAGAGCCTTTCAATAGAAATAAATGCAAGGTACATTGGTGTGTTTTAAGTTTTCTGATAGCACATTAAAAAATAGGTAAAGTCAAAATAATATTGTTTCATCTAGCCCAGTATATCTGAGATATAGTGTCTCAGTATGTAATCAACATAAAAATTATTGAAATACTCAATGTACCTTCTGCACAAAACCTTTAGAATGTGGTATGTATTTTACCCCATAACGCATCTCCATTCAGCCTCTGCACATTCTGAGCGCTCATTTGTCTCTGGTGGTTGGAGGATACTGTGTTGAACTTGCTTCTTCAATATAAATGTAAACGATGTATTTAGAAGTGCTCTTACTGGATTTTCTTGTTTGAAATAGCTTCACAGTCTCTGCAATAGAACAGAAACTTAAATTGGTCAAGTGCAGTAATTCTTAAAATATTTACAGAGTAACTACAAGAGTGATGAGACATCTAGCGGTTTCTTTTGGTGGGAGGAGAAGTCAGCTTTAATACCTGTATTTTGTCAACCTTTTCTTCCTTGTTTGGTTGGTCTTGATTTTAGTTTAGCTCATATTAGTTGTCACATTTATGGTACTGGGCAAATACACAATTGGGAGCAGAGTTGCCGCCTACAAAGCGCTCACAGGCTGGCATGGGAGGATGAGTAACTATGATCAAAAGCATATGAAATAGGTGTGCACAAAGTTAGAGTAACAAACAATACTTAGAATCTTCTTTGCCTAGAAAGGAGGAAACAATTATCTTTAAACATATATTTTATTTGGAAACAGGGTCTCACTAAGTTGCTGAGAGCCTCACTAAGCAACTGAGGCTGGCTTCGAACCTTGTCTCAGCCTCCCAGACGTGGGGATTACAAGCGTGTGCCACCACGCCCGGCTTATTTATTTATTTTTAACACTAAATTTATTCATTATAAATAATGCATACATGCATTATTTTTTATTCTGAAACAGGGTTTTATAAAGTTAATACACACGGTCCTCAAACTTCCAATCCTTGTTTCAGCTCCAAGGGACTGAGATCACAATATATCAATGTATGAAGTGGAGTTTTTTTTTGTTTGTTTGTTTTTTAAACAACATGCAAGGCTCAGCAGGAAGGAGGAAAATAAGGTGATTAGGAAGACAGAGGAGATAAGCAAGATCAGCCTTTGCTCCAAGGCATCAACTATCAACCTATGGTCAGAAACTCTGTCCTGTCTCGTCCCTCTGCTGAGCCTGGCTGGCCCTGTGGCTGGCGCGCACATTTTCTAGCCATCTGCCTGCTGGCCCTGTGTCCTTTGGTCATCCCATCATTTACTCAAGCATTGCTGGAAATAATTTTAGTGAGGTAACATTTTATTTGACTGATGTTTATTCTTTAAGTATATAATAGTAACGTGTAAAACATTCAATATAAAAGTATATATAAATACTCATCAGTCTTTTTTTCTCACAAAATACCCATATACATATGAGAACACAAAAGTATTATGTCGAACACGTTCATTTGTAACTTACTTTTTTTTTTGCTTTTCAGTTTATTACGGCCATCTCTCTATGTTAGTTTATATCGCTCTGGCTTATGGCTTTTGAAGGCTCCTTGTGTTTGACAGGATATTGACAGCTTAATCTGTATCTTTCCGCACTGATATTCCTTTCAGTTGTCCTGGTTGTTGTTGTAAACAACTGAGGCCTTCTTGGTCATCACAGCATTTTAGGACAACGGCACTGTGCAGTAGGGCATTCTGCCATCGTGTTAATGTTCTGTGCTTTGTGCTAACCAGTATGGTAGTCACTAGCCACATTTGACTTGAGGATTTGAAATCTGGCTACTATGCCTGAAAAATGGAAATTTAATTTTCTTTAATGTTAATAGAGTTAAATAACCATTTAGCTATTGGCTGCTGTTTGGGACAGTAGGGTCTAGGATCTCTAGAATCTTTCTTCTGAACAATGAAAAGCAACCACTCTACTATTTACTAGTATTTCACATTTATCAAAGACTTTCTTGAAGTGTTTTCTTATTCTTATAGCTGAATTTTTGGCTTTTTTTATTCTTATAGCTGAATTTTTATCTACATTGTTAGATCTACATTTAATCTGAAGAGTTGAGTTTGACTTACTCAGTCAATAGCAATTGACAGGCTGGTTGTACTTTTCTTTATTATTTTTATATGGATCATACTGAAAATGGCATACATTCAGACTGTGCTCTGTGCCCACTTCCCCACCCCGTCCCCACTCCCCCCCCAATAATGAGTGTCCAGGTTAACCATGTTACATTCATGCTTTTACACATATTCAGATGTGGCTCCTCCATTAATCAACCTCAGCCTTCATTGTCTCCTACTCTTCCATTTCAGCTTTGCTGGGTTTTCTCCTCCATTATCTGGAGTCCCTCTGGTATTCCTAATACTCCCTAGTTTGGGCATATTTGAAAATATATATGTCCTGCCGGGCGTGGTGGCACACGCTTGTAATCCCCACGCTTGGGAGGTGGAGAGAGGAGGATCGCACAGGTTCGAAGCCAGCCTCGCTGGCTTAAGAGACCCTGTTTCCAAATAAACATATAAAATAGGTCTGGGAGTGTAGCCTGGAGGTAGAAGGGTTTCCAGGAACCCCAGTACCACCAAAACAAAACAAAACAACAACAAAACCATATGTCTTTCCTTTTTTCCCCCCTGTGCTTGGCTGATTTCACTAAATGTTCTCCAGGTCTTTCCATCTTTTTGCAAATGACATGATTTTTTTCTTTATAGAAGAGTAGAAATCCATTGTGTGTATTTCCCATAATTTTGCAGTCACTGTTCTGTTGATGGAGACCTCGGTTGATTCCATATTTTGGGTATTATGAATTAGGCTGCTATGAATATGGGTATTCATATGTTACTGTAGTTCTCTGATTTCAACCCCTTTGGAAAGATCCCCAGGAGTGGTAAAGCTGGATCATATGGAGGATCCATTCCCAATTCTCTAAGGAATCTCCACATTGATCTCCATAGTGGCTGAACTAGTTTGCACTCCCACCAACAGTATAAAAGAGTTCCTCTTGTTGCACCTTTCTTAACTAGATGGTAAACTTCCTGAGAACAGGGCTTGTCTTTTTCTCAGTGGCGTTGTTAAAGCCAGAGTGCAGTGTGGAGGTAGTCCTCAAATATTTTTTATTGCAGAGCATACACATAGGAGTTTTCACTTATTATTGATTGGAGAAGTTCCCTAAAAGTTTTTCTGCTTTAGAGTTTCACATACCATTTTGTTTTCTTAATTGCTGCTTTCTTTTAAAGCAAAATAAAGAATACTCCTGCATCAGGTGTCCCCATGACTATATGCAGGTTCAGTGACTTTGGAGGAGGACTCATAGGACTCAGCATTGAGCCAGAGTCATGCTATGATTAACTACAGTGAAAAGATAGCAAGAGAAAAGGTTCATGGGTCCAAGTCCAGAGGAAACCAGGGGTAAACTTCCAAGAGTCCTTACCCAGTGGAGTTGCAGAGCTTAGTTTCTTCAGCCTCAGATTCTGACAACAACGTATGAAGCGTTTTCTAGTAGGGAAGTCCATTAGAGCAATGCCCAGGGTTTTCATTAGAGGCTGGTCAGTTTATGCACAATATTTCGTACATAGTAATTGTATAGTTTAGAGACACTTTTGCAGTTCAAAACTGATGAGAACTTTCCCCAGATTCAGTTTCCAAGACCCTATCAGAAGGCTAGCTTTATAAGCAGGCCTTTCTTGGATGTCAGTCCCAAACTTGCTATATTTACTATTTTGGGCACATTTACTTTAATATTGATTTCTTTGGATGATGTGTGATATTTTTAACAGTAGGTGTGAACTCAGTCTTTACAATTTCCTCTTATTCTCCTTTTTTTATTCTTGTGCTGGGTGGGGATTGAACCCAGGGACATTGCACCTCTAGCCCAATTTTATTTTTTGTTTTGAAACTGTGTCACACAAATTGGGTGATGTGATGATAAAAGCCTCCACCATCTTTTATCCCATTAAGATGTATGACTACAATGCACCGATAAAAAATTTAAAAAACATCACAAAATGTGTCACACAGACATATAGTGGTGCACACCTATAATCCCAGTACTTGGGAGGCTGAGACAGTAGGATTGTAGGTTTGCGGACAGTCTCAGCAATTTAGTGAGGCTCTCATTAACTTGGGGAGATCCTGTTTCAAAAATAAAAATATGGCTGGGGATATAGCTTAGAGGTAGAATGCCCCTGGGTTCAACCTCTAGTAACAAAACAAAACAACAGGTCACACTAAATTATGGAGAGCCTCACTATTTTGCTGAGGCTGGCTGAAAACCTGTGATCCTCCTGACTCAGCCTCCCAAGTACTGGGATTATAAGTGTATACCACCATAGCCAGCTCTCCTTTTTGATTTTTTTGAGTGTACCCATTAGATGTCTCCCATTTAAATGGTTATCTTTTTTTTTTTTTTTTTTACTAAGTACCATTGGTTATAAAAGTTTAGTGCCTTTTGGTCCCACTCTATTTAAAAAAAATTATTTTGAAAAGGTTTTTCTATTTAAGTCCAAATATGCTTTTTAGATTGAGCCTTGGGATTATATAAAACAAACTTAGTTTTGTTGTTTATATGTTAGCCTTTCAACTATTTTATGGTATCTGTTGTCTTCTATTCTGTAGCCCATAAACACAATTTCCTGAGTTTCTCTTTGTCATATTTTTCTTTAATTGTAACAACAATAAAAATCCCAGTTATAGTGGGCTTTTTCTGGCATGTTTTTCACATGATCTTTTTAATGTGGAAGTTTTTATATTTCATTGATCTATTCTGACATAAAGATGTTAATACATGCTCTTGTAGTACATTAATATGTATACTTTTGTGTGTATCTGGGGAAATCTTTATCTCAAGTTTTGTTGAGTTTCTGATATATTTTTAAATGTAGTAATATAGAGAGAATGCTAGACTAGAACTTTTTACCCTTTTATTATGAAAGGTTTCAAGCATATTCAAAACTGGAAAATATAATAGCACACATTCCTTATATTCAGCAGTTCTCAATCCATAGCCAGTCTGCATACGATGTATGTTCCATTCCCCAGTCCCCAATTTTAAGGTGTTATTTTTAAGCATGTTCCAGACAAGAGTTGAACTTTTCAAATAAAGTTTGAAAATTTTCTCTTGAGAAACATTGCATCACTCTAGAATTATGTCTCTTTTACTATCCTTATATTAAATTTCATAATTTAAAAATCTCTTAGACTTTATAAGAAAGTTATATTAAAATCTGGAGTTATAAAAATGAGGATAGTTCTTTTAAAAATACCTTTATTGGTGTATTATACTCTCATATTATAATGTAAATCATAGTGATAGTGATATGCATTCACACAGCTCTTGGTGAGCTTTCCCTCAGCCCCAGCTCCTTCCCTACGCCTTCTTCCCCATAGGAGACGTTGAGATTGACATGGGTATTTGCATGTATGTACATAATATTAATGGAAGGGATTGCTTTATTGATCCTTCTTGTCACCCCCCTTCCCTTGGACCACCTCTCTGGCTCCACTGGAGTTTTCTTCCATTATCTGAAGTCCCTCTGATAATGAAGTCCCTCTATTACTCCTTAGCTTCCACATAGAAGAGAAAACATATGGCCCTTTACTTCCTGTGACTGGTTAAATCTCAATTAACATAATGTTCTCCAGGTCATCGATTTTCCTGTAAACTACATAATTTTGTTCTTTATTACTGAGTGGATTTTTCATTTTGTGTATATCCCATAATTTTGTCATCTATTTATCTGTTGATGGACACCTAAGTTGGTTCCGTAATTTGGCTATTTTGCATTATACTGCTGTAAACATAGATATGTACATATCACTATAACATTCTGATTTCAGTCCCTTTGTGTCGGGGCCCACTCGGCTGGACCGAGATGGCACCCAGGCTTGTTGCCAGCGTGGATTCAAGATGGCGCCTAGGCTTGCAGCCAAGTCATGAGACTCACAAGATGGACGTCTCCTTGAGCATGCGCAGTGTGCCATGCTACGTGCCTGCAGAATGATCAGTGACGCAGCACCTTGTGCTACCACCAGCCTGCCTATGATAGAGTCAGAAATGTGCATGCCCTAGCTGTGGAAGCTTGGGGTTGATAGGGAATAGAGGGAGGGATTTTGATGCTGATATATATTGTGCTTGTTGTACGCATTGTCAGACATATTAGAAGAGACATATTGAAACATATTAAAGATCCATTAAAGAAGAATTTATATTTCAGCTGAAGAGGTGTCTGTGTTGTTCTCTAAGCCCCTGCGGGTCGGAGTCTTAGGGGACGATACCTTTGGAAAGAAACCCATGATTATTATAGCTACATCATACCCATGATTATTATCGCTAGATCATAAGGTGGATCCACTTTTAATTTTCAGAGGAATCCACACTGGTATCCATAGCATCTGTTCTAATTTTCAATCCCACTAGTACAGAAGAGTTCCTTTTTTTCTACATCTTTGCCAGCACTTATTGTTGTTTGACTTTTTTTTTTTTTCAGTACTGGGAATGGAACCCAGAGGCATTCTACCTCTGAGGTACACCTCCAGCCCTATTTTTATTCTTTAGATTGAAATAGGATCTCACTGAGTTGCAAAGGACTTTGCTAAGTAGCTGGGGCTGTTTGTGAACCCTGATCCTCATGTCTCAGCCTCTCAAATTCTGGGATTTATAAGCGTGAGCCACGACACCTGGCTGTTGTTTGACTTCTTGATAATTGCCTTTTTTTTTTTTTTTGTACTGGGGATTAAACTCAGAGTCATTCTACTTCTAAGCTACACCCCGTCCCTGATTTTATTTATTTTGAAACAGAATCTAATTAGCTTGCCAAGAACCTTGCTAAGTTGCCAAGGCTGACTTGAACCAGTAATCCTCCTGTTTCAGCCTCCTAGGTACTTAAATTTTGATGATTGCCATTCTGTGTGGAGTTAAATGGAATTTCAGTGTAGTTCTGATATGTATCTCCCTGATTACTAATGATGCTGAACATTTTTCGTGTATTTATTGGCTGTTTGTATTTCTTCATTTGTAAAGAATCTTTAGTTCAATTGCCCATTTCTTGATTGGGTTATTATTATTATTTTTTTTTGGTTTTAAGTCTAAAGCACTTTGTATATTCTAGATATTAGTCCTGGTCTTAAAATTTCTACTTGCTACTTTTTTTCTTTAAGTTTTAGATTTATGCACTTTGTCTGTTTTGGTGGGTAGAGGGAAGAATATGTATCTTAAGAATTTTTTTCAGTTTATTTTTAGAATATGAAATAATTGGTTGGCAGTTATGCATATGTGTATGTATATATTTATGCTATGTTCTGTTCTTGTTTTTTGGAACTGGTTATTGAACTCAGGGCACTCTACCTTTGAACTAAGTTGCTGAGGGTCTTACTAAGTTGCTGAGTCTGGCCTGAACCTGCGATCCTCCTGTCTCAGCCTCCCAAGTATTGGGATTACAGGCGTGAGCCACATGCCAGGCATGTTCATTTTTCACAGCTAAAATTAGTGAGCACTTAAATAGTATGGTAAACATGAGATTAGTGTGGGTGTAGAATTCTACATTAGGAATCATTTTTTTAAAAATTTGTTTATTTTCTTCCATTGTTCCTATAGCTTCTAGTGTTATAGTGGGGGAATTCAAGGTTTTTATGACTACTGAATTCCTATGTGTTTATGTGAATCTAATTTATGTTTTTATTTTTCTTCTTTGGAAACTTTAGGATATTCTTTTTGTCTCTGGTACTCTAATTTTATGGCAATGCATCTTGATGTGAATTTATTTTTATCTGTTGCACTGCATAATTGATAGCTGTTTTAATCTGAAAATTCAGGTGTTTGGATTCTGGGGGGGCTGACTTCATTATTTTGTCATTGATTTCTTTCCCTTCACTGACCTTGCTATTTCTTTCTGGATCGTATGTTGTTTAAACCTTCAGTTTCTTCAGACTTTGTCTTTCAATGTCTTCAGATTTTTCTTTTTATTTTTTTCTTATTCTTTTTTTTTTTTTTTTTGGTGGTACTGGGGTTCCTGGAAGCCCTTCTACCTCCGGGCTACACTCCCAGACCTATTTTAACATTTTTATTTGGAAACAGGGTCTCTTAAGCCAGCAAGGCTGGCTCCGAACTAGCGTGATCCTCCTGTCTCTGCCTCCCAAGCGCGGGGATTACAAGCGTGCGCCACCATGCCCAGCATTTTTTTTCTTATTCTTTTCAGGTATTTTATCGTACTTTTTTTGGGGGGGGGTAATTTCAAATTAATGCAGTTTTTGGCTTCTGCATGTTATTAGATAATTTTCATCCTTTTATAGTTTGGATCTACAGTGTCCCTCGAAGGCCCGTCTGTGTGTGGCATGGTTGCCAGCTTGTGGTGCTAAGTGGACATACTGGAAACTCTAGGGAGGTGAGGTCTAGTGGAAGGCAGTGAGGTCACTGAGGTTGCCTTCAAAAGGGAGACTGGGGCCCCTCTTCCTTTCCTTCTCGGCAGCCTGGAGGTGAACAGAGCGCATTCGCCACACACTTCTGCCATGATGTGTTGAGCCACAGTGGGCCCAAAGTAACAGAGACCAGAGACCATGGACTAAACCTGAAACTGAAACAGAATAAGCCTTTTCCTCCTCATATGTTGATTATCTCAGGCATTTTGTCACAGCGACAGAAAGCTGATTTATATACTCACTTAGTAATCTTTATTTAGTCTTTTCTTTTAATGCTCACTGTATTCTTACCTATCTGTTAAGGATGTAAAATTCTTTCAACATTTTGTATGCATTCTTTTCAAATGGTTTCTTCTTTATGTGTAGTTCTTAAATCTGTCTAAATCTGTGTAGTAATGTGTCAGAGCAATCCTTCCCTGTGTTAGATAATCAGTTTTTCTAGCATCCTCCTCTGTTAATCTATTTTTCCCTGAATTGGTTTGTACCGTTTGCTTCTATCATGGATGTCAATGTCATCTTACTAATGTTTGTTTTATCTCTCCAGCCTGTTGATTTTCCTTGAGGCTGAAGATTATGCAAGATAGGTGCTTAATCTATTTTCTGTCCTTCCTTAACAGTAGACCACATCATCTACGCCAAGCAATAGAATCAGTCTTCATTGTTTTCAGTTTTTTTTTTTTTAGTTTTAGGCTTTTTTCATTAACGTTAGTTCCTTTTGCACATTAGTGTTGGTTAATATACTACTCTAATCAGGTAATTGGTTTGCTATCATTCATGTAGACTGTATTTAATGGTTAATCTTTTAAGACTGAATGAGGTTCTTAGAAAATATTATATATGTTTTATTTATTATTTATTTATTTATTTATTTATTTATTTATTTATTTATTATGAGACTGGGGATGGAATCCAGGGGCGTTCTACCTCTGAGCTACATCTCCAGCCCTATTTTAATTCTTTATTTTGAAACAGGGTCTCACTGAGTTGAAAAGGGCCTCACTAAGTTGCTGGGGCTGGTCATGAACTGCGACCTTCCTGTCTCAGACTCCCAAATACTGGGATTACAAGTGTGCGCCACCACACCCAGCTGTATCACTTATTTAAATATTGATTTTTTTTTTTGAAGAAGAAAATCAAGGCTTTAGAGTTCTTACTTTATACTCGGCCAACTGGTTTTGTCAATTATTTTTTCCCCTTCTAGTGTAGTATGGGTTGGCATCACATTTCCTATTGTCGGTCTTGCATAGGTTTTCATATCCCAGTAAATTGATTTGACTGCCACAGCTTGGTTTCTTAGATCAATTTGCTATTTTTATTAAACTCAAAAGGATTGTATTTCTCTAATTTTATTACCTACTTACTAGCTTAGATGAGCATATTTAGTTATATTTCATTGGAGAGACTTCACATGTCTTCTTCCAACTCTTATGTAAAAACCATGACTAGCCACAGACACAGTAGTAGAAGTTGACTGAGCCTAGTTAGTAGGAAAACTGCATGCGTTAAATGTTACTTATAAGACATTGGCTTTTACCTTTGGCTTTTTCCAAAGATCCAGTGCTCATATGGTAGAAATGTAAAAACTACTTTTGCGCAAGAAGAAAATCTACATAAATTCAAGCATTATAGTTACCATTTATAGCAAATTGTCAAAATTTTAGCAATTGATAGAATTAATGTTTATTATATTTCTTCTCACTGGTGGTTACATATTCATAGTGTGGCCACTCCTTACTTCATGATGTTAGTTTTCTTATATAAATTTACATATATAGGGCATTTGACTCTGAGTTGATGAAGATTGAGATGTCTAAGTGAACTAAAAGTAAAGTTTAGGCTGGGAGAGGTCATAGTTACTTTCTTCTATTTCAGACTGTCCTCAAGCAATACAGTCCTTGACTTCATTTTATTCTAGTCTGAAACAATTCCTTTATTTTTCCACTTATGGAGCGTCTATGTTTTTATTTTTTATATAGTAAGAAATTTATGGCCCAATATATTGTGGTTTCCATGTTTTTCATATTCTGGTAACTTTCATCTGATAAATTTTCTTTTCAAATGATAGGCCTTTAATGCTTATTTATATTGTCAAATGGTTGCAACCTTGTTATAAGATACCTTTTGTTTTTGGAATTTGAGCAGATAGAGAAATTAGGAATAATTTATGCATTCTGAAAGCATTTTAGTGTGCTTAGGTATGGAGGATTTAAAGAAGAAAAGATCCCATTTGTACCTTTTGTATGACTGCATGGAAAATACATGGGTTTTGGAGTTTTTGACCCAATCCTTTAATCAACTTTGGTTTTATTGTTACCAAAATGATGGTAATCATGATTGTGTACAAATTGTGTAGAAGAGTGTTATAAGCTGTTAAATAATTGCTAGCTGCTGCTATTTGAGGAGCCACTGCAGATGCGGTGCTTGGAATGGATGGGAATGGATGCATTGCTTCTCTTTATCTTATGTGGCTCTAGAATGTAAGTGCAAGATTTTAAGAATACCTGTGTATGTTGTGATATAAATATAATTTGAGTATCAGAGGAGCAGAATTATAACATGTTTACTTTTTTGATGTTTATGCATGTTTGCGGATTCCTTATAAGTGGAGGAAATAATTAGCTTCTCAGTACCTGCCGATGGATTGCTTTTTAATAGATGACTTAAATACACAGATACCATAAATAGAAATGTCAAGTAGTTGAAGAAAATGAAATTAACTAATGCTCCAAAAACCTAATTATACATTGTCTATTTTTGTTAGAATATATTTTTTTTCATATTCTGGTAACTTTTATCTGATGAATGAGATGGGATCTCACTTATTTACCCAGTCTGATCTTGAATTCTCCAACTTAGGTGATCTTCCTGCCTCAGCTTCCCCAGCAGCTGAGGCTACAAATACATGACACAGAAAACTAGAATGATGATTCATTTTAAAGTTCCTTTCAACATTAAAATGATTATACCGCACTTGTACTTCTGTTGTGTATGCTATTCGGGCATATTCATACTTTGTTATATAAAAATTCATGTTTTATCTTATTTCTAAATTTACACATGTTTTTGTCCTGCCACTCTTATAAATGGCAAAGATACGCACACAAAGTTAGGTCCATGCTTTCATAGGACAAAGTTGAGCAAAGATGGGTCAGCATTTGTTGGATCTACATATATGAATAAAATGTGAACTGAGAATGCACTTTTGTTGTTCAGGTCCAGTTTAATAAAACACGAGTCTGAAAAGTTAAAGAAAACCAGATACTGCCTTGGAATTCTGCCTCTCGCTTGCATCGGGTGGTCACATCTTGAATTATTTCTTTTCATTGGCAACTTTATTTTTCACTTATGCTAATTTATAGCTATGTCCCTCATAGAGTAATAAAATATGAGCTATCTCTTGGACTTTTAAGAAAGAGGGATAGTTATAAACATTATATATTCTCTTATCTGATAACGATGATGGATGGTAACAAAGCCCTTTTTATTTCTTGTAATTTATAAGTTGATAGCTCTATTCATTATTTTCATTATGGAACTGTCTAAAAGATTATGCTGTGTGTGTGTGTGTGTGTGTGTGTGTGTGTGTGTGTGTGTATGTGTATGCATGCAGGCTCATAAGTATTGCCAAGTATGTTTTTCCTGGAGTTTAGGATTGAACTTTTTTATTCTGTTCTTTATATGTTGGCTCCAGAGAGATGCCGGTTCGTCTCACCTGCTTTATTTTTCTCCTTGTATGTTTTATCCAATTAGTGGAAGAAGACTTGCATGATAGCTCTTTAGTCCTGTAATCGATAACTTGGGATCTTTGTTTGCTGTTACTGTGCCCAGATAAAAAGGGAGGAGTGAACTGAGACATGGGCTCCCATCTTCATTTACCACCAGTAAGCTTTGTAAGCCCCCTGCACAGAGTTTCACCATATGTTGAATTAAGTTCTTAAACTAAATGAACTTGACAAGGCCTTTTCTGACTCTTAAACAATCCCATGATCTTATTTTTGGTGGTAAAAAAACAATAACATGAAATCTATCTTGATAAAGTTCTATGTAATATCTATACAGTAGTAACTGATTATGAATGTATTCTCAGTGTGAATATTGATACACAACAGATCTTTATATATTTTCATTTTGCATAAGTGAAACTTTATGCCTCTGGTAAAGATCTAATATGTAGAATGTGTAAAGAACACAAACCCCCCAAATAACCCAGCTTAAAAAATAGGCAGTTGAACTAGGGTGAGTAAATAGTCACTTCTCTAAAATAGGCAGTTGAACTAGGGTGAGTAAATAGTCACTTCTCTAAAGAAGGAATACAAATGGCCAATAAATATGTAGTTCGGGAAATACAGATCAAAACTACATTGAGATTTCATCTAAATCCAGTTAGAATAGCAATCATCATGAAGTAAAAAAAATAAATGCTGGCAAGGAGGGGAAATAGGAACTCTATATTATGTACTGTTGGTGAAGGTTGAAATTAGTACAACTACTATGGAGATCAATATGGAGGTTCCTCAAAAGACTAGGATTAGAGCTGGGTATAGTAGAGCATGCCTATAATCCCAGTACTTGGGAGACTGAGACAGGAGGGTTGCAGGTTTGAAAGCCTGCTTCAGCAATTTAGCAAGGCTTTTAGCAAAATAGGGAGACTATTTCCAAATAAAACCTGAAAATAAAGCTGAGGGTGCTGGGGATGCAGCTTAGAGGTAGAACACTCCCAAATTCAACCCCCAACCCTAAAAAAAAAAAAAAAAAACCCAAAACTAGGAATAGAACCACCATATGACCAACCTATACCACTTCTCGGTATCCTTTCTAAAGAATTAGTCAGAATACAGCTGAGCATGGTGGCCCATGGTTGTAATCCTAGTACTTGGGAGAGGGAGACAGGAGGATTACAGGTTTACAGCCAGCCTCAGCAACTTTATTTGAAATCCTTTTAAATATAAAGAATAAAAAATCAGGCTGGGAGTGGAGCTCAGAAGTAGAATGTCCCTGGGTTCAATCCCAGGTAAATACACACACACAAATACTACAGGGATATATTTGCATTCATGCTTATAGAACACAATGCCATGTCTTTTTTATTACTTTTTTGTGTGTTTCTGGGGATTGAATCCAAGGGCATTCTACTTCTAAGCTATACCCACAGTTCTGATTTTTTTTTCCCCACTCTATTTTGAAACAGGGTTTCACTATGTAGTAGAGGGCTTCACTAAGTAGTTGAGGTTGGCTGTGAACCCGGATCCTTCTGTCTCAGCCTCCCAATTACTGGGATTTTAGGTGGGCACCACCATGCTCGGCTTACTTATCTTTTTAATGTTCTGAAGTCGAGGATTGTGAGGCTTCCAGTCTTGTTCTTACTCAAAATTGGCTTGGCTACTCAGAGCTCATTGTGGTTTCAAATGAATTTTAGAATTGTTTTATTATTTCTGATAAAAAATGCTATAGGGATTTTAATAGATATTGCATTGACTTTGTAGATTGCTTTGGGTGGTGTGAACGTTTTTAACAATATTAAATTTTCCAATCCATGAAAATTGGGTATTTATTTATTTTAGTCCTTAATTTCTTTCAGATTATTTTATAGTTTTAGGCGTCTAAATATTTTACCATCTTAGTTTATTCCTAATTTTTTTATTTTTGATTCCATTATGAATGGGATGCCTTTGAAATTTTCCTTTTTGGATAGTTAGTATATAAAATGCAAATGATTTTCTCTGTTGATTTTATATATAACTCTACTGAGATTTGCTTATAACTGTTTATAACAGTTTTCCTTATTTGAAGATCCTGTCATTTGCAATTACAGATGATTTTACTTAGTCCTTTGTGGTTTTGATACCTTTTATTTTTCTTGTTTAATTTCTCTAGCTAGGACCTCCAGCATTATATTGAATAGAAGTAGTAGAGAGAGTGAGCATCCTTCACTTATTCCTGGTCTTCCAGGAAAAGCTTTTAGTTTTTCACTATTGAGCATGTCAGCTGTGTTCTTTTTCTGTATGGCCTTTAGTATGTTGAGCTAATTTTTTTCTATTTCTAATTAGTTGAGCATTTTAATTATGAAAGGATACTGAAGTTTGTCAAGCGCTTTTTCTTCATCTATTGAGGTAATGATTTTTTTGTGGTACTTGGGATTGAACTCAGGGGCATCCTTCCTCTGAGCTTCACCCCTCCATCTTTATTATTTTTTATTTTGAAACAGGGTCTTGGTAAGTTGCTGAGAGTCTTACTAAGTTGCTGGGGCTAGTTTCAAACCTTCTATCTCAGCCTCCCAAGTACTGGGAACACAGGTGTGTTGCCACCATGCCTTGGTCCTTCAATTTTTTTTGAAGAATATAAGAAGAAATAATTCTTATTAATCTTTAAATGTTTGATAGAATACTTCAATGAAGCCATTATGTCTTGGGATAGTCTTTGTTGGAAGATTTTTCTCTCTTTAAGTACTTGGAAATAAACTCAGGGTATCACACATGATAGGTAAGTGCTCTACCAACAAGTTACATCCTCAGTCCTTTTTTAAAATATTGAGACAGATCTCACTAAATTGTTCAGGCTGGCCCCAAACTTGGAATCTTTCTGCTTAGTAGCCGGGGTTATGGTGTGCACTCCCATCATGGGAAGCTTTTTTTTAACTATTAATTCAATTTCTTTACCAGTTATGAATCTGTTCAGATTTTATATCTCTAAAGGATTCAGTCTTAGTAGGTTGTATGTTTCTTAAAATTCATCTGTTTCTTTTGGATAACCCAGTTTTTATAAAGTCATTGATAGCCTTATAATCTATTTTATTTCTGCAACATAATCATAATGTCTTCTTTTACTTATGCTTTCATTTATTTGAGACTTTTTTCTTAGTCTAGCTAAAACTGGATTAATTTTGTTGATCTTTTAGCCAAAAACTTGATTTTTTTAAACAAAAAGTCTTATCATTTAATTAATGTTCTTTTTCTAATTTCTTGAGGTATAAAGCTAAGTTGCTTATTTGAGATTTCTTGTTCTTTGATAGATATCGAATGCTATAAACATCTCTCTTAGTACCATTTTTTGCTGTGTGCCATAAGATTTGTATGTTGTGTTTTCACTTGTCTCAAGATATTTTCTAATTTCCCCTCTGATCTCTTTCATCTATTGTTCAAGAATATGCTGCCTAATTTCCACATATTTTTAAAATGTTTTTAGTTTTCCATTCTATTTTTTTTATTGATTTCTACTTTAATTCTATCATGGTGGAAAAGAATACTTGGCTTGATTTTAGTCTCTTAAGTTTGTTAAGAGTTATTTTGTGACCTAACATGGGGTTTGTCCTGGAGAAATGTTGCAGGTGTGCTTGAGAGGAACATGCATTCTGCTGTTGTTGGGTGGGGTGTTCTGTATATTTTTGTTAGGATTATTTGCTCTGTGGTGTTTTTAAAGTCCTCTGTTTTGTTATTGATGTTCTATTCATTATTAAGAATGGAGTATCAGAATCTACAATTATTGTATTGTTGTCTATTTTCTCCTTTTACTATTGGGTTTCCGTCACTGTTTGCTTTTTCTAGGTACTCTGATGTTGGTGCATACATGCACACACACACATTTATTATTTATATTTATATTTATTATTTATAATTTTGAGTTGCCAAATTGACTCTTGTTATGTAATGTCCTTTGTTTCTTGTGACAGTTTTGATTTAATGTCTATTATCTGATATAGCTATGGTTACCCTGCTTCCTTGATTACTGTCTGTATTGAGTATTCTTGTACTTTTAGCCTGTGTCCTTAAGTCTCAAGTTAGTTTTTTTTAATACTTTAATTGGTGCATTATAGTCTCACCTATAATGTAATTTATAGTGATAGTGACATACATGCACATAGCACTTGGTCAGATTTCCCCCAACTCTCTTCCCATTTCTCACCCCTTTCCCCATACATGATATAGAGATTGGTAAAATGAGTCTTTTGTAGACTACATGTAGTTGAATATGTTTCCTTTATTCATCGGCCAGTCTGTGTCTTTTTGTTGGGGAGTTTAACTCATTTACATTTAACAAAATTAGTATGATATGGAAGAACTTAAAATTGCCATTTTGCTAGTTGCTTTATGTTTCTTGTTCTTTTTTTCTCTTGCTTTTTTCTGTTGTGTTTATATATGTTCATACTTTTGTGTGTGTGTGTGTGTGTGTGTGTGTGTGTGTGTGTGTGTGTGGTAATGGGGATGGAACCCAGGGACCTTCTACTTCCAGGCTATACTCCCAGCTCTATTTTATATTTTATGTGGAAGCAGGGTCTTACTAAGTTGCTGAGAGCCTCACTAAGAGCTGAGGCTGGCTTGAACCTGCACAATCCTCCCATCTCAGCTTCCCAAGTACTGGGATTACAAGCATGAGCCACCATACCTGGCTGTGTGTTCATGCTTTGATTTCATATTTTCTTTTGTGTATCTTTTATGATTATTTTCTTCATGGTTACCATGGGGCTTATACCCATAACAGTATTTTATGCTGAAAACAACTTACCTATATAAACTTCAATCACATAAATAAACTTTATTCTTTTACTTCTCTTTATTTTTGATGTCACATATGATGTTTCTTTATATTGTGTATCCAATTACATATTTTAATCTATTACTTATTTTGTCAGCTCACACACCAGAATTAAAAGTAATTTTTGCACCATGTTATAGCATTGCAGGATTTTGTATTTATATAATTACTTTTACCAGCAAACTATACTTGTCTTATACTTTTGTGTTTTGTCTAGTGTCCTTTGTTTTCAACTTGAAAGACACCCTTTTACATTTTAAGGCAATATAGTATAGGTGAAGACTCTCTGCTTTTATTTATCTGGGAAAATATTTCTTCATTTTGGATAGCTTTTCCAGATAGAATATTCTTGGTTCTTCATTGGCAGAGCTTTTTTTTTGCTATTTCCTTTCATCACTTTGGATACTTTATCCCATCACTTTCTGGCTTGCAAGATTTCTGTTGCACCGTCCACTGCTGGTCTCATAGGGACTCCTGTAACAATCCCATGATTCTAAATCAATTTGGTTACGAACTTAAACTCTGAATATGAAAAGAGAAAACTCTGAGTTTTACTAAAGCCAGATCTCAAGACAGTTAATTATAGGCTGTTTACCAGCCTATTTTAAATTTAAGATAAAGTCTGAACATTGACTTTTTTCCCTGTCTCTGGACAGCAGAAAGTTCAAGGGCAGGAGACTCAAGAGGTGGTAATGATATCTCAAGTAAATAAGTACACATACAGGTTTGTTTCATTAGAAATACATCAGCCCATATATAACTTTAGGCAAAAATATTTCCCAGGTATACATTATTTCTATTTCCCTTGTGAAAATTTTATTCTATCACTTAACTGGGCCCTTGGTTTGGGCTATCTCAAGATTTATATTCAGCCCAAGATTATTTACTATAAAAATTTCCAATATTGTTAATTCCCGAACTGATCAGACGAAACGACATGTGCTTCTTTAGGGCCATGGCTCTTGAAGAAAATCTGCTCTCAGGCGTAAATGCAGTGCTTTATTTCTCTACTGACAATATAATTAAAACATTTGTTTAAAAGCTTATGACTAAATACACTATTTTAAAGATGCCACTAAATGTACTGATTGCCTTTCTTAAAACTAAGATTCTTTCAGAGTGTCTCGATCGAAATCTTCCCATAAGGGGTATAATTCATTGAGACCAGTGCAAGGCAATTTAAGATAACCTTTTGTTTTTTAATTAAAATGGGAAATAAGAAGCCAATTTAAAAAATTGTCCCTCTTCATTTGCCCAAGGTGAGAGTGACAGGGTTTCCGTTCCAATCAAGCCCTAGCCCTTGTTATAAACATAAATTCTTTCTGTGTTGTGCTAGGTGTAGTCCTTGCTCATGCAGCTCCACATGCCATCCTTTTTATCTTGTCAGATCATTAGTGAATCAATGTTTAACTGTCACTTTTTTGGTGGCAAGGGTAAGAGGATATTTTTCCTTCTTGAAATTGAATTAAAGTAGATGTCTTTAGAACAAGCACTGTAAGATTAGAACAGATAGAGGAAATTAACAAATACTGGACAAGAAACCTTTGAAATGCAGCTTAAGGAAGATGATTTTTTATTTTGGCACTCTATTTCACTCTACCGAGCTAAGTGCCCTCTTATGGTAGGGATTCAATGATGACTTTGAATGGAATTTTTTAAAGTAGTCTTATTAAGGTATAATACACATACTGTTAATATCACCCATGTTACTACAATCAATTTGAAAACATTTCCATTACCTTCAATAGAAACCTTGTATCAATATAGCCGCTTCCTATAGCCCTCTCTCCTTATTCTCATTTCCCCTTAAAGTATGATCAACCATGAATCTACTTTCTATATAGATTTATTATAGGTATATCATTAATATGAATGAGAATAATATTAATATGAATGAATAACATATGGTCTTTTGTGATTGACTTTTTTCACTTAGCCTAATGCTTTCAAGGTTCATCCATGTTGTAAACATGTATCTGTATGCTGTTTTTTTTTTTTGGCTGAATAATTTCCCATTATTTAGTTATACTACATCATATTTATCCATTTGCCAATTGATTGATATTTGGATTGTATCCACTTTTTGACCTTTATGGATAATGTTGCTTTGAACATTCATTACAAATTCTAGTGTACGTATGTTTTCTTTTCTCTTGTATAGATACTGCAGAGTAGAATTGCTAGATTATATGGCAAGTTTGTGCTTAACTATTGAGATCCTCAAGGGTTTCCAGAGGTGCTGTTTTTCAAAAGCACTGTATTTCTTCACAGCCTCAACAACTCTTATATTGTCTGTCTCTTTGATTATTGCCTTCCCATTGAGCAATAAGTGGTGTCTTAGGTGGTTTGGGTTTCCACCGCATCGTAGCTAATGATGTTGAGCATATTTCCCTGTTTATATTGGCCATTTACTTATCTTATTGGAGAAATGTATATTCAGATAGATCTCTTGTCCCTTTTAAATTGGGATGACCTTATTATTGAACTGTAAAAGTTCCTTAAATATTCTAGACACAAATTCCTTATTCAATATATGGCTTGCAAATATTTTCTACCATCTGTGGTCTGTCTGTTCACTTTCTTCATGGTATCTTTTGAAGGACAAACAATTTTTATTTGAAAACATTATCTTTATTGTTGCTTGTTCTTTTGTTACCATATCTTAAGAAGGCTTTGCCAAATCCAACAGCACAGAAATTCTTTAAGAACTTTATAATTTTAGCTCTCACTTTTAGGTCTGAAGTCCATTTTGAGTTAATTTTTACATGCAGTTTGAGGAAGAGGTTCAGTTTCATTCTCTTGCATTTCTTTATATTTTTGTGGTACTGGGATGGAACCCAGAGCCTTTCTACCTCTGGGCTAACCCCCCCCCCCCCACACACACACACAAGACCTATTTTATATTTTATTTGGAAACATGGTCTCACTAAGTAGCTGAGGCTGGCTTTAAACCTGTGAAATCCTCCTGTCTCAGCCTTCCAAGTGCTGGGATTACAAGCATGTGCCAACACGCCTGGCCTATTCTCTTGCATTTAGATACCCAGTTGGTAAGCTTCAGCACTATTTTCCAAAAAGACTTTGCTTTCCCTCTTGCTTTTTTTAATGTCACATTTTTTTTTGAAAATCAATTTTTTATAAATGTAACTATTTCTGAAGCCAAAATTGTTCTTATTTTTTATTTTTTGCAGTACTGGGGATTGAACCCAAGGGCATTCTACCTCTGAGCTATACCTCAAGCCTTATTTTTATTCTTTATTTTGAAACAGGACCTCACTAAGTAGCTGAGGCTGACTGTGAACCTACAATTAATTCTACTGTCTCAGTTTCCCAAGTACTAAGACTACAAGCATGTGCCACCATGTCCAGCTCTGGACTCTAAAATCTCTTCTATAGAGCTATATGTCTATTCTTATGTGAGTTACCGTGTCATTTTGATTCTTGTTGACTTATAATAAATTTGGAATTACAAAGTTTGATCATTCTGCTGGGTGTGGTGGCACACGCTTGTAATCCCTGCACTTGGGAGGCGGAGACAGGAGGATCACACAGGTTTGAAGCCAGCCTCTCTGGCTTAAGAGACCCTGTTTCCCAATAAAAAAAAATATAAAATGGGTCTGGGAGTGTAACCGGAGTTAGAAGGGTTCCATCCCTGGTACCACCAAACAAACAAAAGTTTGATCATTCAAAATGTGTTCTTATTCAAGATTGTTTTGGTTATTCAGGCTCTCTTACTTTAATTTATAAATTTTAAGACCAGTTTTTCAATTTTTGCGATGAAGTCAGTTGGGATTTTGATAGGGTTTGTGTTAAAGTTTTAAATGAATTTGAAAAATATTATCATCTTAATTTTAAGTCTTGTGATCCATGAATAAATTGTTCTCATTTTACTGTGCTATGCATAGAGATTAAAATGGGGACTGGGAAGTAAGGTTTTATCCATTAACATCCCCTTCTCCTTATAGGATACTGATTTTAATTATTTCAAGTTGGAGTAACCTATTGAATATTTCAGCATGTAGATATTTTATTCATAGATTAAATGTTGACTGTTAAAACTGAAAATTTGCCGGGCGTGGTGGTGCACGCTTGTAATCCCCACACTTGGGAGGCGGAGACCGGAGGATCACGCAGGTTCGAAGCCAGCCTCGCCGGCTTAAGAGACCCTCTTTCCAAATAAAAATATAAAAATAGGTCTGGGAGTGTAGCCTGGAGGTAGAAGGGTTTCCAGGAACCCCAGTACCACACACACACACACACACACACACACACAAACAACAAAACAAAACAAAAACAGAAAACTTCTTTTGAGTAGGATATATGTTAACAACTTATTGTTCTGAGTTAATATCATAGTTGCTAAAGAAAAACACTGTTTTGAAGGTATTATAAAAGGCGGCATTCTACTGGTATAATGAAATTGCCATTAATAACAAGTAGGTACTGGTATTTTTGTCTTTTTTTTTTTTTTGTGGGTCTGTGGATGGAACCCAGAGGCATTTGACTCCGAGCTACACCCCCTCCCTATTTTTTATTCTTTATTTTAAAACAGGATCTCACTAAGTTGCAGAGGGCCTCACTAAGTAGCTGAGGCTGTCCGCGAACCGCGATCTTCCGGTCTCAGCTTCCTGAGTGCTGGGATTACAAGTGTGTACCACCACACCTGGCATTTTTGTCTCCTAATTCATTCATAGTTATATTATCCCTTTGAAGACAAAAAGTAAACATTATTTTATAGTTTGGGTTCTTTTATAACATGGTATAATTAACATTCTTTAAATTTACCTTAGGTACCGAATCTGATTCCGGTTCTGATGTTCAAATTGGGAAGACCCCTGGAACCCGTATTATATAATGATATATTGTATACATTACCCACACTTGGTGTTCACAAGGTTAGTATATTAACCAGTTTGCTTGGGGAAGGAAAGTGAAACCTAAATAGTACATTCAATTTTATTTGCTTGGAACCACCCCACAACTAAGACTTGTCACTTTGCGCCTGTTGACATCTTTATGGGAAAAGCAGGTAAGCTCATATTCTCACTTGTCTGAGTATTTAGCGTTTTTTTTTTTTTTTTTTTTTTTTACTGAATAATAATTCTTAAGTCATTTTGCAGGACAGCACTTTGATGTGAGGTATGAGCAAGTGGCATCAATTTTAAGTCTTAAATTTTGCCATGATGACTACCTTTGTTTGGCCATATTTTACAGGAGATAATGTCTAAAGACAAAAGTATTCATTGTAATATTTACAAATTCTTTTTTAAATTTACAACAAGTTTTGGTAGTGGGGATAGAACCCAGGGATGTTCTGTGTCTGAGCTATACCACCACCCCTGTTTTACTCTTTTATTTTGATGTAGAGTCTCACTAACTTGTTAAGGACCTCACTACTTCGTTGAGGCTGGCCATGAACTTACAATCCTCTTGTTTCAGCTTCCCAAGTACTGGGATTAGAAGTGTGTGCTACCATGTCTGGCTAAGAATTCTTTTAAAGAAGAAATACAAATGACCAACAAATATATTAAAAAATGTTCAACATCCTTTGGAATTAGGGAAATACAATTCAAAACTCTACTGAGATTCCATCTAACTCCAGTTAGAATGACAGTCATCATGAATACAAGCAATAATAAATGCTTGCAAAGATGTGGCAAATAGGAACATTTACACACTGTTGGTGGCATTATAAATTAGTACAACCACTGTGGAAATCAGTTTGCAGGTTCCTCAAGAGACGAGGAATGGAACCACTTTCTGACCCAGCTATGCCACTTCTCAATATCCAAAAGAATTAGTCATAATACTATAGTGACACATGGACACCTATATTATAGAAGTACAATTCACAACAGATAAGTTATGGAACTAACCTATGTGTTAGCAGATGAATGGATAAAGAAAATGTAATGTATACATACAATGGAATGTTACTCGGCTGTAAAGAAGGACAAAGATGTGTCATTTGCAGGAAAATAGTTGGAACTGGAGAACATCATGCTTAACGAGATGAGCCAGACTCAGACAATACAGGGGCTCAGTTTTCTCTCATATGTAAAAGATAGAGGGGAAAAAAGAAAAGAAAAACGGTCTCATGAAATTTAGGAGAGAGACCCGTAGATTAGGAGAGGTAGGAAAGGAGGGAAAGAGGAGGTATGGGGAAGGAAACATCATATAATGTCATATACGTATGTGAGTGCGTGTATCACTGTGAATCTCACTCTTGTGCACAATTATAATGCACCAATAGTAAGTTTAAAAAATTCTTTGAAGTCGCTTAATATCCACATTTTCTTTTTTCTTTTTTTTTGGTGGTACTGGGGATGGAACTCAGAGGCTTTCTACCTCTGGGCTATACTCCCAGACCTATTTTTTATATTTTATTTGGGAACAGACCTATTTTTTATATTTTATTTGGAAACAGGGTCTCACTAAGTTGCTGAGAGCCTCACTAAGTAGCTGAGGCTGGCTTTGAACCTTCGTGATCCTCCTGTCTCAGCCTCCCAAGCGTGGGGATTACAAGCATGCGCCACCACACCCGGCTTAATATCCACATTTTCACAATGGCTGTTCTCTGAGATTGAGTCCTCTGCCCCCAAGGTTGCTAGGTAATCCCTCCTAAAACTATTTTTTTTATCCCCTGAAAAGATCGGTGATATTTCAGTAAGCTTCCATTCAGTCTTCAGTACTTATTTGTTTAGGTTTTGGGGATTGAAACTAGGGATATTCTGCCTCTCAGTTTCACCCCAATCCCTCCTTTTTTTTTTTTTTTTTTTTTTTTTAAAACAGTCTTGCTGAATTGCTGAGGCTGGCCTTCAATCTGCACTGCTCTTGTCTCAGCCTTCCAACTACTGGGATTACCATGCTCAGCTCAGTCTTCATCTTATAATAGGGTGATTTGGGCCATCTTGTGGCTGTGTACATTTACATTTATGAAACCAAGTTTCCTTAATATTTCTCCAGGTGTGCATAGGACAGATTCTGCGAGTAATCCAACTGCTTGGAACCACCCCACAACTAAGAGCTGTCACTTTGCGCCTGTTGACATCTTTATGGGAAAAGCAGGTAAGCTCATATTCTCACTTGTCTGAGTATTAAACTTTTTTTTTTTTTTTACTGAATAAAAGTTCTTAAGTCATTATGCAGGACAGCACTTTGATGTGAGGTTTGAGCGAGTAGCATCAATGATCACATCAAGAAATTTTGATATGTTGTGATGTATTTGATTTGTAATGCATTCAGCTGTGATTGGCCCTCAGAGTAATTGAGCAGAGAAAATCTTATTTCTTTATTTCTGAAACATATTTTTCCATTTCTGTGAGAAAGTCATGGAAATATGTTTGTAATGATTAGAGCCTTTGTAATTAGAATGGGATGTAGCCACTTTCTTCTTGTTTTATGAGATGAAACAGCACCTACGTCTGTAAGAAAATCCTCAGTAATCAGGACAGCATTCTTCTCTGCTGATTAGAAGAAATGCATTCTAATTTGTCATGCAAATGCAAGATTTGGAGGTGAACATGCTGCGTAAAAGGAAGTAGAGATTATCCAACTCAAGTTGGGGAGTAACCTTTATTTTTTTTTGGAAATTACCTCTTTAGGACCGCGTGTATCCTGAGCTGCAGCGTTTCATGGCCACATCGGACGTGCCTTCTCTCTGTGTGGGCAAGGAGCTGCAGTGGGAGAAGCTGATTGCCAAAGCGGCATCAATCAGAGATATATGCAAGCAAAGGTAAGATGTGCATAGTTCTTGGGGGCATCGATCATGACATGTTATTTTTTTACTTAATTCTTTATTGCATGAAAGAATAAATTATTTTCCAATGCAGGTTATCTGATTGTAAAGTTTAGTGCTTCTAAACAATAACTTTGAGAAGTATATTTTTCTCTTTCAGGTCTAGTCTTGTATCTAGGCTGGTAGGATATTTATATCTTTTTCTTGACAAGAGTTCAATATTACAGTAAAAGATATGATGCCATGTTTTTTATTTTTCTGTATATAAATTCCCTGGAAACTTAATTGACTATAGTCATATACTCTTACCTCTTATTTTTTTTTCCCCTGAATGATGCCTGATTCTTACATGTATTTTATTAGGGAAGGCATTATGGTGTGCCTCACTGTATGGGATTATTAGAAGTTATATCAGAAGGAAATAAGGAATTTCCATCTATTTTCTAAGCTTTTAGGAAAACGGGAAGATAGAGAGCTGAGTATGTTCTCAATTAGGTATTAATAAGTAGGCTGGAGGGAGGTAAAACTGAAATAACAACGCAAAGCTCTACCTTGCCAGAGGTTTTTTTTATTTTTTTATTTTTCCTTGCATGGCGTGAGGAAAAAATATTTACAGAGGAAATAGATGGAATGCATTTGAAATCATTTGTAGCCCCGCAGTTCCATATGCTGATTAGACCTCTGCATTGTAGGATTCCTGGGAGCCTCATCCACACCCTGTCAATGGTCAGTGTGAAGTGCTTTCTGAGGTTGTGCATTCATTGGCCCAGGTGCAGATAATCTGGGTGATTCCTGTTCAAGTAAAATGCTGGGCCATAGGTATAGCAATCCAATCCTAGCAGTACTGCCCTTTCTGAGCTGCTGCCTTTCTACAGCACAAAAATCATCTCAGTCCCAGTTATTAAAAAAAAAAAAGTACACATATGCACACATGTAACCCAAGACCTGTGAGTCTGGATTTTATTGACATACTGGCATGGAAAAAATTTCAGAGATGAGAGGATATTAGCTGAAATTGTTATTTTACATACTTAAGTCTGAGGTTCAGGAGAGGTTGGATATCAGACCAGATTGGAGTCTGTAGATAACTGATTCAGAGTTCCTTTCAGTTACTACCTCCAGATCTGTCAAATTTTTCCAGATCTGTCAAAAATGAAAGTGAAAATCACTTTCATTTGTGGGGCAGCGAAGCAGCAGAATTCTGTCAGGCTGTTTCAACAATTGATACTGTGTTAGCTAGAGAAAAATATTGTATCATCAAGGGTAAGAAGGAATTCAGAGAAAAGACCCGCATAACTATGAAGGTAAGGATGGTTTGGGGATAGGAGATATCACAGTAGTTATGGAGTAGGTAGGTGTGGAAGAGGAGGAAGATGAATGAGGGAAACTGACAGTGTCTGGTTTGAGATAGGTCCCCACCAGTTATAATTTGATCTAGTATTTTTATCATTGTCAGTACTGTGATAAACATAATCACCTGATTCAGTACCACTACTACCATAAATCATCTTTTTTTCCTTAAATCATCTTCTGATATCAAATTTCTGCTTTCATAGTCTGTGTCTGGTCCCAGAGTAGCCACCAGGGAGAATATAGCTCTGTCTTTCCTCATAGTCTGAGTAAAATATCAGTTCTTTTTGCCATGATTACAGATATGAGTTATTTTGCAATTTAGACAATAGGATTTGTGATTTATGGAGATAAGACTTTAAGAGTATCTTTTTTGGATACCATTTCTAAAATATTTAAGAATCAAGTATCAAGTTATAGCAGAAATGATAATACAAATTTTTGAAAAAAGTACACCATGTTAGTATTTGGGATGAACATATAGTAGGCACAAGGATAAAGAAAAGCAGTAATGCTTTTTGTTGAGAAAAAAGAAGATCTGGGAAAGTAGCTAGTTGGTATCAGATGCCTGTAATTCCAGCTACTCGGAAGGCATAGGCAGGAGGATTTCAAGTTTGAGGTTAGCCTGAGCAACTAAGCAAAACTCTGTCCCCAAACAACAACAAAAAACGCAGGCCTAAAAAGGATTGGGGATGTAGCTTAGCACATAAAGCCCTGGATTTAATCACCAGCACTGTATTTTAAAAATATAAATATGGGCATGATAATACTTCTTGGCTAATTTTGTCCTCAACTGTTGTTTCCTGTAGGCCCTATCAGCATGGCGCAGACATGCTGGCAGCTATTTCTCAGGTGCTGAGTGAATGCACCAAGCCGGATCAAGCCACTCCAGCAGCCTTGGTACTGCAAGGTCTTCACGCGCTCTGTCAAGCCGAGGTAGGTGCTTGTGAACTGTTTTAGGTAACTCTGAAGAAAATATTTTACAAGGAACAGTGGCTACAAGGATCTAAGTTTAGATTCAAGTAACTGAAAAATCTAAATATAGATTCTCAGATTTTCATTAAAAAGCAGGACCCACTTTATAAATGCTTTCTAGAGGGGAGTCCAGTCAGGTAGACATTCTCTAAAAACTAAAGAAAATCGGACTTGAAGTTTTCCCTTGTCCTTATTTTTGTTACGATACAAAGGAAATTCACGTTTGGATTATTTGATTTTGTGATTCAAGCACCTGAGAATTGGGTAAGATGAGGAAATTGATATGGTCCAGTGGCACTTTGATAAGTCAGCAAAAATTATTACTGGCCTGAAGATGAGCAAAGGGATCTTTCCTTCCTGGTGTTGAGATTTGGTAGGATGGGTGCATGCTAGCACTGAACTTATGAACCATTTTCTGAACATTAAAGTATTTCCAGAATTACAACATAGAAGAGAGAATCTTTACTTTTGATGAAATACGATAATCACATCAAACATCATTCATCTACCTAACCAACGTTTTGGACATAGTGAACATACCTACCGTATTTTTTAAGTGAATGAAAAGGAGCAGGATTCTCTTACCTTAGAGTTTTGGCTAATCATGCTTGATAATGATGACAATGAGAGAATGATTTAAACAACAACCATATTGGGTGTTTATATGCTTATGTTCCTGTGCTAAAGGCTTTTCATATATGTTCCTCAGCAATTCCTTAATACAGGAATTAGCATAATTTTACTATTGAAGAGAATAGCCTTCAGACAAAAGTTAGATTATTTGTTCAAAGTTTTGGTATGGGAATAAATTTGTTATTTTGTGTGAGTATTTACTTCAGCAGACAGTAAACATTGCTGTTCAGAAACCAATGAGTGCTAAGGGCAATGCTTTTAGATCCTGTGCTCAGTAGTTGGAAAAGTTGTTAGCATTTTATAGCAGAAGATTAGTGTAGCAGGGGCATACTGCACATAACCAAGGGCTTTTGTTTGTATTGCTTCCGTCAGTCATCTGGAATTGGGAAGTATCACTTTATTAATTACATTCTGAATAAATAATTCTAAATCTCATTTTAAAATCAGTTTTGAATAGACATTTTGAGAGAAAAAAGAATTCTGTACTATTCTCCAAAAGTGGAGCATTTTTAATTTTTTAATTTTTTTTATGTGGATCATATTGAAAATGGCATACATTCAGACTGTGCTGGGTGGTGGACTATTTTTTAAATAACCATTTTGTAGTATTTTATTTTCATTATTTTTTCTTAATAGGCATCAACTCACTTCTGAAATCCTTTTTTTTTTTGTGTGTGTGGTACTGGGGGTGGAACCCAGGGGCTTTTCTACTTCTGGGCTACACTCCCAGACATATTTTATACTTTATTTGGAAACAGGGTCTCACTAAGTTGCTGAGAGCCTCACTCAGTAGCTGAGACTGGCTTTGAACCTGTGCGATCCTCCTGTCTCAGCCTCCTTAGCGTTGGGATTACGAGCGTGCACCACCACGCCCGGCTTCTTGAAATAAACTTTTAAACTTAATAAGTAGTAACTGATTCTTATTATTTCTGCAATTCCATTGCTTTCCCCACCCATCCTTTGCTGTAAGGATCTGTAGTCTGTTGATGCTTACTGATTCATAAGAAACACTTTGTTTGGCACTAACTTTTCTCATTCCATTTCTCTAAGACATTATCATTAATTCTGGTTACTACTTGAGAGAAGAAAAATGTTGCCTGAAGTGGTAGAAAACATCTTTGTTTTTAGACATTCATGGAACTATATCTGATACATACCAGTTTTCTGTGTATCCTTTGACTAGTGTACTTAACCTTTCTGAGCCTTTGTTTCTTCACACAAGGATAAATGAAATTATACACATCAGTATGGGTAGATATTATGCTCTTTTTTGTGTATAATTTCTGCAATTGCTTCTCAATTCCTTTGTATTGCAGAAATTAAAGATCATATTGAGATGTTTTATTTAATAAAGCCTTTATCTTATCTTGCTAGTTAGTAACCCTTCCTGTGCTAAAGGAATTTCTCCTTCCCATTGTGTCCCTCTTCCTTAATATTATAAAATCCAAATCTCATATATTTTATTAAAATTCCCTCTTAAAAAACTTCAATTGATGCAAATGAAATAAGAATTTAGTATGTTATCTATCCAGCAATAGCTGCTAGCTTCTTTCAGATCTTTCTATAACAAGATGGGCATTAATAAAAAACAGCAATACTTTTAGTTAACTTCATTGTATTTTAAAGAATTCTTATTTTTCATCTATGTTGCTCATCGAGAGGGTAAACTATTTTGTTGCTACTTACTAGAGGTGAATAAGTATTATATACCATGTGTTTATAGGTATTTCAAATATTCTGAATCATGGTATTTTGTGGAACTTGACTACATTACTGTTAATGTTGCCACAAAAATGAATAGTTTTTAAACATTTTAATGAATAGCTTTATGTTCATTGAAATAAGTAGAAATAACCTATTTCCCTTCAATGAGTCTTGATGGTAGTAATATAATGTTTGTTTTGTTTAAGGTTTTTTTTTTTTTCCTGTTTTATTTTATTTTATTTATTTTTTTTTCTCTTTTATTTTTTTTTTATTTTTTAAAAAAATTTTATTTTATTGGTGCACTGTATTCATACATCATAGTGGGATACAAACTTTTGTAGACATACATGCACACATCGCCCAGTCAGCCCCCACCCGATCCCCACCCCATTCTCTCCCCATCCCTCCTTCCCATGCTTGGCTTAGTGGTTGACATCTAGTATTATAGCAATTTATCCAAAATTAAAAATGATAATCTCACATAACAGTTTCATTTGTCTGATACCAAGCGTTTGATGATTTAAAGATAGCATTTCAATATTTCTTTTTGCTTTCTTCCTTACTAGAGCATATTTTTTTTCTGTTTTTTTAGGTGAAACTATCATATATTTATATATTTATTTTTCAGAAAAAAATCTATCCTAATATGGAATATGAATTCTAGATACCCAAAACGATCTTGAAAAAGAACAAAGCTAGCAGATATATATTTTCTGATTTCAAACCATATAAAGCTACAATAATTGAAACAGTGTAGTACTGTTCTAAAGGCAGATATATAGACCACTGGAGTTAAATACAAGCCTAGAGCTAAATTCTTCCCTATATTGTCAAGTTATTTTTGACAAGGTTTCCACGAACATTTGGTGGTGGAAATAATAATCTTTTAACTAAATATTGTTGAAAAATAATAATTACACGGAAAAGAATAAAATTGGACCCTTACCTAATCCCATATACAAGTATTAACTCAAAATAGATAAAAGACCTAAATATAAATCTTAAGACTATAAACTTTTAGGAGAAAATCTGGGTCATAAAACCTCACAACATTGAAATTGGCAGTGATTTCTTGGATATGATTTCAATGGCACAGGCAACAGAAGAATATACAAACTCCCTAAAAAATAAAAGAAAATATTGTATATCCAAAGACAATGTAAACAGAGTTAAAAGTTACTAATAGAATTGGATAAAATATTTCCAAATGCTATATCTGAAGGTATATTAATATTCCAACTAGAAATCCTAAAAATTAACAACAATAAAGGCAAACAATACAACTTAGAGATAGGTAAAAGACTAACATAAATAATGAATCTCCACAGATAACCAATCTTAGTTGTCTGTTGGATGGAAACTCTTGTTTCTCTGGTTCTGGTGTGTGTTACCTATTTCTTCTTTGTAGTTAATCTCTTTGAGTATTTTCTCTAGCGCTGGTTTTGAAGACATAAATTCCTTCAGTTTCTGTTTGTCATGGAAGCTTCTTATTTCTCCATCTAATTTGATAGAAAGTTTTGCTGGATAGGAAATTTTTGGCTGGAAGTTGTTTTCTTTCAGAGTTTGGAATATGTTACTCCAAGCCCTTCTGGCTCTCATGACTTGGTTTGGGAAGTCTGGAGTGATTCTAATTGGTTTGCCTCTGAATGTCACTTGGCCCTTTGTTTTTGTTGCCTTTAAGATTCTCTGCTTGGCTTCCACATTGGTCATTTTGACAATTATATGGCGTGGGGATCCTCTTCTCGGATCCTGTCTAAAGGGAGTTCTATAAGTTTCCTGGATCTGTGTATCAACCTCTTGCTCTATATTTGGAAAATTTTCTGCTATTACTTCCTTGAAGAGATTGTTGATCCCTTTGGTATCACTTTCTTTTCCCTCCTCTATTCCAATTATTCTTAGGTTAGCTCTCTTAAGATGGGCCCATATTTCTTCAATGTCAGATTCCTGCTGTTGGATATTTTTTTCTAGATTAGAAACTATGCATTCATTTTTGGATTGCTCATCTTCTAAGAGCGAGATTCTGTTCTCCATGTGGTCTAATCGGTTGTTTGTGCTTTGAATTGAGGCCTTTACTTCATTAATTGCATCCTTTATCTCTTTTTGGCTCTCTCTGAGTTCTTTTCGAAGCACCTCTATTATTTCTACAGTTATTTTCCTGATTTGATCTTCTAGAAATCTCTGATTTTCTGTTTATCAGGTTCTGATGTTGTGGGGTTGTGCACATTCATTACTTCAGAGTTATTCCTCTTTCCCATGATTTCAGAGGTTTGTGCCTTCTCTGGGTTCTTCCCTTGGGTCACTATGGCTTCACTTAAGGTGCTCTGGATCTCGAGTCTGTATTATCTCAGACCCTACTACTCCTTTACTGGGTTGTATCACAGAGTCTCCGACCCAGGGAGTCGATAGAGGCTGCTTTAAACTATGGGGGGTGCCAGGTTGCACGTTCTCCTATGGTGTGATATCTCTGCCACCACCACTCCCTCACTGGGTCAAGTCCCAGGAGGCCCAATACTGCGATTTCTCCTCTGTGGCCCGCAATTTGACTCACTGTTCTTGAGTACGCATATGTAGCTGTACTGGACTCGGTGAATTCACTGCTTTTGCCGCCGCCGGTGGCAATATGGCGCCTCTGCCACGCCCTCGGCCATGAGGCTGGCGTATTTTTTCTTCTCTGGTTTTGATTTCCACTCTGAATCCCTGCAGCGTGTGCTGAGCTCAGCCACTGGGAGCTTTAAATGCTGTCTGCGCCGAAAGATCCCGCCTGGCTGTTCCGCAGCGGCTCACCTGGCTTGCTGTAGCCGTCCATTGAGTTCGCCGCTGCCGCCGGCAGTATGGCGCTGCTGCCGCGTCCTCGGGCGCGTGTGTCTCCTCTGTGGCCCTGAGCTCTGTTCTCAGTCCGCTTTCTCTCTGGAGCCTGGTGGTTTTTTTTTTGTTTTTCTGGTGATGGTGTTTTCTGGCTATGAAAGGCGCTCTTTTTGTGGTAATGGAGATTGGTTGTTAGCGGGACTCTTAAGCCCCGCTTTTCTCGGTCGCCATCTTCCCGGAAGTCCTTGTTTAAGGTTTTAAGTGAGTGTTTTCATTATTTGTGAAGCTGCTTCTGCTGTATAAGATATAGCAATTGTGTTAAAGTTGTAAAATCTACTGAATTCAGCAGCTCTTGCCAGCCCGCATTTACTAATTTTGGGCTAATCTTTCGGTTTTGGGCCAGGCTGCTATCCTCAGAAGTCAGTGTGCATTCCGTGAGGCCGTTTAGCCTGTCTGCTAATTGATATCACATGTGAAGCGCTGATGCAGCCGCCAGTTTCGAGAATGAAAATATTCAGCATAGTTATAAATCCATTTCCTAGCAACATTTGGTAATGATTTGTCTATCCATTTCTCTTCAGATGCTTGACTTCCAAATATCATTAGGAGCAGAGGAGGCTAGCGTCAAACAAAAAAATACAGCAAATCAGTAAGCATAGAGACTAGGCTGAATAACCTCAGCATTGAGAAAATACCTATTCGACAAACCATTTATTTTTATTTTTTTGGATTTTTTTTGTGGTATTGAGGATTAAACCCAGGGACATTTTTCCTCCAAGCTACACCCCCAGCCTGATTTTTAAATTTCATACTTTGAAACAGTCTCATTAAGTTACAGAGGGCCTCACTAAGTAGCTGAGGCTGACCGTGAACCTGGATCCTCCTGTTTCAGCTTTCCAAGTACTGGGATTACAAGCATGCGTGACGACGCCAGGCTAGACAAACCATTTAAAATGGAATTTTGCAGGGCTTTCCCAACCTTGCCTTTGTTTAAGAAGCAGTGCTTTTCTTTTTGTTTTAAGGTTGCTATAAGAATTTCTCAGTTTTTTAAGTCATAACCACGAAGTTCACGTGTCCTTGATACTCATATTAAGCTTACAGTTATACTCTTTCTCATAGTCACTATTGGTATTTAAATTGGTGCATTGCAGTCATACATCTTAATGGGGTGCAAGATGATAGAGGCCTATCTGCACACATCACTCATTTAGCACTTCTCCAGTTCCCACCCTATTCTCGCTTCTTTCCTTCCTTCAGATATTTGGCTTAATGATACTTTGATATGAGAGATTTTTTTAAAAGGAAGGATTCTATCTGTGTACCAACCTTATCCTGATATGGCTTCTTTGGTGTTGCTTTGCTAACGAAAAATATAAGCTTCTAGGAATCTTGGTTGACCCTACAGACAAGGATGTTGCTTGGTATTTTGGAATTGGAAAGAGAAATTTATTCTTAATATTATTGCCATATTGATTTGGATTTAAAAATTTTCTTTTTAGCGTGGAACTTTTTTAAAAGCTAGCGTGAATTTGGACTTTTGTGACTAAGGATTGGAAGATTTCATTTTATAGTGAAGACTTTTTAGAAAAGAAGCAGAGGGTCTAACTATTTAAATAACTTTCCTAAAATCACCTGGCTCACAAAAGGGAACCCAGGACTGAGTTGCATCTTCATTTCTCCTCCCAGGCGTCCTGCCTTTGAAAAATGTGAACGTTCAAAAGAGTAATTCTAGTTATCTTCAAGCAAAGGGTTTATCATTTTCAAAGAAAAATAATTCGTACTCTTTCATTCTTTTTCCTTATCCTTTTCTCATCAATTTTTGCCCCATTATATTTCGCATGCCTTATTTTTCTTCTTTCTGACTTAATACAGAATAATTGTGCTGAGAAGCAATATGTTCTCTTTTAAAAAGTAGTTTTATTGAGGTATATTTTACACATATGCAACCGAGCAATTCAATGTATATACTTCAGTGTTTTTAGTATATTTACAGAGCTATGCAGTCATCACCACAATCAACCTTAGAATATTTTCATCACCTCCCCCTCAAATTGGTCGCATCCCCTCTACTTCTCACCTCTTGTCCCTCATAGTCTACACTCTGGCCAGCCGCAGGCAACCACTTATCTGTCTTCTTTATCAATTCTGGACATTTCGTATAAGTGGAAACAGAGTCATCTGGCACATTGTCTTTGATACCTGCCTGCCTCCCTTCCTCTCTCTCTCCATCCAGTACTGAGGTTTGAACCCAGGAGCATTCTCCCTGTGAGCTAAATCTTCAGCTCTATTTTATTTTGAAACAGGGTCTAGCTAAGTTACCACTGGAGCGTTGAATCTGTCTCAGCCTACTAAGTACTGGTGTAATATACGTGTGTTGTGTCTAGCTTCTTTCACCTAAAATGTTTTAAAAGTTCATCCATCTTAAAGCAAAGGTTGATCATTATTTTGTTTTAAGGCTGAATAAGCATCAGGTTGGCATTACTGCATTTCATGGATCTACTCGTCAGTTGATGGACATTTGGATGGCTCTTACATTGGGGCTATTATGAATAATGCTATTATGAGCATGTGTGTACAAATTTTTGGCTAGAAATATGTTTTCACTTTTGGAGATATATTCTTAAGAGTGGAATTATGGGTTCATATGGTAGTCCTATGTTTTAACTATTTCCAAAATTGCAGTGCTATTTTACATTTGTATCAGTGGTATATATATATATGAAGGTTCTAATTTTTTCATAACCTCACCAACACTTGTTATTATCTCTCCTTTTTTCTTTCCTTTTTACCATAGCCATCCTAGTGAGTATGAACAGGTATGTTATGTGGTTGTTACTTTTATTTCCCTGGTCACTAATGATATTTAGCATCTTTTCCCACCCTTTACCCTCTTTGGTATTTGGGATTGAACCCCCAGGAGGATGTATCTCTGAGCCAAATCCCCAGCTCTTTTATTTTTTTTTGAAACAGGATCTTGCTGTGTTACCACGTTATAGTCTTGAACCTGCAATGCTACTGTCTCAGCCTCTCACGTGCTGGGGTTGCTGGCATGCACCACTGTGCCTCACTTTTCCTTCTCTTATTTATCACTTGTGTTACCATTTTGGAGAAGTGTCTCTTCAGAGCCTTTGAATATTCTCTACTTTATTGCTCTTAATTTCCCTGTTTAGCCAAGTTACTTTCTAGTCCTCGAGGAAGGCTAAGCAAAGCAATTCTGTCCTGATGCTTCTAAGTTAAGGATACTGAGAAATCCTGAGCTTGATTTGTGGGTGCTTCACTTCAAAGAGACTTCACCCAGCCATATGTAAGATAGATGAGCACACATGTTATATTCTTCTTGGCAACATTGTTTACACATCACATTTTCTTTTTTTTCTTCCTAAATGAAATTAGCAAAATGCTTTCAGCTGGAAACTATTATTTTTAGTAGTAAGCTCCTATTGACTTACTAAATGCTTTCTATATAGAAAACTCTATATTACTATCATCATTATACTTATTATCTTATTGAATTTTTGCCAGAAACCTCCATTTGTGACAGGTACTATTTTATTCTGAGAGGTTAAAAAGGTTAAAAAATTGTCTGAGGTCCTACAGATAAAAATGTAAAAGATCTGAGCCTATCTGAATTTAAAACCTATTGTCTTCATCGCTGTTTTTTAAACGCAGATTTGTTGAGATATAATTCACCAATCACTACATGTTTTATTTTTATTTTTATCATATTCTACCGGGTTTTTTTTAAAGGTACTGGGGTTGAATACAGGGCCATTCTACCTCTGAGCTACACCCTGAGCCCTATTTTTTTTTATTTTTTATTTTGAAACAGGGTCTCACTAAGTTGCAGAGGGCCTCATTGAGTAGCTGAGGCTGGCTGTGAACTTGGAAACCTCCTGTCTCAGCCTCCCAAGTACTGGGATTACAAGTGTGCGCCACCATGCCCAGCTGCTACATTTTTGCTGGTTGTTTTTGTATTCAGTTGATCTAGTCATGTGTGATATTAATGGAGAAGTCTTTTTGTGAGCATGATGTTTGGAGTCCTTCTGTTTTTCTCCTTTTTTTATGATTAGTTAATACATAAGTTTCCATTACTTAGTTTCTGCATAAGTTTCTAATGGAAAAGGTGCTTTGAGCTAAAATATATTAATTTTAGTGTTTTTATTGATTATATTTTAAATATGTGTTGGAGCATTTTTATACCACTTATAAAAATGTTAGGTTTTTATAGCATCACATTTGATTTGGATAATAAAGATAAGTATCCCTCATCAGTTTCTCACAAAGCTATTTTCTTATCTTTTCACTATATTTTCATGATACATATATATTTTAGAGTTGCTGTTTTCTTTACCATTTGCTAGGAATATTTTTAATGTTGCTCTAAATTGTAATAGTTTAATTATTTTCCATTGAGTGAAGATATAAGTAATCAAATAGATAATTTTATCAGATTTTTGTTGCTTTCCTTTTTTATCTCCTTATAATACTCTTCCATTTTCTCTCTTTATAATTAATAGTTTAAGAAGTAATTGCATATATCTTTATTCCTTTCCTTCTGCTGTTGTATCAAGATGTAATTCACCTACTATGTAATTAACTCATCTATAGTATACAACTCCGTGACTTTGAATAGCCTCAGTTTTTTAAACATGACTACTGTCAACTTTAGAACATTTTCAATACTTCAGAAAGAAACATACATCTGTGAATCATCACATTCGAAGCCTCCCCATACCTCCCAGCCTCAGGGAACCATCAACCTACTTTCATATCTATGGATTTGCCTGTTCTAGACATTTTATATAAGTGGAGAGCCTTTGGTGACTGGCTCTTCACTTAGCATACTGTTTGTGGAGGCCATTCATGTCTTAGCATGCATTTCTACTTCATTCCTTTTTATGGCTGAATGATAGTGTATTGTATGCTTACATTAAATTGTATTTATATATCCATCAGTGATGGGCATTTGAGTTGTTTCCATTTTTTTGTTGTTGTTTTGCTGTTAGAAATAATGAAGCTCTGAGCATTCATGAACAAGTTTTTGTGTAGATCTTGGTTTCATTTTTCTTGGGTCTATATCTAAGAGTGAAATTGCTGGCTCATATGGTAACTCTGTATCTAACTGTTTGAGGAATTGCCAGACTGTTTTCTGAAGCAGCTGAATTGTTTTATATTCCTCCCAATATACATAGCCTTTTCATCTCTTTCCCAAATAACATGGATATTTCTAGTTAGGCATCACCACTTGAACATTGTGAGCTGTTACTACATTCTTACTGAAAACCAAAATGTAGATGTTATGGATAGTCATATAAGAATATGAATGCAGTTGCTCATATTCTGTCCTGTAGAAGAGAACAGAGGAGATTTCCTGGCCAGTCTCTGGGGCATTGTTGCCTTGCCGTGATTTCATCATCTGACAATGGGAGATTGCCAGCTCTTGTTTTTCTTTTTTTTTGGTACTGGGGATTGAGCCCAGAGGTGTTCTACTTCCAAGCTACACCCCCACCTCTATTTTATTATTTTGAAACAGAGTCTCACTAAATTGATGAGAGTCTCACTGTTTGCTGAGGCTGTCCTCAAACCTATGATCTTCAGGTCTCAGCATCCTATGTATTGGTGTGTAATAGAACACACTCAACTTTAGCTTTTGGGTTCACCCCCACCCCAGTAGTGGGTATTGAACCCAGAGGCATTCTATTTTTGAGCTACATCCTCAGGCCTATTTTTAATTCGTTTTACTAAGTTGTGGAGGGTGAGGCTGGCTGTGAACCTGTGATTCTCCTGTCTCAGTCTCCCAAGTACTGGGATTACAAGTGTGGGCCACCATGCCTTTGTATTAGTAGATACTGTTTTTGGTAGTCAGTAATAATCCTGAAATAGTCAATGTTTGTCATAATAAGGATGTCTTTTCCTCATGCAAACACCACTAACATTTATACAAATCGAAGTTAAAAAACTTATGTCTGCTTTTGTTTGATTATTGTAGAATTAATATTTTAAAAATTAATTCAAAATAAACTAAAAATTAAATTTAGATATCCATCCTCTCTTGGTAAGACAGGAAGGTCATGCAGGACCGGGCTTGCTCTACCACATGGCAATGGCCACTTGGCACAGTGAAGCTCTTAGCGAGTTTTCTTTCAATGTGTGAACTCTAAAGTGCTACAGTTCCCTTTGCTTCTATAGTTTTATCATCTACCTGACCCAGGTCGTCCTTGGGATTATGTTTCTTATTTCAGCATTGTTAGGAACCTCATATGCGATCTCACTTGTTCTTTGTGACAACTCTCCTTTATCTTCTTGGATTGCTTTGCAAAAAAGTTGTTACATGGGCTAGAGATGTAGCTCAGTGGTAGAATGTTTGTCTAGCATATGCAAGGCCCTGGGTTCAATCCCCAGTACAGCAGGAAAACAAACAAAAAAGATGTTATATGATAGAAGTTGGCAAGTACATGAAAAAGTGTCAACATCATCATTAGAAATTTGGAAATGTCTATACCATTGGAATCACCCAAATTAAGGAACGACAGTACCAAATGTTGGAGAAGATAAGCAGTAATTGGATACCTCTTACTATTGACAAGAATGGAAAATAGCACAACTATTGTGGAGACGTACTTGGCAGTTTCTTATAGAAAGACGAACAGAGTTGAATGTGGTGGCACATGCCTGTAATCCCAGTACTTGGGAGGCTGAGACAGGAGGGTCACAGGCTCGAGGCCAGCTCGTAGTAACTTAGCAAGACCGTTTCCAAAAAAAAACAGAACAAAAGAAAGCAACAAGAACAATAACAACAACAACAACACACACACACACACAAACATAAAATAAAGGGTGGCTGGGGGTATAGCTCAGTGGTACAATACCCCTGAGTTCACTCCCCAGTACCAAAAAAAAAAAAAGATAAGAATTAGACGAATATAAATGTAACTTATAATCCATTTCTTTCTTTCTTTTTTTTTTTTTGTGTGTGGTACTGGGGTTCCTGGAAACCCTTCTACCTCCAGGCTACACTTCCAGAACTATTTTATATATATTTTTGGAAACAGGGTCTCTTAAGCCAGTGAGGCTGGCTTCAAACCAGTACAATCCTCCTGTCTTCGCCTCCCAAGCGTGGGGATTACAAGCGTGCGCCACCACGCCCGGCTATAATCCATTTCTAATGTTAGATATTACCCAAGCAAACCCAAAAGACTTGCAATATGTGTTGTCAGCCTCCATCAAACCATACACTCAAGATATGTACTTTTTTTGTGGTAATGTGGTTTGAACCAAAGAGTATTCTACCTCCAAGCTACGCCTCCAGCCCATTTTTAAAATTTTGAAAACAGGATATTGCTTAGTTGTCGAGAGCTTATCTACGTTTCTGAGGCTGGCTTTGAACCTGCAGTCCTCCTGTCTCAGACTCCCAAGTACTAGGAGTATAGTTGTGCGCCCCCACCCTTGGGCTGAGATCTGTGTGTTTTGCAGTATGTTACTTCAGTAACACAAACTATAAAGGTTCTCCTACTGCTTGTTATTATGATTGTCATTCATTATAGGTTATGTCCTATGTTAATCATCACAATAATACACATGATATTTACTAACAAATTTAGAAAATTAGCATGAGACTATGTCATAATGTGGAGATTTCAGTTCGTGATAATTTGTGCTCCTCCCACCTCATCATGTTGCTTCACCAATTGTGATAAAAGTGTGGGCGTACTTTGAGAATGGTTTAAGTTTTGTTTCTTCAGTCACTGAGAAATCAATTACTTTTTAAAAAAATCGGTGACTTTAAGTGACAGTCAGTGAGTCATAATACCTCTGAAAGATAATTCTGTAACTACATAGAAATCAAGTAACATTGACACTGGCATTAGGGGGGAGAGTTAACTCCCTGTCTATAAGAATTGCCCTGGGTTGGAGAAGAAACAGCTTTTACTGTGTGCAGAAATGAAAATCAGCACATTGTTTTAAAAAGAGGGTTCATTTACTCTTCACGTTTTCTATCTTTAAGTCTTAAGATGAGGCTGGGAGGCAGTGCTAGCCTGTGTTTTCTTAATCAGCTGCAAGTCTGTTGTAGCAAAAATTAATAGGCGTTGCAGAATTGTGAAGAAAAGCCCTTTCATCTTGCCCAGCTCCGTGAGGGTGTTCTATTTTCAAAGCAGAGTATTGTACAATCGAGCAATAGATAAGGAGGGGAGGGGCCTTTCCTGGGGATTCTTGACCGCTGGAAGAGTTCATTTCAGCCCATTTGTCACAGCAGCGATTTCCCCGGAAATAGCCTGTGCCAACGTTATGTTTTGGCCATTCTGTCCCTTTTTATTTATTTATTTTCTGAAATCACGGTGGAAGGTAGTTGTCCTTGCCCTCTCCCATCATCTTAACCCTTTGTCTAGGGGCTCCTTCAGAGCACCATGGGGGTGGGAGCAGTTTTCAATGAGACACAGCGGGTCTGGAAGGTTTTAGAGAGTTAGTGTGATATAAAAATGGCCAATAGAAATCCTACATTTTGTTTAAGCACTTTTTAGCGTGATAAATATAATTTAGCATGGAAATGTGATCTATTGTTTGGTGGCAGGTTTTTTCAGCTATGTACAGTAAGGCTTCTGTCGCCTACTGTGGATTCAGTATTTATTACACTCTGGAACCTCTTTTGTTGTTCTTAGGTTTTGTTTGTGGAGACTTTTAAAGGTGGATTGCCTGTCTAACCTTGCAGCAGGGTTGATTAAGTTTAATTTGCTATGCATTAGAGAATGAATTTGCTGGTCTTTTTGAGCTGAGCTCCATGCTATTTGTAGTTGGGGCCTATTTTTTGATGCCTTCAGTTCTTCCTGGGCATGAAAACTCTTTTTGTACATTTGTTGAATCTATTTCCATGCTGAGCTTTTTATATGCCTCACAATGACTCTTTGCAGTCAAAAGTTGTAGTTTGGCCTTATTTTTAACTTTAAAAGGACAGCAGGAACTTGCCTTTTATTACACATATGTGGATATTATAACATTTACTTTGTCTCCCTGCAAGTAGATTTTTAAATATGGTTTTTCAGTTTTTAAATAAAATTTTGACTGTGTTACATGTGTATGATGGATACTATTCAGTGCACACAAGCCATGTGTGAAATGTGTGGCAAAATAGAAATAATGTTCTTTTATTTAAAAAAAGACAAGAATTTCACTTTTTACTATTCTTTAATTGGTTATTTTCATTTTGTAAGGAAAGCATTTGGAAATCATGGAAAATTGACAGCTATATCATAACTTAAAGTAGGAAAATTAAAAATTTTGTCACTTTCTCATTTTCTTTGCTTCTTCATTTCTCTGTTCTCTGCCATCTGCCATTTACCATTCTTAGATTTATTGTGATCTTTAAAGATATTTTATTTTTAAAAGTTTGACCTCATTTTTTTGCAGTTATGTAGAATCTGCCCCCTGTGTGCTATTTTAAAACTATTTTTATTTCATTTGTTTTTGAAGCATTTTTGTATGAAAAGTTTTTTCACTTGAATTAGAATCGTGGCCTCTGAGGATTATTAGCTGACGAGAGCAAGTCTGTGACCGAACATGAACACTGCTCAGGGTGTCCAGCCGTGAGTTTCCGGCTCTCAGTCACAAACCCAGGGCATTCTTTAAAAGATCAAACGAGTTGGACACTGGGAGGGTTTTAACGATGCCAGTTAACATCAGAGGAGCTGGGCTCAGTGGTTGCAAATTGTGCTCATCTGAATAAATGCCACTGAGCTGGAAATAATGACATGACTAAAATGATGCTAATTGTGTACCATTCTGCCATTTCAGTGAATAAAATATATTGGTTTAAGCTTATACAAGAAATAGGTTTTTCTTTGGGGGGTAAATGAGGACATAGTGTGGAGAGAAGCAATCACTGAAGGAGGGCAGTAGAATAAATGACATTAATGTTTTGAAAGGCTTTAGTTTTTCAGACTTGATTGAAAACCTTATTTTGGTACATTCTAAGAAATTAATGAGTCTATTTCTAAAAAGCATTTTATTCAGCACATGCCCTCAAGTGATCTACAATCAAACTTTTATAAAAAAAAAAAAAGCAGTGACGTTCTTAGGTGTGATGCTTCAACACATTTCTGTGCTGTGTAAGTGATTTCACAGAACAGGATCTTACCTTCTTGCTCCTAGGATAAACACTAGCGATTTCAGATTGAGCTTACCCCTGATTAGATGAGTAAGTGACATTTATTGCAGTTGGTGAAAGTAAGTTCATTTGCTTAAGAAATATTTAAAATCAAGACAGCAAAATAGCTGAGCATGGTGGCATATGCCTGTAATCTCAGTATTTGGGAGGGGGGCTGAGACAGAAGGATTGCAGACTGGAGGCCAGCCACAGCACTTAGGCCCTCAGCAACTTAGACTCTGTTTAATAATAATAATAATAATAATAATAATAATAATAATAATATGAGTGGGGGTATAGGTCAGAGGTAGAATGCTTCTGTGTTTAATTCCCAACATCTTCCCCCCCCCCACACACACACAGAGCAAGACTTTGATAAGTCTTTTCATAGGTATAGAATTTCTCAGAATGCTTCACTAATATGCCTACAAACCCAAAAGTAGTATTAAGGAAGATAATAAACATGCTTTCTTTTAAGAGTTGTTTTGAAATCCAAGAGACTTTTCAGCTAACAGAAAAAAAATTATTATAGTCTGAGCTGTACTCTTAGTTGGATGTCGATGTCATTCTAAAGCCTTTTTATATTTTGAGTGTACACTATCTTTTTTTTTTTTTTTTTAACAGTACTGGGGATTGAACCCAGGAGCATTCTACTTCTGAGCTACATCCTCAGCCCTATTTTTTATTCTTTATTTTGAAGCAGGGTCTCACTCAGTTGTGTAGGGCCTCACTAAGTAGCCTAGGCTGGCCTAGAACCTGTGATCTTCCTGTCTCAGCTTCCTAAGTACTGGGATCACAAGTGTTGTGGCACCACACCCGGCTATCTTTTGTTATTTAGATAACTTCAAACCATATGAGCCTAGGTTTTTTTTTTTTTGTTGTTGTTGTTGGCTTTATTAAAAGTCCCACAATAGCATGGTGGAACATATTTTGCCTGTGTTCTTAGTTCTGTGTTCTTAATTCAACAGTGACTAAACTGTTCTGTAGGGCAGGATTCTTTTTGCGTTAGAGCTGTGACATTGCCTCTACTTATGTAAATTGTTATTTGAGCAATTTGCTTGCTTAACAATTGACAGGGTCCTATGATTTTGATCTGAAGTGGTAGAATTACAGGTCAAACAAATGGACACCACTGACCCTGTTTCATTTATGTTGAACTTGTAATTTCAATTGGAGTATACTTCTGAGCAACTCTATCCAATTATAGAGCCCATAGTGGCCATACAGAAAGCTCTCTAGTCCATCAGCTTACTTTTTTCATCTTTGTGCGTTATTTTCCTGGTTTGTATTAATGGATTGTGTAGTTACCACTAGAAATATATTTAGTTGATGCGATAAGAATAGTTGTTGGTCTACGCTTTGCTTTGGGGAAGGAGGAGTGCTCACCACACTGGGATGTGAGAGGGAATAAGATATACCTGGAATTATATTTTTTCATGCATGGTAGGAGAGATTTGGCTTTGTACAATAAAGATAACTATAGTAAACTTTCAGGATTATAAAACAAAACTTGATTTACATAGGTGTATATTTCCTTTAAGGTATGACTCAAGTATTCTATTTATAATGGGAATTTATTGAAGTGAAGTCAGAAATTATCAGAGTGGAAAAGAAGATTAAGATCACCTACAAACCACAAAGATAACAGCTATGTCTATGTAATGAAAAGGGATCATGTAATACACATTTTTTTGTTTGCTGTTTTTTTCTTTATTGGTACACTGTTTTCATACATCTTAATGGGTTGCAAGATGGTAGAGGCATACATGCACAGATCTCTCATTTAACTCTTCCACAATTCCCACCCCATTCCCACCCCTCTCCTACCTTCTCCATGTTTGACTTAGTGATTGACTTTGATATGTTTGTGAATGTACATCATGTACATTAGGGAATTTTTCAATTCCCCTCAGTTAGGTCACCTTATTTGCTCACCTATGGTTTATCCTTCTTTGTCAAGAGTTCCTCCTATGATCCTTTTTCTCCCTAGCTTTCACATATTGAGGAGAGCATCTGAGTTTTTATTTTTTTGAGACAGACTAATCTCATTTAGTATAATGTCCTCCAGTTCCATCCATTTTTCTGCAAATGATATAATTTTGTTCTTCTTTATGGCTGAGTACACTTCCATTGTGTACATATCTCATAGTTTTTTCATCCATTCTTCCGTTGATCAACATCTTGGTTGGTTTCATAGGTTGGTAGTTGTGAATTCTGCGGCTATAAACATAGAGACACATGCATTAGTTTGGTAGTTTGGTTTCCATCCTTTTGGGTAGATACTCAGAAGTAGTATTACTTTATCATATGGTAGGTTTGTTCCCATTCTTCTGAGGATCCTCCATACTGTTTTCCAAAATGGTTGCACTAATTTGCAATCCCAACAACAATGTATTAGAGTTCCCACTTCTTCACATCCTCATCAGCATTTGTTGTTGTTTGTGTTTTTTTTTTAAATGTACTTTTATTGGTGCATTGTAGTCACACATCTCAATGGAATACAAGACTTGTGAGGATATACAAGCACACATCACCCAATTAGCCTTATCCAATCCCCATCTCATTCTCTCCCCCTCCCTTGATCCCATGCTTGATTGGTGATTAACTTTGATATATTTGTTTAAGTATATCATGTACTTTAAAGAGATTCCATCTTCCCCCCTCCCATCCCTCTCTGATAGGTCACCTTAATTGCTTCTCCATAGGGCCCTATCTTCAACTAGATTTCCACCTATTACCCATTATGCTGTTCTAGTTGTAGGTAGGTGAAATTTCAGTGTAGCTTTGATTTGCATTTCTCTGATTGCTAATGGTGTTGAACATTTCTTCATACATTTATTGTTCATTTGAATTTCTTCTTTTGTAAAGTGTTTATTCAGTTCACTCACCCATTTTTTGATTGAGTTATTTGTTTTCTTAGTGCTGACTTTGAATTTTCTACATTTCTAGATATTAGTCCTTTATCAGAAGAGTAGTTGTCAAAATATTTTTCCCATTCTGTTGGTCCTATGTTGAGGTTCTTGATAGTTTCTTTTGCTATAGAGAAGCTCTTCAGTCTCATGCAATCCCACCTTTTGATCCCCCTTTTAATTTCTTGTGCCTTTGGAGTCTTGTTGGGAAAGTTTTTACCTATGCCTATGTGTTGAACTATGCCCTCTTCAAGTAGCAACAAGGTCTCTAGTCTGATTTCCAGGTCTTTGATTCATCTTGAATTGACGTTTGCACTGGGTGAGAAAGTGGAGTTTATTTCCATTTTTCTGCATATGGTTAACCAGTTTTGCCAACACCATTTGTTGTCAAGAGACTTTGTTTTTTTCAGTGTATGTTTTTGGCCCATTTGTCAGAAATCAATGGCTGTAAGTGTGCAGATTTTTTTCTGAGTCTTCTATTTTGCTCCATTGGTCTAAGTGTCTGTTTTTGTGCCAATACCATGCTGTTTTTATTACTATGGCTTTGTAGTATAATTTGAGATCAGTTATTGTGATGCTTCCTACATGGTTCTTGTTGTTGAGAACTACTTTGGCTATTCTGGTTTTTTTGTTGTTTCAAATAAATTTATGGACTTTTTTCCTATGTCTGTGAGGAATGACCTTAGCAATTTAATGTGTATTGCATTGAATCTGTAGATTACTTTTAAAAAATGACCATTTTGATGATAGTTATTCTGCCAATCCAAGAACATAGAAGATCTTTCCATATTTTAAGGTCTTCTTTTTTATAATATTTTATAATTTTCCTTGTAGAGATCTTTTACCTTGTTTGTTAGGTTTATTCTTAAGTAATTTTTTGTGGGATATCCTGAGTAGAAGTGTTTTCTGGATTTTTTTTTCCAGTGGATTTATGGTTGGCATACAGAAAGCTTCTAATTTTTTTTTTGTGTGGTACTTTTATTTGGAAACAGGGTCTCACTAAGTTGCTGAGAGCCTCACTAAATAGTTGAGGCTGGCTTCGAACCTGTGCGATCCTCCTGTCTCAGCCTCCCAAGTGCGGATATTACAAGCGTGTGCCACTACGCCCAGCTAGGCTTCTAATTCTTTAAGATTGATTTTTGTATTGAGACACTTGGCTGAATTCGCTGATCAGTTCTATAAGCCTTTAGGTTGAGTTTGTTGGGTCTTCTAAATATAGTATGTCACCTGCAAATAGTGAAAGTTTGAATTCTTCTTTTCCTATTTGTACTCCTTTGATTTCCTCTTCTTGCCTAATTTTTCTGGCTAGAGTCCCAAGTACTATATTGAAAAGAAGTAGTGATAATGAGCATCCTTGTGTTGTTCCTGATTTTAGGGGGAACTCTCATAATATCTCGTCATTTAATATGATGTTGGCTGTGGACCTATTGTATATTGCCATTATATTGTTGAGGTATGTTCTGTCTATTCTAATTCTCTACAGTGGTTTTAGCATGAATGGGTGTTGGATTTTATAGAACGCTTTTCTAGCATTTATTGAAATGATCATGTGATTTTGGTCTTTAATTCTGTTTATGTGGTTAATTACATGGATTGTTTTTTGTATGCCGAACCAGCCTTGCATCTCTGGGATGAACCCGACTGGATTATGGTATATAATTTTCTGGATGTGTTTTTCAACTCACATTGCTATTGTTAAGCGGTCTTGCATCTAAGTCCATCAGTGATATCGGCTGATAGTTTTGTTTTCTTGATGCGTATCTGCATTTCTAATACAACTGGAAATTAGGTTGGAAAAGTGTCAGGAATAAAGCATTACTTTTCTGTTCTCTCACTTTTTAAAACATAAGCAGTCAGTTTATTTTTTATTTATTTTTTTTTTTGAGGTTTTTTTTTTTTTAATTTATTTTTTATTGGTGCAATGTATTCATACATCATAGTGGTATAAAGAAAATACTTTTGTAGACATACATGCACACATCGCCCAGTTAGCCCCTACCCAATCCCCACCCCATTCCCTCCCCATCCCTCCTTCCCATGCTTGGCTTAGTAGTTGACATCTAGTATTATAGCAATTTATACAATATTAACATTGATAATCTCACATAACAGTTTCATTTGTCTGGTACCAAACTCTTGATGACTTAAAGATAACATTTCAATATTTCTTTTTGCTTTCTTTCTTACCAGAGAATATTTTTTTCTTTTTTTTTTTTAGGTAAAACTATCATACATTTATTAATTTATTTTTCAGAAAAAATCTATCCTGATATGGAATATGGACTCTAGATACCCAAAACAATCTCAAAGAAGAACAAAGCTAGAAGATGTATATTTTCTGATTTCAAACCATATAAAGCTACAATAATTGAAACAGTGTAGTACTGTTCTAAAGGCAGATATATAAACCATTGGAGCTAAATAAAAGCCTAGAGATAAATTCTTCCAAACATTGACAAGTTATTTTTGACAAGGTTTCCATGAAGTTTTGGTGGAGGAAATACTAGTCTTTTAACCAAATATTGTTGAAAAATAATAATAAATGAAAAAGAATAAAATTGGACCGTTACCTAACACATATACAAATATTAACTCAAAATAGATAAAAGACCTAAATATAAATCTTAATACTATAAGCTTTTAGAAGAAAATCTGGGTTATAAAACCTCACAACATTGAAATTGGAAGTGATTTCTTGGATATGATTTTAATTGCACAGGCAACAAAAGGGTAAATAAACTCCCTAAAAAATAAAAAAAATATTGTATATCCAAAGACAATGTAAACAGAGTTAAAAGTATGACCCATTTCTCCCTAACTCTCACATATTAGGGAAAGCATCTGATTTCTTATTTTTTGTGCCTGACTAATCTCACTTAGCATAATGTCCTCCAGTTCCATCCATTTCCCTGAAAATGATGTAATTGAGTTTTTTTTGATGGCTGAGTAAAATTCCATTGTGTACATATCCCACAGTTTTGTAATCCATTCGTCTGTTGATGGACATCTTGGCTGGTTCCATAGTTTGGCTATGGTGAATTGTGCAGCTATGAACATAGATACACATGGATTAGTTTGGTAGTTTAGTTTCTTTTCTTTTGGGTAGATACCCAACAGTGGTATTGCTGGATCAAATGGTAGATTTGTTCCCATTCTTCTGAGGATTCTCCATACTGTTTTCCAAAGTGGTTGCACTAATTTGCAATCCCACCAACAATGTCTTAGAGTTCCCACTTCTCCACATCCTCGCCAGCATCTGTTGTTGTTCGTGTTTTGAATGATGGCCATTCTAGTTGGAGTTAGGTGAAATCTCAGGGTAGTTTTGATTTGCATCTCTCTGATTGCCAGTGATGTTGAGCATTTTTTCATGCATTTATTGGCCATTTGAATTTCTTCTTTTGTGAAGTGTCTATTTAGTTCATTTGCCCATTTTGTTATTGGATGTTTTGTTTTCTTAGTGTTGAGTTTCTTGAGTTCTCTGTATATTCTAGATATTAGTCCTCTATCAGTGGTGTAGGTGGCAAAAATCTTCTCCCATTCTGTTGGCTCTCGATTGAGGTTCTTGATAGTTTCCTTTGCTGAACAGAAGCTCTTCAGTTTCATGCAATCCCATGTATTGATTCTCCTTTTAATTTGCTGTGCCTTTGGGGTCTTGTTGAGGAAATGTTTGTCTGTGCCTATGTGTTGTAGTGTTGGACCTATGCCCTCTTCAAGGAGCTTCAAAGTCTCTGGTTTAATTTCCAAGTCTTTGATCCATCGTGAGTTGACTTTTGTACAGGGTGAAAAAGTGGGATTAACATCCAATTTTCTGCATATGGTTAACCAGTTTTGCCAACACCATTTGTTGAAGAGGCTATCTTTTTTCCAGTGTATGTTTTTGGCCTCTTTGTCAAAAATCAATTGGCTGAAAGTGTGTGGACTTGTTTCTGGGTCTTCTATTCTGCTCCACTGGTCTATATATCTGTTCTTTTGCCAGTACCATGCTGTTTTTATTACAATGGCTTTGTAGTATAGTTTAAAGTCAGGTATTGTGATTCCTCCTGCATGGTTTTTGTTGCTGAGAACTACCTTGGCTATTCTGGGCTTTTTGTTATTCCAGATAAATTTAAGGACTGATTTTTCTATGTCTGTGAGGAATGATCTTGGTAGTTTAATGGGCATTGCATTAAATCTGTAGATCACTTTTGGGAGGATGGCCATTTTAATGATATTTATTCTGCCAATCCATGAACATGGAAGGTCTTTCCATCTTCTAAGATCTTCTTCGATTTCTTTTTTCAGTGTTTTATAATTTTCTTTGTAGAGATCTTTTACCTCCTTGGGCAAGTTTATTCCTAGGTATTTTATTTTTTTGTGGGAGATCCTGAGTGGAAGTGTTTTCTGAATTTCTTTTTCAGTGGATTTATGGTTGGTGTACAGGAAAGCTTCTGATTTTTTAAGATTGATTTTGTATCCAGATACTTTGCTGAATTTGTTGATCAGTTCTATAAGCCTTTTGGTTGAGTTTGTTGGGTTTTCTAAATATAGTATCATGTCATCTGCAAATAGTGAAAGCTTAAGTTCTTCTTTTCCTATTTGTACTCCTTTGATTTCCTTTTCTTGCCTTATTGCTCTGGCTAGAGTCTCTAGTACTATATTGAAGAGAAGTGGTGATAGTGGACATCCTTGTCTCGTTCCAGTTTTTAGGGGGAATTCTTGAAGTTTTTCCCCATTTAATATGATGTTGGCAGTGGGCTTATTGTAGATTGCCTTAATAATGTTGAGATATGTTCCTTCTATTCCAATTCTCTGCAGTGTTTTTATCATAAATGGATGTTGAATTTTATCAAATGCTTTTTCAGCATCTATTGAGATGATCATGTGGTTTTTGTCTTTGATTCTGTTTATATGATGAATTACATGGATTGATTTTCGTATATTGAACCAGCCTTGCATCCCTGGGATGAACCCTACCTGGTCATGGTGAATGATTTTCTTGATGTGGTTTTGAATGCGTGTTGCTAGTATTTTGTTTAATAGTTTTGCATCCAAGTTCATCAGAGATATAGGCCTGTAGTTTTCCTTCCTTGAACTGTCTTTATTCGGTTTGGGTATTAGTGTGATGTTGGCTTCATAGAATGTATTTGGGAGAGTCCCGGTTTTTTCTATTTCCCGAAATAGTTTGAGTAGTATTGGGATTAGTTCTCCTATAAAGGTTTTATAGAATTCACTTGGGAAACCATCTGGTCCTGGGCTTTTCTTTGATGGTAAGCTCTTTATTGCTATTTCAATCTCTTTGATTGTTATTGGTTGGTTTAAGTGTTCTATATCTTCTTGACTCAGTTTAGGAAGGTTGTATTTATCTAGGAAGTTGTCGATTTCCTCCAGATTTTCCATTTTGTTGGAGTATAGTTTTTCAAAGTAGTTTCTGATAATCCTCTGGATTTCTACACTGTCAGTAGTAATGTCTCCTTTTTCATCCCTTATCTTCATAATTTGGGTTGATTCTCTCTTTTTCTTAGTTAGGTTGGCTAGTGGTTTATCAATCTTGTTAATTTTTTCAAGGAACCAGCTTTTGGTTTTGTTGATTTTCTGTATTGTTTTTTTATTCTCTATTTCGTTAATTTCTGCTCTAATTTTAATAATTTCCCGACTTCTGCTGGCTTTGGGGTTCAATTGTTCCTGCTTTTCAAGGGCTTTGAGGTGTGTCATAATGCTATTTATTTGAGAATTTTCTGTTTTTCTTATGTGAGCACTCAGTGCTATAAATTTTCCTCTTAATACTGCCTTCAAAGTGTCCCAGAGGTTTTGATATGTTGTTTCTTTATTTTCATTTGTTTCTAGAAATTTCTTGATTTCACCTCTTACATCTTCTATGACCCATTCTTCATTCAGAAGTGTGGTGTTCAGTCTCCACATGTTTATGTTGTTTCTCTGGGTCTTCTTATAGTTGATTTCTAGTTTCATTCCATTATGGTCTGAAATGACACAGGGAAGTATGTAACATTTTTTAAATTTGCTAGTGCTCATTTTGTGTCCCAGGATGTGATCTATTTTGGAGAAGGTTCCATGAGCAGCTGAGAAAAATGTAAACTCTGCTGTAGTTGGGTGAAATATTCTATATGTGTCCAACAGGTCCATTTGGTTAATGGTGTTCTTTAGTTCTGAGACATCTTTACTGACCCTTTGTCTGGACGATCGGTCTAGTATTGTGAGAGGTGTGTTGAAGTCTCCCAGTATTATTGTGTTGGGATTTATGTGTGACTTCATATCACAGAGAGTTTGATTTATGAAAGTAGCTGCCCCTATGTTTGGGGCATAGATGTTGATTATTGTTATTTCCTCTTGCTGGACTATTCCTTTTACCAGTAAGATGTGACCTTCTTTGTCTCTTCTAATAAGTTTGGGTTTGAAGTCTAACTTGTCTGATATCATAGTTGCTAATCCTGCTTGTCTTCGAGTGCCATTAGCATGGATTACCTTGCTCCAGCCCTTTACCTTGAGTTTGTTCCTATCTTTACTTGTAAGGTGTGTTTCTTGTAAGCAGCAGATGGATGGATTCTGGCTTTTAATCCATTTTGCCACTTTATGTCTTTTTATTGGGGAGTTGAGGCTGTTTACATTCAGTGTGATTATAGAGAGATAATTTTTAATTCCCAACATGTTAAGATCTTATTTCTGTTTAAGATACTGTTTATTCTTCTTTGCTTAGTTGTCAGCTGGATGGGAATTCTTGTTTCTTTGGTTCTGGCGTGTATTACCCATTTCCTCTTTGCAGTTAATCTCCTTGAGTATTTTCTCTAGCGCTGGTTTTGAAGACATAAATTCCTTCAGTTGCTGTTTGTCATGGAAGCTTCTTATTTCCCCATCTAATTTGATGGATAGTTTTGCTGGGTAGGAAATTTTTGGCTGGAAGTTGTTTTCTTTCAGAGTTTGGAATATGTTACTCCAAGCCCTTCTGGCTTTCATAACTTGGTTTGGGAAGTCTGGAGTGATTCTAATTGGTTTGCCTCTGAATGTCACGTGGCCTTTTGTTTTTGTTGCCTTTAAGATTCTCTCCTTGGCTTCCACATTAGTCATTTTGACAATTATGTGGCGTGGGGATCCTCTTCTCTGATCCTGTCTAAAGGGAGTTCTATAAGTTTCCTGGACCTGTGTATCGACCTCTTGCTCTATGTTTGGAAAATTTTCTGCTATTACTTCCTTGAAGAGATTGTTGATCCCTTTGGTTTCACCTTCTTTTCCCTCCTCTATTCCAATTATTCTTAGGTTAGCTCTCTTGAAATGGGCCCATATTTCTTCAATGTCAGATTCCTGCTGTCGGGTTTTTTTTTCTAAATTAGAAACTATGCGTTCATTTTTAGAATGATCATCTTCAAGAAGCGAGATTCTATTCTCCATGTGGTCTAATCTGTTGTTTATACTTTGAATTGAGGCCTTTACTTCATTAATTGCATCCTTTATCTCTTTTTGACTCTCTCTAAATTCTTTTCGAAAGTCCTCTATTATTTCTAAAGTTATTTTCCTAATTTGATCTTCTAGAGATCTTTGGGTTTCTGTGTTATCGGATTCTGATGTTGTGGGGTTGTTGGCATTCACTGCTCCATTGTTATTTCTCTTTCCCATGATTTTGGAAATTTGTGCCTTCTCTGGGTTCTTCCCTGAGTCACTACGAGTTCACTTAAGATGCTCTGGATCTCGTGTCTGTGGTATCTCTGTCACCACTACTCCTTAACTGGGTTGTATCACAAAGTCTCAGACCCAGGGAGTCAATTAAGGCTGCTTAGACCGTGGGGAGTGCCAAGTTGGGCGTTCTCCAGTGGGGAGTTGTGACTATGGTATGATATCTCTGCCACTGCCACTCCCCCACTGGGCTGCACTGCTAAAATCTCCGACCCAGGGAGACTATCTGCGCGAGTCCCTGGGAGTGCAGAACTGGGATTTCTCCCCTAGGGGCCGCAATTTGACTCACGGTTATTGAGTGCGCTGATGGAGCTGTAGTGAACTCGATGGATTCGCTGCTGCCGCCACTGGCAATTTGGCACCACTGCCACGCCCTCGGCCGTGATATGGCGTATTTCTTCTCTGGTTTTGAACTCCGCTCTGAGTCCTTGCCAGTTGTGCTGTGCCCGGCCCTTGGGAGTTTTAGATGTTCCCTGCACCAACAAAACTGCTGACTGCCGCCCGGCTGTTCAGCACCTGCTCACCTCGGCTCGCTGTCCACCCCTCCTCTCAGGCGCCTGGTGGCTGGTTGAGTGGATTGGTCTAGGGTCGTCAGGTGAACTCACCGCTGCCGCCAGCAGTAAGACACTGCTTCTGCATCCTAGGCCGCGAGGCCAAAGTACCTCCTCTCTGGATTTGAGCTCTGTTTTGAGTCTCCCTCCTCTCTGGATTCTGGTGCTGCTAGGGGAGATGTAGGCCGCGCCGCTCCGGCCGCTCTGCGCCGCGGCTCTGGCTGCTCTGCACCGCGGGTCTGGCCACTCCGGCCGCTCCGGCCGTTCCGCGACGCGACTCTGGCTGCTCCGGCTGTTCTGGCCACTCCGCTCCGGCTGTTCTGGCCGCTCTGCTCGGCTGCTCTGGCCGCTCAGCTCAGCTGTTCTGGCCGCTCCGCTCCGACTGCTCCAGCCGCTCTACTCAGCGGCTCCGGCCACTCCGCGCCGCCGCTCCAGCCAATCCGGGCTGCGGCTCTGGCTGCTCTGGCTGTTCTGGCCACTCCGCTTGGCTGTTCTGGCCGCTCCGCTTGGCTGTTCTGGCCGCTCTGCTCGGCTGCTCTGAACCGTGGCTTCGGCTGCTCTGCACCGCGGGTCTGGTCACTCCAGCCGCTCTGGCGGTTCCACTACGCGGCAGGCCGCTCCACTCTGCAGCTCCCCCCAATCCGCGCTGCGGCTCTGGCCGCTCCGCGCCGCGCGGGCGCGGCACTTCGGGCTGGTTTTTCTCTGGTGTCTTGTTTTTCCAGCCCTTTTTCTCTGTCCCTTGTAGTTACCGTTTTTATTTTTTTGCTGGTGGTGTTTTCTGGCTCTGAAAGGCGCTGGTTTTGTGGTAGTAGAGTTGGATTGTTAGCAGGACTTGTAAGTGCCGCTTTCCTCCGTCGCCATCTTCCCGGAAGTCCTCAAGCAGTCAGTTTAAACAAAGGGTGATTTCTTTCTTAATTTGGATGGAAAAATTAAATAAAGATTTTATGACTGGCAAAGCAAGTGGACTTCTCATATTTTCCCCACTTCTCTTTAGTAAAAAGAGCCATGAAAAGCTTCCCTTTGTGGACAGAACTGTCCTATCCTGGCTCTGCCTTCTTGGTTCTTCTTCTCTGTTAACATTTCTTCTTGGTGCCTCTTGTTTCCGTGTTTTCTTAATATTTTTTCCCTATGGCAGGTGGCCTCTTTTACAGATCAGCCTCTCCTCTCCCTCCACAGTTCAGCCTGTTTCTTTGGAAGATTCCTTTTCTTCGCTGTACTACAGATGTTTCTCTAAATTAGTCAATCGCAATGTAGACTTTTGAGAATAATTTAAGTTGACATTAATAGCTCACTGAGACTTGTGGAATCTTACAGAGAATTTTAATTTTGAACTCTTTTAACATTTGCATAGATGTGGTTTGGATTTGCTTTGCTCTCAAGGGATTTGGGTCCAAGGAGTTGGTGCCTATAATTTGCAGTGAACAGTTCATTACATCAGTGGTCTACAAATCGTGTGTGTGTGTGTGTGGGGGGGTGGTTTGAGATATTTGAAGACATTCTAAGGGATAAGCAGTCATGCTTAGTTTAGATGAATGACATTTGCAAATCTTTAGTTTCACTGTGTATTCTTTAGTAACATCTGCCTGAAACACCATTCTCCCCTTTCTCAATTATCTTAATTACCTCATTTCCACTTTAGTATGTATGTATGTATGTATGCATGCATGCATGTATATATGTTTGTGGTGCTGGGGATTGAATCCAGGGGCATTCTACCTCCATGCTACACCTCAACCCTATTTTATTATTTTTATTTGGAAATAGGATTATGCTAAGTTGTTGAGAGCCTCACTAACTTCCTGAGGCTGGTTTTGAACCTATAATTCTCTGACTCAGTTTCCCAAGTACTTGGATTATAAACCTGTGCCAGGATGCCTTCTTTCTTCTCTGTAATAGGAAGACATAGCTCTGCTCATTGTACATCCTTCTTGGTTCATTGATGTAAAGTATAGAATCTCCAGGGAATCAAACAATAGGTCAATTAAGAATATCACTTTTAGGAATTTGTTTATTTTGCAGTACTCAATATCAAATCCAGAGTTTCATGTTTGCTAGCAAGTGCTGTGCTACTGAGCTGCGTTCCTAGGCCTTAGGAAGCATCTTTAAAGCAAGTCCCCATCTCTCTATTCCATTCAAACTGATGCTGTTTCTGATTGTTTTAAACCTTCTGTGTCTAGTGATTAGTGATTACTTAACAGTATTTGCAATTATTTGTTTTTATCAATTATATGTTAATAATTACAATTGTTCAATTCAAATTAAAAAGAACTCTTTTTTTTTTGTTTGTTTAGCAGGTTTGGGGATGGAACCCAGCGGCATTTGACCTCTGAGTTACACCCTCTACCCAATTTTTTATTCTTTATTTTGAAATAGGGTCTCACTGAGTTGCAGAGGGCCTCACTAAGTAGCTGAGGCTGTCCGCAAACCTCAGTACTCTGGTCTCAGCCTCCTGAATGCTGGGATTATAAGCGTGCGCCACCCCGCCTGGCTCAAACTGTTTTTTTTTTTTGGTGGTACTGGTGTTCCTGGAAGCCCTTCTACCTCCGGGCTGCACTCTCAGACGTATTTTTTATTTTTATTTGGAAACAGGGTCTCTTAAGCCAGCGCGGCTGGCTTCGAACCTGTGCGATACTCCTGTCTCCACCTCCCCAGCGCGGGGATTACAAGCGTGCGCCACCATGCCTGGCTTAAAAAAGAACTCTTGGAGTCTTAGAGTCTTAGATGATAAAAATAAATTATTGAAATTGACATGCACATTTTTGTCATAGAAGCATATGACAGGTGATCAATAACAGACTTTCAATAAAAGTAATACATTAGGATAAAACTGAGGAGGAACTCATCTGAAAATGCAATTTCTAAAGGAAAAAGAATTACAGAAAATTTTTGACTCTTGCAAACATTTTTCATGTATATTATATAAAATGGATGTTAGATATAAAATTGCTATGGCATTTTATCCAATTATATATACATATAAGAGTGTTTTAGGGGTTTTATTTTAAATTGGCAATGTTTACTGTATGTTAGAAAATAAGCTGATTGTAGTACTTAAACTTATGATTTTACATGCCAGCTTCAACAATTTTTCAAAACTCTTAGGAATTACATGTACAAAAATTTTTTTCTGCCTGCCTTCTGTTTTGTTCATGACTACCTTTTATTGTGTATGATTTAATTGATATAATTGGAAACCAGAAAGATCTAACAGTTTCTGGTACATAGTTGCTCTTCAGTGCTGTTTCCTTCGGGAATTCCTTTCTGATCCCTGATCTCTTTGACCAGGTAATTTCTGTCTTTATATTTAACTTGTAACTTCTGCAGTTTTTTTCAGCACAAGGTTTTGTAATGTATGCATATATATATGCATATATATATATATGTATGTATGTATATATATATATATATATATATATATATATATATAGAGAGAGAGAGAGAGAGAGAGAGAGACATACATGGAGAGAGAGAGAGAGAAGAGAGAGAGACAGAGAGAGAGACAGAGAGAGAATATGAATCTGCTGCATCCTGGTGAGTTCCTTAAAGGTGAAAGGTGTGTTTTAGCACTTTGTTTCCCTCTTTTTCTCCAAGGAACCCACTTAACCTGTTACACAGCAGTTACTCAGTTCACAAACAAATCAATAGTTCCGAGTCCTAAGAAAGTATTAGCTATCTTTATGTTGTTTTATTTCTTAGGTTTACATCATCTAACTTCAGTGAAAAGTTTTCTATTGGATATTTAGTCTGAATAATTTCAAAAGTTGTCACCTTGAAATAATGTAAAAAAACTATTAAGGAATTGGTGGGCTTTTTTTGGTGGTGTTATTTAGCTGTGTATTAAAACATTTTCTTTTGAAATCTAGTCTCTGTGTGTAAGAAAATAATTAGAAAATGTCTCTCTAAAATCAAATATCAGGCTAAATGCTAAAATAATACTTTTATGTCTCCTTTTAAGGGACAGAGCAGCATGAAAAATTGAACTTTGGAATTCATTGTCAATTTGACTGTGTTTAGGGGGCAGTATCAGTACTGGAACTCTTCCAGTTAGATTCAGGGCGTAGTGTCATCTCATTTCTAATTTCCTACCTGTTCTGAAATTCTAAGGTAAATTCACTGATGAAGATTAGTATTTTGTAACTCAAAGTATGTTCTTCTAATTAGGAGTTCTACACATACTGAATCAGAATTCTTAGTAAAATGAGATCCCTTCCCCACAGGAGATTCATATTTACATTAAAGTTTAGGAGACACTGGGTTGATGTAATTACTAAGCTGTGTTTATTTAAAAATTACATATACTAGTTTCATTGGTTGGCAAACCATAATCAGTTGTAGCCTACTACCTGTTTTTGTTTGTTTGTTTTTTGTTTTTATTTTTGTTTTGGTGGTACTGGGGTTCCTGGAAACCTTTCTACCTCTGGGCTACACTCCCAGACCTATTTTATACTTTTTTATTTGGAAACAGGGTCTCTTAAGCCAGTGCAGGTGACTTTGAACCTGCGTAATCCTCCTGTCTCTGCCTCCCAAGCACGGGGATTACAAGCGTGTGCCACTACACTCGGCTAGCCTCCTACCTGTTTGTATAAATAAAATTTTATTAAAGCATAGACATGTTCATTCACTCACGTATTGTCCATGGCTGCTCTCATGCTATGCTGACAGAGTCCATTCATTATGGTAGAGATTACGTGGCGCGCCAAGCCTAAAATGTTAATGTTTGCCCCCTTGAGGGAAACTCAGCATTGAGTTAGAGGTACGTGGGACAGTTAGCACTATACATTCATTCAGCAAATTTGTGGGAGTGCCTTCATATGCCACACACCATGCCAGATGCTGCATTTGTTTGGGTGGGAAACCTTGTTTATACTTGTTCAGAATTTGTTTGGGGAAACACTTTTGTTGAAATTTTCTGGATTTCTAACACTGAAGAGCAAAGTAATTCCTAAAGAATCACCAAGTAAAGAACCTAATGACACAACTCAAGGACCCAGAAAGACTGCAACAGTCTATTACTAAAGCCAGCCGAAGGCAAGAAATAATTAAAATTAGAGCAGAAATAAATGAAATAGAGAACAAAAAACAATTCAAAGAATCAATAAAACAAAAAGCTGGTTCTTTGAAAAGATTAATAGAATTGATAAACCCCTGGCCAACCTAACCAAAAGAAAAAGAGAATCAACTCAAATTATCAAAATTCGAAATGAAAAAGGAGATATCACCACAGATAGTGAAGAAATTCAAAAGATTATCAGAAACTACTTTAAAAATTTATACTCCAATAGACTAGGAAACATGGAAGAAATTGATAGATTTCTAAGCACAATTAACCTACCTAAACTCAACCAAGAGGACATAGCAAGCCTAAACCAACCAATAGCAATGAAATAGAAATGGCAATAAAAATTCTTCCACCAAAGAAAAGCCCAGGCCCAGATGGGTCCAGCTGAATTTTACAAAACCTTCAGTGAACAACTAACACCAATATTTCAGAACTTGTTTCGGGAAATTGAAAGAGATGGAACTCTCCCATATTCCTTCTATGAGGCCAGTATCACATTAATCCCCCAAACAAATAAAGATACCTCAAGAAAGGAAAACTACAGACCAAAATCTTTAATGAACATAGATGCAAAAATTCTAAACAAAATACTAGCAATACATATTCAAAACCATATCAAGAGAATAATACACACTTCCGGGAAGATGGCGACCGAGAAAAGCGGGGCTTAAGAGCCCCGCTAACAACTAATCTCCATTACCACAAAATCAGCGCCTTTCATAGCCAGAAAACACCATCACCAGAGAAACAAAAAAATCACCAGGCTCCAGAGAGAAAGCAGACTGAGAACAGAGCTCAGAGCCACAGAGGAGATACACCGGCCTCACGCCCGAGGATGCGGCAGCAGTGCCATACTGCCGGCAGCAGCAGCGACTTCACCGGACGGCTACAGCAAGCCGAGGTGAGCCGCTGCGGAACAGCCAGGCGGGATTTCTCGCCGCAGGTAAAATCTAAAGCTCCCAGTGGCTGAGCTCAGCACACGCTGCAGGGATTCAGAGTGGAAATCAAAACCAAGAAGAAATACGCCAGCCTCATAGCCGAGGGCGTAGCAGCGGCGCCATATTGCCACCGGCGCCAGCAGCAGAGAATTCACCGAATCCAGTACAGCTACATCTGCGTACTCAAGAACAGTGAGTCAAATTGCGGGCCACAGAGGAGAAATCCCAGTACTGTACTCCCTGGGACTTGACCCAGTGGGGGAGTGGCGGTGACAGAGATATCACACCATAGGAGAACTTGCAACCTGGCACTCTCCACTGTCTAAAGCAGCCTCTATTGACTCTCTGGGTCGGAGACTCTGTGATACAACCCAGTAAAGGAGTAGTGGGGTCTGAGATACTACTGACTCGAGATCCAGAACACCTTAAGGGAAGTCATAGTGACCCAAGGGAAGAACCCAGAGAAGGCACAAACTTCTGAAATCATGGGAAAGAGGAATAATACTGGAGCAATGAATGACTACAACCCCACAACATCAGAACCCGATAAAACAGAAAATCAGAGATTTCTAGAAGATCAAATCAGGAAAATAACTATAGAAATAATAGAGGTGCTTCGAAAAGAACTCAGAGAGAGCCAAAAAGAGATAAAGGATGCAATTAATGAAGTAAAGGCCTCAATTAAAAGCACAAACAACCGATTAGACCACATGGAGAACAGAATCTCGCTCTTAGAAGATGATCATTCCAAAAATGAACGCATAGTTTCTAATCTAGGAAAAAATATCCGACAGCAGGAATCTGATATTGAAGAAATATGGGCCCATTTTAAGAGAGCTAACCTAAGAATAATTGGAATAGAGGAGGGAAAAGAAAGTGAAACCAAAGGGATCAACAATCTCTTCAAGGAAGTAATAGCAGAAAATTTTCCAAACATAGAGCAAGAGGTTGATACACAGGTCCAGGAAACTTATAGAACTCCCTTTAGACAGGATCAGAGAAGAGGATCCCCATGCCACATAATTGTCAAAATGACTAATGTGGAAGCCAAGGAGAGAATCTTAAAGGCAACAAAAACAAAGGGCCAAGTGACATTCAGAGGTAAACCAATTAGAATCACTCCAGACTTCCCAAACCAAGTCATGAGAGCCAGAAGGGCTTGGAGTAACATATTCCAAACTCTGAAAGAAAACAACTTCCAGCCAAAAATTTCCTACCCAGCAAAACTTTCTATCAAATTAGATGGAGAAATAAGAAGCTTCCATGACAAACAGAAACTGAAGGAATTTATGTCTTCAAAACCAGCACTAGAGAAAATACTCAAAGAGATTAACTACAAAGAAGAAATAGGTAACACACACCAGAACCAGAGAAACAAGAGTTTCCATCCAACAGACAACTAAGATTGGTTATCTGTGGAGATTCATTATTTATGTTTTTTTTTTACCTATCTCTAAAGGGTATTGTTTGCCTTTATTGTTGTTAATTTTTAGGATTTCTAGTTGGAATATTAATATACCTCCAGATATAGCATTTGGAAATATTTTATCCCATTCTATTAGTAACTGTTAACTCTGTTTACATTGTCTTTGGATATACAATATTTTTTTTATTTTTTAGGGAGTTTGTATACTCTTCTGTTGCCTGTGCCATTGAAATCATATCCAAGAAATCACTGCCAACTTCAATGTTGTGAGGTTTTATGACCCAGATTTTCTCCTAAAAGTTTATAGTCTTAAGATTTATATTTATGTCTTTTATCTATTTTGAGTTAATATTTGTATATGGGATTAGGTAAGGGTCCAACTTTATTCTTTTCCATGTAATTATTATGTTTCAACAAAATTTAGTTAAAAGATTATTATTTCCACCACCAAATGTTCGTGGAAACCTTGTCAAAAATAACTTGACAATATAGGGAAGAATTTAGCTTTAGGCTTTTATTTAACTCCAATGGTTTGTATATCTGCCTTTAGAATAGTACTACACTGTTTCAATTATTGTAGCTTTATATGGTGGCCCAGGCTTGTAATCCTAGTACTTGAGGCTGAGACAGGCAGATCACAAGTTTGCAGCCAGTCTCAGCTACTTAGTGAGGGCCTCTGAACTTAGTGAGACACTGTTTCAAAATAAAGAATAAAAAAAATAGGGATGAGGGTGTAGCTCTGAAGGTAGAAAGGCCTGGAGTTCAGTCTCTAGTTCATACTGCAAAACAACAACAACAACAACAACAACAACAACAACAACAACAAAACTCCCCCAAAACAAAAACAAAACCCAACAACAAAAACTGGGAATGGATCTACCATATGATCCAGCTATACCACTCCTGGGTATCTTTCCACAGGGGCTGAAATCAGAGAACTACAGTAACATATGCATACCCATGTTCATAGCAGCACAGTTAGCCAAAATATGGAACCAACCTAGGTCTCCATCAACAGATGAATGAATTGCAAAATTATGGAAAATACACACAATGGAATTCTATTCAGCAATAAAGAACAAAATCATGTCATTCACAAGAAGACAGAAAGACCTGGAGAACATTATGTTAAGTGTTAACCAAACACAGAAAGAGAAAGGACATATGTTTTTTCTAATATATATAGTTTTCTCAAACTAGGGAGTATTAGGAATACCAGAGGGACTCCAGATAGTGGAGGGGAAACCTCAGCAAATCCAGAAAGGAAGGGTAGGGAAGGAAGAAGGCTGAGGTTTATTAATGGAAAAGCTACATGTGAATATAACATTGTTAACCTGGACACTCAGTATTGGGAGGGAGAGAAAAAAGGAATGGGGGGCACCAAGTACTGTGTGAATATATGCTATTGTCATCATGATCCACATTCTGATGTGAGACTATAATGTACCAATAAAATAAAAAGTTGAGATAATACAAAATAAAATTCAAAAGCAACCCACAAGACATTGGTTACTTATAAATGTATTTTTTAAATTCCATCTTTAAAAATGGAGTCAACTCAGTAGGTATTCCTAAAGCTTCATCATTGCAGTTAAATGTTGCTTTATATAGTGTTTTTAGATTTCTGATGTGACTGCTTAATTTATCAGTTATTTTTGATGCAATGTTAATTTTTTGGTATGAATTGATGATAAACCTTATTTCTCAATCTCTATCCATAGTGTACTAATAATAGTATGTTTAGTCCTTTTTAAAGTTTACATGAGCTGGGCACGGTGGCACATACTTGTAATCTCAGCTTTTAGGAGGCTGAGACAGGAGGATCTGGGTTTGTGGGCAGCCTCAGCTACTACTTAGTGAGGCCTTTTGCAACTCAGTGATATCCTGTTTCAAAATAAAGAATAAATAGAGCTGGGGGTGTAGCTCTGAGGTAGAATGCCCCTGGGTTCCATCCCTATTACCAGAAAAAAAAAGTAAAGTTTATGTGTATGACATTTTATTTTTTTGCTAGTAGATACTTGATTTTCTTTGCTTTTAATTTTCTATCTTGAACAACTTTCCAGAAGTTTGGTCTTATTTTTCTTTTTAATTTTAAACTATGCTGATTGAATTTCCTTTAAATTCTCTGATTATTTGAGGGGCATAAACCACTAATCAATGTATTATGAAAGATTTTTTTTAAAACACATTCTTACTGTGGATTTGCTAGTTCATGTTGGAAGAATCTTACCAAGAAATTTAACGAATGAAGACAGTATCTAGCAAAACTAAGAAGTGAATTTCCCTCTAGGGAGTTCTTTGTGTCATTCTTTCTGTCCCTGTAGAGAAATCAATGGAGTTTGCATTGAAAGATACTGTTCTCCTTAGGGTGGTATCTCAGGGAACTTGCAGCTTCTCACTTGAATAAGGAAAAAAATAATATAGCATCCCTGGCCACTAAATTATGAATGCCTTAGGTGGCTTGGTAGTCGAGGTCAATCTGTTTAATGAATATCTCTTTGTATTTGTCTGTATCACTTATAGAATTCTAAGTCTCTCTGATATCACAGAATTCTAATTCTCTCCTTTATAGAACTGTAAATGTGGAATAAAAACTGCCAAATAGATCTTCAAAAATACAGATCAATTTAAGAAGTCTGTTGTTCCTTATTTGGAAATGACATTGTGCTATTGTTGGTTGTTAATATCAGAGTAGCATTACCACACGTACAAATAATTTTGATCCACCAAGCCATACTTTGAGATTTAGATATGTACCTTTCCATTCTTTGCTGTGAACAGAACAAAAGTTGAGCAGAACATCAGATTATAAGGGACTTAAAAAAAGAGGCAACTCAATTGTTGTACCTATTCGGTTTTTTCCTACAGCACTGCCTTTAAAATAAACCAGTCTCAGACATGAAAAGACTGTGAAATTGCTTAAATAAACCTGTGCTAGTCATTTTTGGAAATACGTACCACCTTTAACCCCATATTATTCGGATAAGAAAGAATGTTATTTTTCCTATTGTTTCTGCTCCATTGATTGTGTCTCCTTAAAGTCCCTCTCATCCCTGTTATTGTATTTTGGTAACAGAAGCATCCTGTTGTATGAATTGTGTGTGCTCAGTTAGCTTAAGAGGACTTCGCTGCGTGTTGATGCCTGAGTCCTTTAACTGTGAAGGCAGTTTCTATACCTTCATTATGAAGAGGGAAAATAAGGCAGTTTTCATAGCCAAAAGTGTTTTTTTTTTTTTTAATAAAGCTTTCTTTCTTGTTAGGGTAAAGAATTAGCAACACTAAACAGTACGGATTAAAGAGACCCTATGCAGTGTGGTAGACCAGAAAGAGCTTGTGACTACAGTCAGACACTCCAGGCTCTCTCATTTGGTAGCTGTAAAGAATCAAGATGTAGGCTGTTCTCAGGAATTTCTGGAAATAGCTTTTGAAAGTGAAATTAGGAGATAGTTATCTGTTCCTCTACGTAGGAACAAAGTCATTTTTACAGCACAGGAATCAGATGATTCCTGGGATTCATTATTTTTTCTGTTGATTATAACAGTAATAGCCATGTGTATGTATACCTATTTTTTTTCCTAGTGTACAAAGCACGTTTACATACAGTCTGGCCTTTACTGTTAACCTTTTGATATTCATAGAGCAGGTGTTACTAGAAAGATTTTGTAGCTAGGGAAACAGACTGAGAAATATTAATGACTTTTTCATAGTCACTCAGCTACCAAATGAGAGAGCCTGGGGTGTCTGACTCTAGTCACATGCTCTTTCTGGTCTACCACACTGCATAGGGTCTCTTTAATCTGTACTGTTTAGTGTTGCTAAGATTCTTGTGGAAGAATAACCCAGGAAAAGTATCATTCTCTCTTAATTATAAAATATGCATGATATAAGAGCTAAGAATGGGATGAATTTCTCCAGAATTAGACAAATGAAGCAAGACTTTGAGTCATTTGTCCGTTAATATTACTATGCTATAGGTGCATAATTTCCTGGTATTGTACCTCAGTTTATCGTACTTATTGTTTGTCTCTTTTTGTTCTTACTCTTGAATGGTAAATTTAGCATAATAGGCTGGCAGTTTCCTCAGCACTTTTAGAATCTTACTGCATAATCTTCTGGTCTCTTTAACTTGGAAAAGTCTGTTGCTCTTCTAAATTGTCCCTTGACAGTCTGTATTTTTTCCCCCTTTAGCTTTAAAGATTGTCTCTGTCTATAATGCATATATATATATGTATGTGCTTGTGTGTGTGTGTGTGTGTGTGTGTGTGTGTGTGTGTGTGTGTAATTTTTATTTATCTTACTTGGGACTATAGTTAGAGATTTATGTCTTTTATTCTGAAAATGTTTAGCCATCATTTCATCAGTGCTTTTTTTTTTCCTGTTGCCTTTTTTTTTTTTTTGTGGTGGTGGTACTGGGGTTCCTGGAGGCCCTTCTACCTCGGGTATACACTCCCACGGGCTATACTCCCAGACCTATTTTTTCACTTTTTTATGTGGAAACAGGGTCTCTTAAGCCAGCGTGGCTGTCTTCGAACCTGCGTGATCCTCCTGTCTCTGCCTCCCAAGCGCAGGGATTACAAGCGTGTGCCACCACGCCCTGCTTCCTGTTGCCTTTTAAAGAAACCTCTTCTTGGGAAAAAAGCCTTTTATTGATGCATTGTTATTATACAAAATAGCGAGGTTCAGAGTCATACCAAAAAAATGTGTACAAGGTCTTGGTGTTTCTCCCTTCCCTGCCACTCTCCCCCTCCCCGTGCATAACAGTGAGGTTGGCGTGATTCCTTCATACATAGGTACAGCATAATTTGAACTGTTTATTTCATCAATTCTTCCTGTTCTCTTCTCCTTTCCCCTGTTCTGGTCACTCTTCAATTATTTAAATTCCCATTTGTTTCCTATTTTTCTCTCTAGATTTCACATATGAGAAAAGACATCCAACTCTCGACTTTCTGAGACTAGCTGATCTCACTTAGCATGACATTGTCTGGTTCTGTCCATTTTCCTGCAAATGTCATAAAATGGCCATTGTGAATTGTGCTGCTATAAATATGGGTGCGCATGTATTATAGTGTTCCGACTTTAATCCTTTTGGAAAGATACCAAGGAATCGTATAGCTGGGTCACATGGTGGTTCTATTCCCAGTCTTTTGAGAAGCCCTCATACTGATTTCCAAAGTGGTTGTACTAATTGCCTTTTTATATTTTATTTTGAACCAATGCTTATTATTCCAATACTTGGGAGAGTTAGACAAGAGGATCACAGGTTCAAGGACAGCCTCGACAAGTAGTTAGGCTCTGACCAACCTAGTGAGACCTTGTTTCAAAATAAAAATACAGTAGGGCTGGCAGGATAGGTGGAAGTAGAATGCTCCTGGGTTCAAGTTCCAGTACAAAAATAAAGTTATTTTAAAATAACTTTAAGCTTAGCTTTACAAAATAATGCAAAAGGTAGATAAAGATAATGAATGATTTATTCATTCAGCAATTAAAAAGTATGGAAGATGAACTTTGAGAACAATATGCTAAGTGAAAGGTTCCACTTATAGGAAAGTTCTGGAAACTGGCAAATTTAGAGACCAAAAGCAAATTCCTTTGTTGCTTACATTGGAAAGGCTAGGGAGAAACGAAGATCAATAAACACGTTTTTGGGTTTTTCTTGGTTTTATTTTGTTTTCTGTTAAAGGGATAAAGTGCTCTAAAATTGGTTGTGGTAGTTGTGTAACTTTTAGAGTTTACTAAAAACCATTGAATTGTACACTTTACCTGGAAAATTGGTACATAAATGATATCTCAAAAGTTTTCCTGAAAATAGATGAAAAAAAAGGACAGTTTTTAATGTATTTTTCACCCAGTTTCTCCTAATGTGAATCTGACTTGTATATATGACTATAGTGCAGTTATCAAAACTAAGAAATGAGCATTGGTGTGATGCTATTAACTAAACTCTGGACTTTAAGTTTTCAAGTTTTGTTTTGTTTTGTTTTTAACTAATGTTTTCAGGTCCAAGATCCAATCCAGGATCCCAAATTGAATTTAGTTATTGTGTTTTTTAACTCTCAACCAATTAAGGGAATCAAAAGAGTACAGGAGAAGGTCCCCATAATCCCTTTCAAAGGCATACTCCCTGAGACTGAAGACTTCCTGGTTAAACCCACTTCTTAAATCCACCCTTCCCCACTGCATAGCCACAATCTGGGGACTACATCTGTATTTAACTCATGGGCTTTGGGGAACATTTTAAGATCCAAAGCATAGTGATGATTTTAAGCTTCTTTTTTATACTTTAACTCTTACCTTACCAGGCTCTATTTAGGGTAGCTTACTCTCAGTTGGGCTGATTTCCATGACGTTACTTTTTAATGCTAGAGATTCTAATTGGTTCTTATTAAAAATTTCTTTCTAATCATGTCATATTCTTTTACTGGGAATTAAATGCCTTATGTCTCTAATTCTTTTAAATATTCTTGCATTTCTACTTATTTTATTGCCTGAAGATTTGGGGGCATCAGATTCTGTTGTTTATTATTTTTTTGCTGATTTTCATTGATGTTAAGCTGTAGTATTATGTGTTTTGATTTTTTTATCATGAAAATTTTTTTTATGGTACTGGGATTGGAACCCAGGGGCATTGTAACTCCGAGCTACACCCCCAACCCTCTTTATTAGTCTTTTTAATTTTTTTTTGAGACAGAGTCTCACTGAGTTGCAAAGGACCTCACTAAGTAGCTGAGGCTGTCTACGAATCCTGATCCTCTGGTCTCCTCCTAAATGCTGGGATTACAAGCATGTGCCATCATTTCCTGGCTCTCAAAACCATTTTTTATGTCAACTCTCTGGCTTAGAGGTTTCTAATCCCACCCTTATACTGAGGGTACACATAACATCCGGCATGCTAATTTTTCATGAGTCTCAAGTTCCAACTTCCTATCTTCCATAGGCTAAAGGCCATATCATATTTCTGTGTAGACATTTAAATATAAACTATCGGGTTAAAGAAACTGACAACTTCTTTACAATATCTGTAGACTCAATGCAATGATAACAATCCCTCCCTTCCTCCATCTTTCTCCCTCCATCTTTTCCTTCCTTCCTTTCCCTTAATTGCATTCTGCCTTTGAGCTACACCTCCAGCCCTTTTTATTTAAAAACAGCATCTCAATAAGTTACTGAAGCTGGCCTCATACCTGCAATCATCCTTTGTTAGCTTCTCAAATGCTAGGATTACAGGCATGTGCCACTATGCCTAACCTTTTTCTCCTCCTCCTCCTCCTCCTCCTCCTCCTCCTCCTCCTCCTCCCCCTCCTCCTCCTCCTCCTCCTCCTCCTCCTCCTCCTCCTCCTCCTCTTCCTCCTCCTCCTCCTCTTCTTCTTCTTCTTCTTCTTCTTCTTCTTCTTCTTCTTCTTCTTCTTTTTAAGTTGATAAATTTAATAACTTTATGAAGGTGATCAGCAGATATGATTTATCTTTTTTATTAATTTATTTTTTAAATTGGTGCATTGTAGTCATATATCAATCACATTGGAGTACAAGACTTGAGAGGATATACAAGCACACATCATCCAATTAGCCCTCATCCAGCCCCCATCCCATTCCCTCCCCCTCCCTCCATCCCACGCTTCTTTGGTGATTTACTTTGATACATTTGTTTATGTACCTCCTACGTTTTAAAGAGGCTCCGTCCTCCAGTATTACATACCCTCTGATTGGTCACATTAGTTGCTTCACTATAGGGCCCTTTCTATAGCTCAAACTCTTCCTGTTGCCCTTTTCCTCCTAGTTATTGCTGATTAAGAGAAGCGTCTGATTTATATTTTCTGCGATATTTCTCTGTGCATGCTGCGTTGCAAGTACCGATCCCACTCTTGATGGTCCCAGTAGTGGCCTGGCTACTCAGTGGACTGATCCAGACCTCGCTGGCTCAAGCAGCGGCCTTGCCTCATGGGAGGCCCCAGTTCTGGCCTCGCTGGCCCCTGTACCTGTCTAACCCCTAAGCTGGCTTTGGTCCCAGCCTTGGAGGCCGCAGGATTGAACTTGCCTCATGCCAGGCTCCGATGCTGGCCATTGGCCCCTGCACTGGCCTAACCCCTTGGCAGGATTCCAATCCCGGCCTCGGAGGCCCCAGCACCGGCCTATCCTCACGACAGGCTCCAATGCCGGCCTCGTTGGCCCAGCACCGGCCTAGCCCCTTGGCAGGTTCTGTTCCCGGCCTAGGAGGCCCCAGCACTGGCCATGTCTCACGGCAGGCTCTGATGCTGGCCATGTCTCACGGCAGGCTCCGATGCCGGCCTTGCTAGCTCCAGCACCGGTCTAGCCCTTCGGCAGGTTGTTATCCTGGCCTCGGAGGCCCCAGTACCGGCCTTGCCTCATGGCAGGCTCCGATGCCGGCCTCACTGGCCCCAGCACTGGCCTAACCACTCGGCAGGCTCTTATCCTGGCCTCGGAGGCCCCAGTACCGGCCTTGCCTCAAGGCAGGCTCCGATGCCGGCCTCACTGGCCCCAGCACCGGCCTTGCCTCACGGCAGGCTCCGATGCCGGCCTCGCTGGCCCCAGCACCTGCCTAACCCTTCGGCAGGCTCTTATCCTGGCCTCGGAGGCCCCAGTACCAGCGTTGCCTCAAGGCAGGCTCCGATCCCGGCCTAGGAGGCCCCAGTACCGGCCTTGCCTCATGGCAGGCTCCAATGCCAGCCTCGCTGGCCCCAGCACCGGCCTAACCCCTCGGCAGGCTCTTATCCCGGCCTCGGAGGCCCAGCACCGGCCTTGCCTCACAGCAGGCTCTAATGCCGGCCTCGCTGGCCCCAGCACCGGCCTAACCCCTCGGCAGGCTCTTATCCCGGCCTCAGAGGCCCAGCACCGGCCTTGCCTCACGGCAGGCTCCGATGCCAGCCACGCTGGCCCCAGCACCGGCCTAACCCCTCGGCAGGCTGTTATCCTGACCTCGGAGGCCCCAGTACCGGCCTTGCCTTACGACCCGGGCCCCATCTGGTGTGCCCCGCGCGCGACCCCTGCCCAGAACCCAGCGTCTTACTGGGCCTGGTTTCTCTAGGGGTCTGGCATGCTATGCGCAGTTCGGCCCGGGACCCAGAGACCCAGGCCCCGGCTGGTGTGCGCCGCGCGCGACCCCCGCCCAGAACCCAGCGTCTTACTGGGCCCGGTTTCTCCAGGGGTCTCTCTCTTTTTTTTTTTTTTTTTGCTTTTCAGTAGTTTAAAACTCAACTTTATATAGTAAAATTTTCTGTTTTTTCCCCCCATCATTTTGAGCATGGTACATCATACATCATATTGTTGCATTAAGAAGCCAAATTTTTTTTTTAAAGAAACCAGTCATTTGGTGTGATGATCAGTAGAGGCAAAACAAATCAGTAAAACTGGAATAATCTGATATAGTTTGAAAGATTATAAAGAACAAGAGAACCAGCTGTATAAGGGTCAAGGAGACTTATATAGCAGGAGGCAACAGGTTGAATCCAAGGAGGCCTAAGGGTCTGTAAAGTCTGGTCTGGGATAGCCCAAGGTGGGGGAGGTCGAGGGTCAGAAAAACCAGTTTTCTAAAGGCTTTCTTGCCCTCGTTTATGTGCAGGCAAGCTTGGGTTTACAGAATGTTTTGTAGGTATGCCTGGCTTATGTTTAAGGCTGCAGTTGTGAACTCTTTATTCTCTGTTTACTGATTACCATTTTAGGTTTTTAGGAAGTTTTCAGACTTTCTAAAAAGTCTTAAATTTTTTTTCCTAGTTCCTTGCAAATAGAGGATATATTCTTAGTTACCACTATGGAAAGTACTGTTTTACTTCTCTGCTTGGTGACCAGAGATCTTTTTATTTTTATTTTTTTACCCACTAAATATTTAAGAATATTTGTGGCAATGCACGGCATACCTCCTCATGGCATTTTTTTTTTTTTTTCAGTACTGGGGATGGGACCCAGGAGCATTCTACCTCCTAGCGACACCCCTAGCCCTATTTTTTAGTCTTTTTAGTTTTTGAACAGGGTCTCACTGAGTTGCAAAGGGCCTCGCTAAGTAGCTGAGGCTGTCCTCAAACCACGATCCTCTGGTCCCTGCCTCCTGAATGTTGAGATTACAAGTGCGCGCCACCACGCCATGCTCATGTCATCTTGATTTATAGAAATATTCAAATAACAAAGCTACTGTTGACCAACCTTACATCTGAGTTGTACTTCCTGAGGTCTCCCATCAATTCAATTACACATACCTCATTTATTCCATCTCTCATCTCCTAAAATATTTTTTTCTCTCTCATTTCCTTCCTTTTGCTCTGTTGCTGCTGTTCACCCAGGTCTCTGAGTTGTAAACATCTCACTTTTCAATTCATTCCCCAAATTCTTTTAATTCTTTTGTTCTCAACCTCGCATTTCCCATCCCTCAGTTTTGCAGTGCCTTGTACTTGATGAATACTGATGTCTTACATACTTAATTACCCTGCTAGGTAAGTGGGGAGCAAGTATGGTAAGAGATGGTCATTATCTTTTAAGAACTTAATATCTAGTTGAGGAGATAATTTCCATACACAAAAAGAATGAACAGTACCAGACAGTATATAATTAAATGGTAAATTGGGTGGCACAAAGATTTAAGTGTTAGAATTTGGAGGAGAGAAAGGAATAAAATGAGGTCTAGACTTTTAAGAGAAGACTTAATTGAGGAAGTGGGATTTAAACTAGGTCTTGAAACAGCAGAGGTTGGAATTAGATAGGCATCTAAGGTGAGGTTTAAGCAAGAGCAACTAGAAAATTTACTGAGCAAAACATTTTGGGAAAACTTTGGTGACTATTAGGAATAGTGAGAAATAAAAATGAGAGAGAGGTGGAAAGAGGTAACTGCTTCTTTGGCTGTAAGATTACTCCATGGATCTCTCAGGAGTAGCCTTTACATTTTCTGTATTCTTCCACTTGGAAATCTCTATAGGTGCCTTTACTTTTTGATTCTGGTCTATACTGTTTTTGTATTCTAGGTACTCTGCGATCTACCAGCCTGTGGGCATCAGTACTCATGGTTTTTGTGCTCACAACATGCTTTTAGTGTTTGACTGACTTGTTCCTTATCCGTGTAGTGTGTCTGCATGATTTCTTTCTATTCTTTCTTCAAGTTCTTTCTCAAGACTTATATCTTCTTGATACCCTCTCTGATGATTCCCACCTAGTGACCTATCTTTCTTCCCTGGATTTTTCTTTTCTGTTGAAAACAGTTCTGATCAAAGCATGTAATCATTTATGTTATTTTTAATATGCTTTTACTGGTGCATTATAGTCTCACATCACAATGTAAATCATGTTGACAATGACATGCAGTCCCCCTTGATTTCTAATGATACAGAATTGCATACATTTCTCTTCCTTTCCATTAAGTTGGTAGGTTTTGTTTGAAAGTCAAATTGTTTATATTTTATTATTCCTCTTAGTACTGTGTACTATTCTGGTGATTTGGTACTGAGTTGATAGATTTTAAGATTTTTTTCCAAACCCTGAGGATTTATGAAATCAGAATTATTTATTTATTTTTACAAATGCCTAAATATGCCTAAATCATGCATGGCCAATAATACTGTTCTTGGTAAAGGTTAGTTGAATTCAAATCACACAGTGGATTTCATATCAAAGACTATTTGTTTGTCTAATGTTTAATGGAAAGTATAAAATAAGAGCAAATCACTGAATCCAAGTTTTCTGTGTGATATACTTTCTGCTGTCTTTTCCTTTGAGCCTCTCCATAATCTATATTCTTTAAGTAAATATTATTTTCTTTGATATCTTTTCACTTACTGCCTCATATAGTTTTTCTAAATAATTGTTTGGAAAGAGAGAGAAATTGTATATATTAATTGCAGCTTAAAAGAAGACATTGGAGTATTTTAGAAAGATTAATACTAGTTAAACTCTAATTGATCCATGTTGGCACTCTTCCTGTCTGAGTTTTAAAATTTTAATAAAATTTTTATCAGTGAAAAATATCTATTGTAGCTGAATTTGAACTTAAAGATATTTGGAATGTCCATAAAACTAGATATTAAAGTGACTAAGAGCCGGGTGTATGGCACATGCTTGTAATCCCAGTATTTGGGAGCCAGAGACAGGAGGATCACAGTTCATGGACAGCCTCAGCTGTCCATGAACTAAGTGAGGCTCTTTGCAACTCAGTGAGACCCTGTTTCAAAATAAAGAATAAGAAAAAATAGGGCTGGGGGTAGCTCAGAGGTAGAATGCCCCTGGGTTCCATCCCCAGTCCCCACCCCCCCAAAAAAGACTAAGAATACTAGTTTAAAGAAATTAGATCAAGTTTATGGAAAGTATAAAATTTTTTTGTGGGGCTTTAGATTTATTTTAACATTTAACATCCTCTTAAAAATCTGAAGTGACTTCTGAAAGTGTTTAATTTTTATTTTAAATAATATAACTATTCTCTTACCTCTTTTAAAAGCTTGTAAGGTGATTTGAACTGAGAATACTTGATAAAATATATACACGCAAAAATTTCACCCATTTTTCTGAGTGGTGATGTAGTTTCAGCAAAGTTTACAAACCACAAGAATTATGCATACCTGACTTTAGAAATACATTAGCATTATTTTACCTATTTTTGTTTCAAGGGATAATTATTCAACTATACATACATTATATATATATATATATATATATATATATATAATGGAGTTATTTTATGTGGATACAAGGGTGTGTGTGTGTGTGTGTGAGTGAGAGAGACAGAGAGAGAGAGAATGAGAGAGAGAGAGAGAGAGAGAGAGAGAGAGAGAGAGAGAGAGAAGAGAAGGGAAAGAAAAGGGGAGGTAGGAAAAGAAAGCAAGTGTTACTTACATGGATAACCCAAATAAAATAGTAAAACAGCAGTTGTGTGAGGCAGGCTAGATATTCAACAGATTACATAGATTTAAAATTTTTTGTGAGGGCTAATGCCTTATTAAATCATCTACGCATGTTCTTGTTTCCTTAAAATAAAATATGGTGCTCTTGGTTAATGGCTGTATGTAAGTTTGAATTTTGTTAGGTCTTAACTTTTTAAATTTGCTTTGCAGGTTGTTTGCATTCGCTCCACTTGGAATGCTCTCTCTCCACGGCTGAGTTGTGACACAAGACCTCTCATTTTGAAGACTCTGAGTGAGCTGTTTTCTCTGGTTCCTTCCTTAACAGTCAACACAGCTGAATATGAGGTATGCATTTGGAGCTCAGTAAGTGACCTGTTTTTACATTGGGAAGATATGTGACATAATAACTATTTGGGGGATAAGTATTCATAACCTTTTGTATGAAAATCCTTTTCTGTTCTAAGAACATGTTGTTACCTTTGTGAACTTTAGGAGTAGGAGAATAAGCTAGCTACCTCTTGCTTAATTCTGTGACTTTACAATGTACATACATAAAGGACATTGAGTTTTTATTAGAGTAATGCCAAGATTTAAAAAAGTCAGCAGGTTAAATATAATGTTTATAAAATAATAGAGCTCTTAGGGTTAACAGTTTAAAGTCATTTTGTTAACGTTCTAAGTTTTAAAAACCAAGCTCTTAAGACTTTTAAAAAAGGCAAGATAGTCCCCCAGTTTTATGAATTAGTCAGAGTTAGTCATCGTAATGAGGCAAAACACTTGGTGGAAGGTTCTTTGCTATAACATTTATGCGTTGTTGCTTACCATTTTCTCTATTATCTCTTCTTGGAGTGACATGAGTCAGAGGAGGATGAGTCATGCATTTGTCCACACTCCTGTGAGGCATGGTCACTCCTGGGCTCCACTTTTGTTTGCCCACCCCCACCCCCCAGGAGTAGCAGCTGATTTTCACCAAGAGTTTTGGTGAACTTTTAGTTAGATTTAGTATTTCACAGACTTCGATAAACTACCACACCATATGATTGTAGTAATAGTCATTTAACATGTTTTAGAGTATGTGATTAGAAAGAAATAGATGAATACTTCTAATCATTCTAAAGGCCACACGATGAATCAAATCAACATTGTCCTTTTTTGGTTTAATATCCAGCACAGTGCCTGGCAGACACTAAGTATTTGGAAAGTAGTTGTTGAATGAATGACTAGACCAACAAAGGGCATTTTGAGTTTATTTTCACATGTGGGCTTTTGTTTTAGGGTACTGAATAAGGAATCAGTTTGTGACTCCTAGAGTATATTGTTCCCGAACAGCCTTTTTTATGGCTATAGTTCATGGGCATTTAGGTTAGGTTGTCATTGAACCTGCAGGGCTACTGCTAAGGGGCTAAGACTAAAAACCAAGAAAAGAGCATGTTGCATGTATTTATTTTTCATCCTCAAGGGCTGAAATCATTTATTTTTTCATCCTCAAGGGCTGAAATCAAATCTCTGCTTTGCTTATACTTTGAGTAATTCAGTTTTCTCATAGGTTATTTTATGAAGTGGTTTGCATGTTAGTTTCTTGTTTGCTTATCCATTGCTAGGAATTGTCTGTGGGATCAGATTATTTTATTTTCAGATTCTATATCTTTTGATTTATCTTCTGCTTCTGTAATACTAAAGTTCCTCTGTTCAGATAGAATGCTTTGGGACCATTTATTTTTCCTCCCTCCCAGTCAAGGGCTTCCCTCCAGTAACAGGGAGGCAAATGAGAAGACCTGCTGGAGGAGAGACTCTCCCTCCTTCCTCTTCCTCCCTTCCCTCCTTTTGTCCTCATTGTTTTCCCACCATCTTTCTTTCCTTCCATTCTTCTTTCCACCTTTCCCTCTCTACTTGTGTGTATTTAGATAATTTTTTTAACTGGTCAGAATTTGTTTGGTCGTTTCTATTGCTAGTCACCTCAGAGCCTTTTATGTTCACTTAAAATGATGCCCAACCAACCTCTTTATATCAGTTCCATAGGCCTTCTTTCTACAACCTGGCCTTTATTGTTCTGCATTGTGCATACCAGAAAAATGAAACTACTTTCCGTTCCCTACCCACCTCCAAACTTTTCTGTTTGTTTTCTTTTACTTATGTCATTTCCTCTGTCTAGACTTCCTTTTTCTCTCATCTTTAACTTTATGACCTGATTTTAGGAGATAAAGAATTGTTTTACCTCATCCCATCCTTTGAGAATCTGTGATAAAAAATCCATTGCTCTCAAAGTTCCTTATCTATACCATAAGAACTTGTTCTGTTTTATACTACTGGGATATATTACATATATTATTTTCCTCATCAAACTGTGAACTTGTTGAAAATAGAGTCTATGATTCAACTACAGTGTACTTTATGAATTGCTTTGCAGAGTGCTTGGTACATTTATTTCTGTACTCAGAGTACATGTATTCAAACTGTATGTGGCCTTAAGAGTTGCTAATAAATGATAATAATAATATATACTATTTTTGAATTCCTATTAAATCTCCAGAACTCTAGTAGGTCAGACAAGAAGGTATTATTAGTATAGCTAAAGAAACTACTGAGGTTTTGAGAGGCAAATCCACTTCTTAAAACTGTATTTATTGAGTATCTCTACATGCAAGGCTGGTCACTTAAACAACATCATGCTACTTAGTGAAAGCAGGTCTCTGAACCCAGGACCTTTTACCTCCATAGTCTCTATTTTCCTCTTATACCATGTTGTTAGTCTCAGTTTTCTAGAAGCTCAGAGGCTGACAAAGGAGAAAGACATGAGCCATATTAACTATAATAACATTTGAAGGATTCAGTTAATCCAAGGACAGAAAGTGTGGTGGAGGAAAGAGAAGCTTGGTTAGGAGGAATCTAAGGAAACTTATTTCATTGGTGCCTTTAGACTAGGATCTTGAAGAATGAATATAACGCTGCCTCCCATTGAAGTCTGGGCATTAGAATAAGCAAAGACAAGGAGGTAGAGAACCACCATGTATGATTCAAAGGGCAAGAAGTTAGATCTGGCTGAAATTAGGAAGACATAGAGTATTAGAAGATAAATGGCTTTTGTGCTGAATCAATTATTTATTATACATTTGTCACCTTTAAGGAAACAATCTGGAATCTCGTCTAAGTCTTTGAAATTGAAAAAGACTCAGTCGCGGCCCTAAGGGATGTACAACCTGGTAGGCTATTAATCACACCAGATGCTCACGTGTGCCATGTGTCACGTGGCTTTGGAGAAGGGTAAACTCCCTTCCGTAAGAGTGACATGGAAGAATGACATTTATATTAGGATTTGAGGCTTCAGTATGAAATGGTTAGGTTTCCTAGATTTAATAATCTTAACATATAGATGTATTTAAATCATCAGTGTGTTAAATGATGGTCCTATTTGAGTGTTTTTATTTTATGAATAATAGGTAAATTCAGTTTGAGTCAATTAATGGTGATATAATTTAAGTGATTTAGTTTCTATTATATGATACTTTAGATTATTTTTTCTTCTTTATCTTTGTCTTAGAATAATTTTTTTGTGTGTTTCCTTTTTTTTTCTTTTTTCTAGAATTTCAAAGTCCAAGTACTCAGTTTCCTCTGGACTCACACTCAAAACAAGGTACTTTCACAGGGGATGTCAGTGAATGAGAACAAAGCTGGGGAATTAATTACAAAATAATATTTGTAGAATAAAAAAATGTAATATTTGAGAGACCAAGACAGGAGAATCACAGGTTTGAGGCCAGCCTCAGCAACTCAGCAAGATTCTAAGCAACTTTGTAAGAATATGTTTCAAGCCGGGCGTGGTGGCGCACGCTTGTAATCCCCGCACTTGGGAGGCAGAGACAGGAGGATCGCGTAGGTTCGAAGCCAGCCGTGCACGCTGGCTTAGGAGACCCTGTTTCCAAATAAAAATGTAAAAATAGGTATGGGAGTATAGCCCGGAGGTAGAAGGGCTTCCAGGAACCCCAGTACCACCAAAAAAAAAAAAAGAATATGTTTCAATATAAAAAATAATAAAAAAGGACTAGGGTGTAGATCAGAGGTAGAATGCTCCTGGGTTCAATCCCAGTACCCCCCAAATAAGTAATTTTTTAAAAAAATGATGGCTTTTTGGTTAAAAGAAAGTATGTCTATTAGGAAGTTTTGATTTAAAAATATTCTCAGTTTATACCTAGTAATACATATTCATCATATTCACTTAATAATTTTTGAATATGACAGATGAAGAGGGACTGTTGACATTATCTCATATTTCTATGTAGTTCTTCTCATTGACATCATCCCATATTTTTATATAGTTCTTCTCATTTCCTGCTTTGTCCCTCCTCCACCAATATGTATTTCCAATTAAGTATTCCAAAGAGTTCAGTCTAGGTGTTATTTGTGGGTTATTTTTAATCAAGGATTATAAAGAAGATGATGTTTGTGATGTACCTTACTCATGGGTGAATAAGCTTGAATTCCAAAGGGCTGACTTTCCCATTAATAGATGGAGAAATAGAATCTAAACACATGCTTGTCAGGCTCTAAACCATCTTACTCCTTTCACTAAAACACACTCCTTCACAGGGACCTGAGAAATTAGGAGTTAATTTATGTTCAAATAAGGATAAAAATTTGGTGTTTTCTATCCTTTTTCCCAATGTTAATTTCTCTCCCTCTTTTTTTTCTTCTTTTTTGTGGTACTGGGGATTGAATATAGGGGCATTGTACCTCTGAGCTAAACCCCAGCCCTATTCTTTATTCTTTATTCTGAAACAGAGTCTCACTAAGTTCCAGAGGGCCTCACTAAGTAGCCGAGGCTGGCCGCGAACCTGTGATCTTCCTGTCTCAGCCTCCGTAAGTGCTGGAATTACAAGTGTATGCCACCATGCCCACACTCTGTTTTTATTTAGAACAGTTTCTAGGAAAATGTTTGACTTTGATATTTTTTTTCAATTGATCTTCTTTCTTCAGGCCTTTTCACTCTTCTTTCCACAATTGTTTTTTGAAAAGAAGATAAATCTTTGATTCTTCTCCTTAAGTTGCTAGTAAATGCCTTTTTGATCTAAGCAAGACTTGAGTACCATTTACAAAGCACTGACTATAGAACCTTAGAGTTGGAGAGGGAAGATTTTCTTCTCTGAATCTGATGTTCAGTACATGTTTTTTACTTGTTTGCTTTTCTTTTACCCTGTCTAGGACCCAGTTGTAGCAAATGCTGCATATAAATCTCTGTCCCACTTCAGTGCGGGAGAACACACCATTCTTCATCTGCCTGAGAAGGTATGCATGTTTGCTTTCATATCCAAAAGATTGCAGAGGTCCTAGGCTCTACCGATAACGAATTTAAATCTCTTGGAAGTAGATGGAAGATAGCTGTGGTACAGATGATCAAGATCTGTGCCTTGGTGTGAACCGCTTTGCTGCCAAAGTCAGGATGCCATCTTGGACTTCAAATCCAAGCATAGCCAGTGTAGGATAAGATTTTCTACCACTTGCACGACCAGAGATATTTCTTTATAATAAATTAAAAATGCCATGTGGAAAAATCTAGTATTTTAGTATACTGTGATGTGATATATATGTTAACCACAGAGAACTGGATAGAGAAGGTTTTCACTGTCTTTAAAGGATTATCACAGGATATGATATTACCTTAGTTTTTCAAATAATCTTAATAACTTAAGCTAAACATACAGCCTTTTCCAGTATCTGCCTAGTATAACTATCTCTAAATTATTAGATCATGTTAAGGAGGCCAATGCCTGATTTCACAATTAGTTCCAGAACTAGCTCATATGCATACAGATGTTTATTGAATGCTGTAAGAGTATAAGGCAGACGTTGTGTTGCATGAAGTTATGTGTAGCATTACCCATAAACTGTCCTGGAAGTCAAATGGCAAGAGAGTTTGGTGTGAATTTGTTGGTATCTTCAGGCATTAAAATAGGTTTGGCTTTTTCTTCTGGGTTGAGTTTATTCAGAGATTAAATGTCAACAGGAACCTGGAAATTTTCTATTTACTGAATTGAATTGGAGCCACCATATAAAGTAACCTAAAGATAGGATTTGTTTTTATGAGAGTCAAAGTGAGGCAGGATTTCTTATACCATTAAGGGCTCAAAGATGGATTGGCTAGATGTGGTGGCACACACATAATATCCTAGTACTTGGGAGGCTGAGATCAGAGAATTGCAATTTTGAGATCAGCTTTAGCAACTTAGCAAGACTGTCAGCAAATTGGTGAGACTCTGTTTAAAAAAAAAAAATAGGGCTAGAGTGTAGCTTGGATGTAAAATATCTCTGGGTTCAACCTCCAGTACCAAAAAGAAATTGGGCAGCTTGGCACACAGTGATTACAAGTTTGGGAAGGTTTAAGTAAAGGTATTTATCATGCATACAATTTTAAAAAATGGGACTTCAGGCTGCACTGTGGTGAGTATAATACCCATAGCTGCTTTATAAAAGAAAAAGGAAAAGGAGAAATAGCAATGTGAGTTTGGTATGCAAACTCCTACTAGTAGATTGGCTATAGCATCTGGAGAGATACCTTTTATTACTATTTTTAATAAGCAATTGATCATTTAGATCACGGCATAAAATTTACCTTTATGTTTAGCAAATATTCCTGAAATATCCCAGCTGGAGCAATAGTTTTTATTAAATAATTCCCTTGTCCTCTTGACTGTTTATTCTCTACCTCTTTAAATATTGACATGTTTATATTTTTTATGACTTTGGGGTTATACTCAGTTTCTGATTATATTTGTTGGAATTTATGCCTGTTAAGTACTATACTAAGTCAAATAACAACAACTTCCTTAACCTAACTTCTGTACCCTTTGATCTCTGAATACCCATCAATAGTTATTCATATCTTCTAACATGAGCAGTGGTGATATACTTAGAATTTTGGGTTTGAGTTATGTGTTTGAGTTTTCACCATCAGAATGTAAAAAGCTAAAAAGGAAGTCTATAAAGCTTGTTTTTTGGTAACTGTAATGTCCAACATTTTTTTTTTGTCTTAATACTCTTCTAGGATATATCCTGCTCCCCAATGCAGCTATGGCTTACCATGGTGCATATTTTAATTAATTTATTTATTTTTATTGATGCATTGTAGTAATACATCTTAATGGAGTACAGGATGTTAGAGGCATACATGCACACAGCACTCATTTAGCCCTCCCCCAATTCCTACCCTATTCCCTCCCCCCTTCCTCCTTCTCATGTTTGGCTTAGCGATTGATTGACTTTGATATGTTTGTGAATGTACATCATGTATATTAGAGAATTTACCTCTTTCCCTTCCCATTTCCCTCAGTTAGCTCGACTTATCTGCATATTAGGGAGAACATCTGATTTTTTACTTTTTGTGACTGACTAATCTCACGTAGCATAATGTTCTCCATTTCCATCCATTTTTTTTGCAAATGGTGTAACTTTGTTTTTCTTTATGACTGAGTAAAATTTCACTGTGTATATATTCCATAGTTTTGTAAACCATTCATCTGTTGGACATCTTGGCTGGTTCCATAGTTTGGTAATTGTGAATTGTGGGGCTATGAATATAGATAAGCATGCCTTAGTTTGGTTTCCATTCTTTTGGGTAGATACCCAGTAGTGGTATTGCTGGGCCATGTGGTAGCTTCATTCCCATTTTTCTGAGGATCCTCCATACTATTTTCCAAAGTGGCATTAATTTGCAATCCCACCAACAATGTAGTAGTGTTCCTACTTCTCCCCATCTGCGCCAGCATTTGTTGTTGTTTGTGTTGTGAATGATTGTCATTCTAGTTGGAGTTAGGTGAAATCTCAGGGTTGTTTTGATTTACATCTCTCTGATTGCTAATGATGTTGAACATTTTTCATACATTTATTGGCCATTTGGATTTCTTTTTTTGTGAAGTGTCTATTTAATTCACATGCCCATTTTTTTTTTTTTTTGGACTGGGTTATTTGTTTGCTTCGTGGTGAGTTTCTTGAGTTATCTGCATATTCTAGATTTTAGTCTTCTATCAGAGAAGTAGTCCACAAAAATTTTTTTCCCAATCTGTTGGCTCTCTATTGAGTTCCTTAGCGCTACAGGTCTTCAGTTGTGATAAGGTGGTATAAGTGATTTGAAAGAATCTTTCCCAACCCTGACCCTTCTAGGTTCTTAAACAGAGGACCTGTATCACCCTAAGTCATCTTCCTAGACTGCACCATGCATTTTTCCTTTTATTGGTTATTATTTTCATATTGACTATTTGAATACTAAAGACTAAAAGTCCAGAAAGTGGTCAATGTGTTCATATCCCAAACAAGTCCCCAAGGGCTAAGGGTACAAACAAGCCTGTTTTCCGCCTCTGTCTTATAAGTGATGGCAGTGATATGAAACTGGGTACCTTTTCAATAAAAGTGTATTTTTTAATGTTTTCAAAGTTCCTGCCAAGCAGGGACTTCTGTAATGTAAAAACTCAGATTCATCTTTGTTGTTGGAGATTACTCATTCTGCACCAAGGGCGATTGGCTCACTCATAAGACTTAAGGTGACTGTACCTTTTCCAGGGAAATTGTATTCACATTCTTTCTTTGTACTTGTGGCAACTTATGAAATAAACCTTGAGCCCACTGTGAATTTCAAGTAAATTTTTAAAAAATTGAATAATGTGCCTTTAAAAACATGGCCACTTTTGTGAATTACAATTCAGTTACTTTGGTAAGTAAGTACTATTTTTCTTTAAGTATACTTAAAGATTTCTTGTCGATTGATGGAAGACAATATATACTGTAAATTGTTGACACTTAACAGACAGAACAAAAGGAGTAAGAGGAGTATCAAACATCAGAATGAAACAGGATATCTAAAGCAAGATGGAATATATCAGTGATAGTAGAGCTGAATGAGATCATGTGAGTTAAGGATTTGTGGTACTGGGGTTCCTGGAAGCCCTTATACCTCCGGGCTACACTCCCAGACCTATTTTTACATTTTTATTTGGAAACGGTCTCCTAAGCCAGCGCGTGGCTGGCTTCGAACCTGCGCGATCCTCCTGTCTCTGCCTCCCAAGCACGGGGATTACAAGCATGTGCCACCACGCCCAGCTTGAGTTAAGGATTTGAATACCAAGTTCACTAACTCATCTTTCTTATCACTGCTTTGTTATTAGCACATTCTTATAGGACTAGAGGTGATGGACATTTAACATTTGTATTGGTTGAATAATTAGTTATTAGATGTACACTAAGCGATAAACCCTTTATTATGAGTTAGTGTATCTGTGTTGTATGTTTGTTGTATGTATGTTGTATGTTAGTGTATCTGTGTTGTATGTTGTATCATTGTTAATCATTTGAGACATAAATCTAAAGGTGATTCAAAAATTGGAAGGTACTTTTTGATGACGTATAGATTTAATTCTTGTGGTACTGCAGATTAAACCCAGGAATATTCTACCTCTGAAATACACCTTAGCTTTATTTTTTGAAACAGAGTCTCACTAAGTTGTGGAGGGCCTCACTAAGTAGCTGAGACTGGCTGTGAATCTATGATCCTCCTGTGTCAGCCTCCCAAGTACTGGGATTACAAGTGTGTGCCACCATGCCCAGCAACCTATAAATTCTAATGTTGTAAAATAGACAAGAATGATTTTTCTATTTTTTCTTGTATTTCTTCTACTTCTAAAACTATTAATTAATTTTCTGGCATTATTTAGCCCCTACTTCATCCCCCACTCCAAACAAAACAAAACAAACTACATAAAAGCTTGGTGTAGTGGCACATGCCTATAATCCCATTACTTGGGAGACTGAGTCAGGAGAATCATAGGTTCACAGCAAGCCTCAGCAACTTATAGTGAGACCCTCCACAACTTAATGAGACCCTATTTTCAAATAAGTAATGTAGGTCTGGAGATATAGCTCAGAAGTAGGATGTCCCTGGGTTCAATCCCCAGTATCATTTAAAAAAAACAAAAAACAAAAAACCCAGCACTATATAGAACTGTGTTTTCTAGTAAAAGAATCACAAATGGTTAAACATTTAGGTAGAAGGTATTGATTCTTCTGACTCTATTTCATTAAAACATATTCAGCCGTTTAAAAATTAAACATTTTATTATAGAGATCTTAAGATAGATTGTTCTGTTGATTTCTGGAGTGAATTTTAGAAGTAATATAAAGAACTCATTATGCATCCAAGGTTGGTATGAACGTGGTGCAACCCATTTGGCTTTTATTTAAGTGAATGTCACTATATCCATCTGAAGCTGTTTCTCTTTTTAACTGAATTTATGCAAATACTTGACATGTTCCAAATTAAAACCCTCTGTTTATGCACAGACCCTGGGAGTTTCATAGGTTATACACCCAGAAAGGTGGTTGAAAGGTTATGTGGCTCAGGACCCATCGTGAGGCATTTCACAGGTTCATCTTCCCAGTATTCAACTTGAAGCAGGTTTTAAAAGTAATTTGTCAGCTCATATTTTTGGCTTTCAATTTAAGTTTTTTTTTCAACAAAGCTTAGCTATAATTGGAAGGAATTTGTTGTTGTCGTATGTGTGTTTTAAGTATACAGTCTCCCCCCTCCCCAGGGTGCTTTAGCAGCTAATGGAATATAATTGCCAAGTTTTATAACTTCAATAGATATCTTCCTTTTGACTTAACTGTATTCTTTCTAGACACTTGTACTGAGGTTTATCTTATTCAGTTGCTGGGAAGAACCTGGTGGTAGCCCAGGGAAGCTGGAGCAAATAATTCTTTAAGTTCTTAAAGTGAGCAGGGGAGGAGGGAAGTGTAATGGAACCAAGGTTGAACAGTAAGTGCTGATTGTTCAAGAAAATAAGCTCACATTTGATAAAACAAAATAGAAAGGGTGACCTTATAAGCATATAAAATTTATTATCTATACTTAAATTGCAACACATCTGTAATTTCTTTGTTAACATTTATGCATATTCAAGATGTAGACACACACTTGCTATTCAGTGCATAGCAGATAAATTGTTATAGGCACCTAGTAGCATGAATGTGAAATTAGACAATTTAAGCTTGATGGATGAGCTGGGTGTGGTGGTACACACTTGATATCTCTGTACCTGGGAGGCTGAGACGGGGGATTGCAGGTTCGAGGACAACCTCAGCAACATGGTGAGATTCTAAACAACCTAATGAGACCCTGTTTAAAAACAAAAAATAAATAAAAAGGACTGAGAATGAAGCTTGGAAATAGGACCCCCCTGGATTCAGTACCCAGTACCACACACACACACACACACACACACAAATAAGATTGACAGATGGATAAGTTAGTTTCCTTTATCCCCAACCTGGTAACTCTTTCTTCAGTAGTTTTTGGAAACATCGATGGCTTGGGTGTTATGACTCATTTGAAGCAATTAAGGTTGATTGAGCAGGACTGGAGAGGATAAAATACATGCTAATGATGACAATATCTCTCTCACACTAAATAATTCTGCAAGCATTTGGTCATTTGCATGATTTCCACGCCAGGCCCCTCTGGCGGAGGTGGCAGCAGAGGCTCTGGTGTGTCACTCTCCTCTCCTGACACCATCCTGCCTCCTCCTCCTCCCTCTCCCTGCCTCCTTTCTTTTTAAAGAGCTTTATTGACATACAAGTCACATGCCATATAAATTACCTGTTTAAAGTATACAGTTCAGTGCTTTTCGTGTATTCAAAGAATTGTGCAATGAATCACAGAGCAACCACACTTTAAGGACATTTTCCCCCTATTAGCAGGCAATTCCCATTACCTCTTTTCCTCCCCCAGCTGTAAGCAACCATTAATCTACTTCCCGTCTCCATAAACTCTGTTCTTGACCTCTCCTATAATGGAACCATACAGGATATAGTCTTGTGACCAGCTCCCTTCACTTGCATGGTGTTTCAGAGCTCTTTCATATGCAGTGTCTCTGTGCTCTATTCCTTTTTACGGCTGGATTATATTCCATTGTATGGTTATACCACATTTTGTATATATATATTCATTAGTTGGTGGACATCTGGATTAACTTCCATTTTGAAGCTGTTAAGAATAATGCAGTGAATATGTGTCTAAGTTTTATTTAATCATATATTTTAATTTCTCTTTGTTATATACCAAGGGGTAGACTGGCTTGGCCATATATAGTCGCTCTGTTTTACTGTTTTTCAAAGATACTATGATGTGTCAAAAAGTCAAAGTAAGGCAGAGGGACACAGAACCAACTATTTTTTCTAGGACTTTTTTTTGTTGTTGTTCCCTTTTTTGTGTGAGGAACTGAGGATGGAACCCAGGGGCATTTTACCTCCTAGCTACACCCCCAGCCCTATATTTTATTCTTTATTTTGAAGCAGGGTTTCACTAAATTGCAGAGGGCCTCCCTAAATAGTTGAGGCTGGTCACAAACCTACAATCCTCCTGTCTCAGCCTCTCAAGTACCGGGATCACAAGCGTGTGCCACCACACCCGGCTTTCCAGAACTTTTTTGATTGGTAGAATTGGTTATAATTTGTAAGACAACTCTTGTTCATACACATTAAAAAAATTCCAAGTTTGTGTGTAAATCAGAGACACCTCGGGAAATTCTGCTTGTCAAACAAAAGGTTTTCGAAGGTGCCGGGTATATCTGTCTGGCTTACAGTGTTATCAAGGGATGCTGTCATGCCTGCCCCGAACACACTCCGTTGTCCTCTAGGAATGTCTGGTCAAGTCTTCAGAGAATTTGGAGCTCAGCATTGGATCAGCATTAGAATGTATTTAGGTGGTCGCTTTGCTTTCACTCTTCCTTCACAAGAGAAAAGAACACTAGTTATGGTTGAAAGGCTTCATTGGAGTTGAGATTATTATACTTAAGAGAAGCATTTCCTCTCTGTTTTTCTTTATCCCTCTGTAAGAATCTTGACTCAGTGCAGTCCCTAAATGAAACTGTGCTTTGGGGACCTATGAAGAAGGCAGTCTGCAGGAATTGTTAATTATTTCTAAAAATAACTCCGGGAGACAGGCTAATGGTAATGACTGGGTTCTGGCACTTTACGGTTATAGCAACCACTTTTATATATTTTGATTTCCTCCCCTAATGCTTAATTATCTCCATGTGGGCATTATGATGGTATGTCATTGAAAGTATTAAAAATTTAATTAATTGCTTAACAGTTATATCTTGTAGAAACTACAATAGTGGTAATCTTTTTACATTTTTTATTTTTGGTTCACACAAACCTAACTAATCACAGAGCAACCACAAAATCTTCAAAATGCAAATTAGACACAATAAAGTATAGCTACCAATTACAGATTTTAGTGTTTTTATATTCTATACCAACAAACTGCCAAGTCAAAAAAAAAAAAAGAGAGAGAGAGCAAAGTCAAGTAAAGCATTTTGTTGTTCCCTGATCTCTACTATATTTCTATGGAAGGTTTTAAGCTTTTGTACAGAAGCATAGCTAGAATCACATAGTAAAAAATATATATTCAGACAAGGCAAATATTTAATTATAAGCCACAGAAGTTCAATATGTTGAGTATGCCAGTGTTTGCATTTTATTGTTGGATGATGTAGAATTTTATTCATTTTCTATAATAATCATTGCTTATGTTGGCTGATGGTAATTTTTGTACTGTTTTCCTATTAGTTCTTTAAATGGATCTCAGGAAATATCTAATAAGGTGACTAGAGTTTGCCATTTAATTAGTGAAGAACATGAATAGATTTTTAAAAATTACTTTAATGCCCTTTTGACATCATAGAGAATGATGGAATCTAACATTTTTAAATCTCGACAGACACAAAAAGGACAAAGAAAGGATTTCACATAACTTTTAGCATAATTTTCCCTATAATCTTATCACTTACTTCAGATAAGACCGGAACTTCCTGTTCCCAGTGAGTTGGATGAAGACGAAGATGAGGAGGATGTGGATCTGTCAGTCCCTGGCCCGTGCTATCTCAAGCTGCTGTCAGTCACTGATCCTCTGGTTCTACCAGGTGACTTCTATTTGGTCACAGGGAAGCTGTCTTTGTGTGTGTGTGTGTGTGTGTGTGTGTGTGTGTGTGGTACTGAGGATGGAACCCAGGGGCCTTCTCCATCCAGGCTATACCCCCAGCCCTATTTTGTTTTTTATTTTGAAACAGGGTCTTGCTAGGTTGATGAGGATTTCACTACTTACTGGGGCTGGCCTTGAACCTGTGACCCTCCTGCTTTAGCCTCCCAAGTAGTGCTATTACAGGCATGTACTACCAATCTGGGCCAAGTTGGCATTTTTCAAGTGACCTTACGATCTGATTGTGTTCTTTAATGTGTACCCAGCGTAGTTTAGTCCTAATTATTTTCTTTCCAGCTGAAATGCTAAAAGCACCCATCTATTCGTTGGGGACTGTTTAATATAATGTGGTATTCAAACACCAAAATCTGGAGAAATTGACCTAGAAAACTAAACAATTCTTAATTTCAAAAGCTAAATTGATTCAATTAGATAAATTTGCAGTGTGATTCTAAGTCATTGGTTTAATTAAACACTTTTGGTTTTATAAGCTAAGTGAAAAGACTATTAGATTATTGAGAGACTCACTGGGTAGTTTCATCATTATAAATTCTTTCTTTAAAGTACTCAAAATATTCTATATCAAAAATATATAATTTTCAAAACCCTAATTTTTAAAAAATTATTACAGGCATGCATGTGATAATCATTCTAGATGGATGTCACATTTAGAAATATTCATGTGCCTTTATTATCATATGTCTTACCCAAGAAATAGTAGGTGGTCTCATTTGAGAAATTTGTTTATTGCCTGTGTTTGGGAATTTATCTTTTTATATTTTGTTATCTGATTATTAATTAAAACACTTATTGAAAAATTCCCCAAATGATCTATTGTGGCTTTTTAGTATTAGTGAATTCTAATTCCACTTGAATACCTATGAATGTAAAGTTTTGATTTCTGAAGATAAATTTCAATGAAAATAAGAAATATCATCATGGCAATCATTACCCTCACCCGCATACAGGAGGGAGGGGAGGAATCAAGATCAACCAATGTGGTTGTTGGAGAAATTCAATAATTGGAGTCAGTCAAAGGCCAACTATAAGCTGTCAAACTATGGCCAAAGACAATGTTTTTGTTTGTTCTGTGCTTCTCTCTCTCTGATTACTAAGGAACTAAAAATGAACTAAAGAACCTGCTGGAAGGCGCCCAGGGCTACATCTCCTGGCCTCACTCAGCTTTCTGTCTCTGATCCCCTGCTGTTATTTCTCACTGGTTGAAGCCAACAGAAGCCAGAGGACAAGAGGGGCCGTTGCTTTACTTCTTAAAGGTTACTTTTGCAGGGCACAGAACAGGGCTGAGGAGGACAGAGGGAAGATCTGGAGGAGTCAGTGGGAAACATTCCACACAGGCATTCTCTGGGTTTTGAATAGAGAAGCTTGGTTGCATGTAGGAAGGGCAGAACCAGGCACTTAAGATTCTCCAGCAAACACTTGCTGTCTTTAATTCAATCAGGATCATTTAAAGGGGACTTTTAGATAGGCATATTTGGAATGAAATTATAGTCCACTTAGGTGGACTCTTGTTTTTTGCTTCACTAAGAGGTCCTTGCGGCAGTTCCTTTTTTTTTGTTTTCTGCTCCATGTGATTCTTTTGGCTTTAACATTTCTTTGTTTTTGTTTCTGTATTGGGCAACCTCTAGTGGTCCTTAGGAAAATGGCACTTAGAAACAAACCCATAATCCCATCAAATGTTTTTGTTTCCACATCCTGTTGTCCTCTCACCCTACATTTCTGATTATTTTGGAGTAAGGAAAATGTAGAACAACAAAGATCTTGGGCATAATTAGAAGGAGCACAATCAAAAAGTAAAGAGCACCTGTTTGGGTTTTTGGCAATCAACCTAATATTGCTACAAAATGATGGCTGGTTGTGAAAGGCCTTCCTGAAAACGCGGGCAGGTAAAGAAGCAGCCAATTGCATGAAAATCTGGGACTAGTGTGTTCCAAGTAGAAGAAATAAGTCCAGGAGCTCTGAGAAAAATATCAATTTTGTGTTTTTAAGGAATAGAAGGATGCCATTTGGAAGTGTGGCTTTAAGTTGGCGAGGAAAGAGGGTGATAGAGAAGAAGTCAGAGGGGAGAGGTATGAGCTCTCAGTCATGGTCAGAAGTTTTGAGGTTATTCTATGTACAGCAAAAAACATTAGGTCTTAGGGAAGAGCATGACAACATTCCGCCTTGAGGTTAGAGGGAGGATTGTAGGGTTCACAAGGTAAAAAAAAAAAAACTAGTTCTATAGTAGTATTTAGAGGAAGAGAGAAAATGATAACTAGGCAAGTGGCAGTAAAAATTTGGAGATAATAGAGTATATTTGGGATAGGATTTGAATGTGGAGACAAAAGGACTTGCTAATGGATTCCAAAAATGAGAAGAGCTGAGTGCCTCCTAGCCATGTGTAGTGGTGCATGCCTATAACCCAGCATTTGGGAGGCTGAGACAAGGATCGCAGGTTAGTGGCTAGCCTCAGTACTTCTAAGCTGGAGCTACTTGGTGGCATGTTCTGACCTGGGGACAAGCAAGAAAGGGATGGGGATTATGAGATTTTTTTTTTTTTTTAGCCATGTAAAGTTCAACCTGAAATACAGCTTAGATGTTTATATACAAGTTAATGATGAGTGTTTTTTGTCTAGCATACTGTATTTATTCTACTTTTGATCTCTTTTGTCTTCTTTCAGCTCTAGAAGAATTTTTCACATCACTTGTAAAGCAAGAAATGGTGAATATGCCCCGTGGGATCTATCATTCTGCATTAAAGGGAGGTATCCGCTCAGATCAAGGAAAGACTGTAGCAGGAGTCCCCAATTTTATATTGAAAATGTATGAAACGAACAAACAACCAGGATTGAAACCAGGTCTTGCAGGTAAGAATAGTGCACAGTACCAAGGTATTATGATTAAACCTCTACTTCCCAGTAAGAAGTAATAGATATGTCTGAATACTGCTGCTGCTGCTTACATCTAGACATAGCTGATAAATTACAAAAATAAGTAATCATATTTTAAATGGAATTAAGGAACTGAAGAAGCAAAGTTATAAATGAGCTAAAATTCCAGAGTGGGAAGAACAATTAGAATTCTTTTCCCACTTTGGAGGAAACTCACTGATTTTGGTGATGAACTAGGACTGGTGGTTGGGATAGGCAAAGGCCAGGCCTGGTGAAGGAAAGAGAAACCAGGGGCAATTTCAGTGGTTGCATGATTGACAAATTAGAGATTTCCTTACAGGACATTTTTTTTGAATTTTGAATTTTCATCAAAAGCTAAAGAGGTAGATGGGAAGCTCTGAAAGGCAAGGTGAAATCTCCTTTGGTTCTAGGTCTTGTGTTTAGGAAACAAAGACAGGCCAGGAGAGTGGGGCTGAAGACAAGGCAGGCAAGCAGCTGAAAACCCTAGACAGAGTGTGGGATGGCATTGAAGGTCCACCTTTGCTCTTGCCTGAATGCACTTACTAATAATGGCCGTAGATGTAGTCTGAGCATTCAGTGTCTGCCTTAGCAAAAGGCTGATAGAAGACTTGGAGAAACCAGCTGAGATCGTGGCATTTATCAGGTGACCAAGGAACTGGAAAAACCTCAATGAACTTGATTCTTCCATAAGGTATTTGTCAGATTTTAAAGATTATGTGATGGCCAAGTTGAGGAGCCAATCTGAAAACTTCAGAGGGAAAGACCTGAATCTTCCATAATATTTCCAGACTGAGGAGTCAAAGACCCATTAGACTATCAGCTGAAAATCTTGGAGCCAGGAGTAGGGATGGGTGACAATGACATGCCCTAGGAACAGGAGTGAATCAGAGATAGACTGAGAGTTATCAAAACTGTAATCAAACCTAACCAAAGTCAACTCCTGGTTGGTCTAGTTCTTCACCCAGTCTGCCTAACAGAGGAGAGAAGAAAACTACTCTCCGATAAGTTAACCATATTGTTTGCAGCTTCTGAAGTTCTTTTATATACTTTCCAGTTCACAATGAAAAAAGTATTAGACATATAAAAAAGGAAGAAACTATAAATAGGAAATTTCATGGAGATAAAGAAGTCACTCCATTATGAAAATATAATTCTAATTGGTATACATGAAATAATATGCCTTTAAAATGTACTTAAAAATGAGCAGAAGTAGCTGGGCATGGTGGCGCGTGGTTGTAACCCCCGCGCATGGGAGGCAGCGACAGGAGGATTGCGTAGGTTTGAAGCCAGCCACGCTGGCTTAAGAGACCCAGTTTCCCCGTAAAAAAGTATAAAAATAGGTCTGGGAGTGTAGCCGGGTAGAAGGGACCTTCTACCTTCTCCAGGAACCCCAGTACCAGCAAAAAAAAAAAAAAAAAAAAAAGCAGAAGTAAAAGAGGAAATATACAAAACTATGATAATAGTGAGACCCTAGATCTTTAAGAGGAAAAAATATTAGAAAGTATAATCAATAAGTACCTAATATAATTTGAATTCAACTCTCCAACTACTTACAGAAAAAATGTTGTTTCCTGCCAGGAAGCACATTTAGTAAATTGTAATGTAGCAAATAGTGAAAAAAACACAAGTTACCATAGCTGATTTAATACATAATCAACAATTACTAGAAAAAATGAATTCAGCAAAGTTACTACATACATACTAAGGTCAATATATAAATACCGGTTATATGTTTTATGTGCCATAAAAAATTAAAACTAAAAGAGAATAAAATATCCAGTGCCTAAAACAGGTTCATAATCTATATAATAACTATTAGGAAATAATCTTAATAAATAGAGTGGTATATCATGGTTATGGTCTGGAAGACTTAATTTTTTAATTTTTTTTATTTTTTGGTGGTACTGAGGACAGAACCCAGGGGCTTTCTACCTATGGGCTATACTCCCAGATCTGTTTTATATTTTATTTGGAAACAGGTTCTCACTAAGTTGCTGAGAGCCTCACTAAGTAGCTGAGGCTGGCTTCGAACCTGTGCAATCCTACTGTCTCAGCCTCCCAAGCGCGGGGATTACAAGTGTGCGCCACCACACTCAGCAAAGAAGACTGCATATTTTAAAAATGTAGTTTCTTCCCAATTTAAAGTACAGATTCAACTCGGCCCCAATCAGTATCCCATCAATTTTTTTTTTCAAATTGTGAAGCAATTACAAAATCTGTATGGAAATGCAGAAGGTGAAGAATAACCAAGGCAATCTTGAACAATAACAAAGTAGGAGAATATAACCAGATACCAAGAGCTATTATAAACCCACAGTAAGCCGGGCGTGGTGGCGCACGCTTGTAATCCCCGCGCTTGGGAGGCAGAGACAGGAGGATTGCGCAGGTTCGAAGCCAGCCACGTGTGCTGGCTTAGGAGACCCTGTTTCCAAATAAAAATGTAAAAATAGGTCTGGGAGTGTAGCCCGGAGATAGAAGGGCTTCCAGGAACCCCAGTACCACACACAAAAAATAATAAATAAATAAATAAATAAATAAATAAACCCACAGTAACTGACAGTGTGGTACTAGTGCATGGATGGATAAACTGACCAATAGAGGAATACAGAGTGTTTAGAAATGTACATACAAGGTCACTAAATTTATGGTAAAGGTGACACTGCAGTCCTGTGGAGATTAAAGGCAGCCTTTTCTATAAATGATACTATAATTAAAAGTTCTTAAAAATGAATGGCAGATTCATTATATTAGAATTAAGTCCATATATAAATGACAGAACATTATTAATGGAGAGTGAAAAGACAAAGAGCACAAAAAGGTATTCACAATACATATATCTGATGAACTCATTTAGAGTATTATTAGTAATGGTAGATGCTTTAAAGTATATGAGAGGATGTGAATAGTTTGTAGGCAAATACTGTATCATTTTACAAAAAGAACTTTTGCAAAGCAATAAAAGAAAAGGACACTCAGTAGAAAAACAGGAAAATGGTTGAGTGAATACTTCAAGAAGAGAGTGTTCAAATGTCCAGTGAACTTATGAGAAGATTGTCAATTTCATTATCAGAAAAATAAAAATGAAAATTACGGTAAGATACCATTACATACCTGCTAATCACAAATGAAAAATATTCTGAAGAAAAGTCTTATGTAGTAAACATGTACAGGCTTTTTCTCCTTGCCATGGATACCTAAAGAATACAATACAACAGCTATTTACTTAGCATTTAGATTGAATTACGTGTTACACATATAGATAACTTAAATCATAAGAGAGGGTATGAATAGGTTGTTTACAAATAAGACATAATAATTCTATTTAAGGTACTCGAGCATTCCTAGATTGGGTATCCATGGGATTGCCTGGAACCAGTCCTCTATGATACCACGGGACGACTGTATTGGTGAATATGTAGGACAATCTGAACTGAAGATGAGGACAGAATGCAAGTTCATACAACACTTAGGAAAACTGTTTGGTACTGAACAGTTTCATACTCTGTGACCCAGTTATTTCATCCTGAAGGATAAATCCAAATGACAACACCAAAAGACATACACTGTGATATTCACAGCAGTGCTATATGAGTAGCACTACTCTTGGAAGCTAAGGGCCTGCTGACAGCAAAACAGAAAAATAAAGGTGGTATGATGGAATTTTATTCATTTGTCAGAGAATGAATATACTAGTGTTGATAACAGTATGGATAATTTTCTCTACAATTAGGTGGAAAGAAGTCACATATAAAAGCATATATACAATCTAATTTTATCAGAAATACCAAAGTGCTGTGTACATATCTGTACCTCATTATGATGTATAATTATCAATTTACCAGTAAAGATGTATTTTTAAAGAGGTACCAGAATTGGCAAAATAGTTGCTCATAATTATGTTCCCCTTGGAGTTGGGGTGACTGGTACAAGGGTGGAAGAAAGGCTTCTGAGATGTTGATAATGTTTTTTTCTTCCTCTAGGTGTTCCTTAGACATGTTAGCTTAGTGTGTTGCATTGAGCTCTATGCTTATATGTATTTTTCTTTCTCCTACTTCAATAAGAAATGTTACAAAATAAAATAATCTCTACATTTCAAATTACCTTAGTCCTTCCATGTGTCTTCTCACTGGCTCAGAATTTCTGAGATCGTTTCCAAGACTATCCTAACTCACCCTTCAGCACTTCACTCTCTGCCTTGGCTTTGAGTTGACCCTGGGGGCTTTCTGGAGCTGGAAGGTCAGCCGAGAACTCAGTTGACCAAAGTTGGAAGGGTGGGGGACAGAAGGAGGAGCGCAGGTATGAGTGAAAGCGTATTCATTTGTGGGTATAAACTCAGGGTCCCATAAAAGAGTGCATGAAGATTAATGTGCATGTGTTTTTAGGAAAAAAACAGATTCATTGGAACCAAGAGCTTACAAAATTTAAATTCAGGAGTTATAAATGTGTTTGTTTATAAATATTTATACTTATAAATGCTTATTTAAATAACTTGTAAATAAGCGACAATTTAAATGTTTTTATATCTCATCTATTTTTTTAAAATATCAAAAATCATAATTTGCTTTTCAAATTATCTTTTCACTTAGAACTTCTCTATCTAGATTTATTGACGGTAGATTACTGATAATTAATGAAGTTTTTGCATAATGTTTTTATAATTTTTTTTTAAAGGTGGTATGTTATTTTGTTATGATGTTTCCACATACCAGAGTAAAGATGGCAAACCATTGAATCGACTGATGGCCAGTAGGGGGCGAAGTTTCAAGCAGATGTCACTTGCTCTTGTGCATGAGGTAGGTTTCTTCCCAAGCTGTCCAACAGCATCTCTGCCAGAGTTTCAGAGGAGCTCTCCTTCACTTTGTATTTAGGAAACAGTGTTTAGGGGAAAATTTTTCGTTAAAATTTTAGTTGCTTTTAAAGGTTACCAACATAGCTGACAAAAAACAGCACTGACACATTTTTATGTATTTTTGAAAGAAACTGGCCTGCTTTTCCTTCTGCCCAGCCTAATTACTAGGGAGTAGTATCTAGAGATTTGGTTTATTTCATTAAAGTTTAACATCTACTCTTTAGAATAAACTTCAACTTAAAGGAAAAAATATTGTCTCTTTCTTAATTTTTATCTTTTGTAAGTAAGTAGGACACCAGTATTTATATTTTGTGAGTGGAATTAACAGTAAGTAAAAGTGTATTAAAAGTAATAACCCCTAGTTTTAGTGTTTATTTTACTTTTCCTTCCACCTACCTTTTAAAAATAAAGTTTTATGATATCATTAATGATTTGCATGAAATCTGATCATAGATTACAACAAAATCAGGGGAAAGAGGAAGCTGGAAAGCACTTGGAGAATGTATTTTATTTGTCTTTTTAAAAATTTTCATGACACCTTTGCAGATGTACGTATATAAAATGTGTGAATGAATAACAAATATCACAACAAAATTTATTTTATATAATTCAGATACAATAGGTTGCATATGAAAATATAAGTTATAAATGAAAATATATGAATTATGAATGTTTAATAGGCTTGATGTATAAATCGTTACATTTCAAAAATATATCCATATAAAATGTATTGATCATTTATAAATTCTACTATCACTAATTTGGCTGGATTATATTCTGTCACCAACAGCCACCAGTATACTAGTATAGTAACAAACAGGGCTTTTTAAGACCTGTCTTTCTTTTGTGGGAGACATTTTCCTTTCATGTATTTAGTTGGAGTTGAAATTGTATGGATACTTTTGAGGACCTTTCTGATATATGTGAATGAATAACAAATACATAGCAAATTTATTTTATATATTTTACGTAAAATATATACAATATCACTTTTGTGTGTGTGTGTGTCTGTGTGTTACTGGGGGTGGAACCCAGAGGCTTTCTACCTCCGGGATATACTCCTAGCCCTATTTTATATTTTATTTGGAAACAGGGTCTCACTAAGTTCCTGAGAGCCTCACTAAGTGGCTGAGGCTGGCTTCGAACCTATGGGATCCTCCTGTCTCAGCCTCCCAAGGGCTGGGATTACAAGCCTGCGCCACCACGCCCGGTTACAATATTACTTTCAATATTGTGAATTTATTCAACCAAAGAGGGAAGCAGGATCTGGGAAGAAGAGAGGTTTAATTTTATGAAACAGCAAAAATATGGGTGATTTCTGTGCTTATTTTTCTCTCACATCTTATTAGTTAATTTGCACTAGAACAGGGAGAGGTTTCATACCTTTTGATATGTGAGCTGAACACTTAGGTTATTTGTAGGACAACATGAGTTTAAAGTCTTAAGGGAAAGTCACCTACAGATGAGAAGCAAGAAAAAGTAATAGGTGGAGGGACAGCAGAAGACATCTGATGATGGTATCAGAAGTTAGGAAGCATCTCTAGATAGGAACAGAGAAAATTTTTGGGTTAAGATACTTGTAGCCTTCGTTATAGAGGGCCTAGAAAATTTCATAGGGATTAGAAATATTTTAGAGCTTAATTAGAAGGCATATTGGACAAAATTTTGCCAAATTTATAGTGGGATTTTAGTTGAGTTTTTAGATTCCATCTTCCACTATTTTTTTTATTTTATTTTATCTTATTTTATTTGGTACTGGGGATGGAACCCAGAGTCATTCGATCTCCGAGCTACACCTCAATCCCTATTTTTTATTCTTTATTTTGAAACAGGATCTCACTGAGTTGCAAAGGGCCTCACTGAGTAGCTGTGGCTGTCTGCAAACCCAGAGCCTCCTGTGTCAGCCTCTCAAATGCTGACCGCCACCACGCCTGGCTCTTCCACTTACTTTAATTCATTTGTGTTAATTTAAAAAAGCAGAGAGGGAATGAACCATACCGTTTTTCAAACTGTGTAATGAAAACATAGTATGAGCTTTTAGAGCCGATAAGAGTAACACTTGTGATAAGAATGATAATAGCTTATAATCAGCTTAGACACTTTGGAAATTGCTATAGGTACAGGTGATCTGACTTAAAATGGCTTGGCTTAACACTTTTCAACTTTATGAAGGTCAAAAGTGATATGGATTCAGTAGAAAATATAATTTGAATCTGAATTTTTCTCGGTCTATCACAGTACAGTATGATAATCTCCCTTGATGCTGGCCAGGTTTACAAAGTAAACCACTGTTACTCTACAGCATATTATGTAGATAAGCTGTGATGTTTGGTAGGTTAGGTGTATTAAATACAATTTCCACCTTCGATATTTTCAATTCATGATGGTTTATCAGGATGTGACCCTGTAGCAGGAGAGCATCTGTACATTAATTTAATCTCTGCATTAATGCTCTGAAGTAGGTCTTGTTAATTTGTTCAAGATCATAAAGCTGGTAAGTGGAGAAGCCTCAAAATTGAACCCAGGAATGAGGCTCTAGAGTCCTTGAACCATCTTATGTAGAAGTCCTCCCATATCCAAGAGAAAGAGATTCCTAAACCCTCAGTGGATACCTGAAAGAGTGGATAATATTAAACCCTGCTCGGTACTTCCCTTTCCATCTTACCTACGTACTTCTGCACCGTGGCTATAACTTTTACACTTTGAGATGTGACAGCAAAACTTACATGGATTTCTTTTTTCTTTTTCATAACTAGATGAGTAGATTTGTTCTTACTATATAGCCTACTAACTTTAACATCTTTTTTTAAATCTTTCTTTCTCTTTTAAGTAGTTGAGAACTTTCACCTTTTTACTTGATAGCTTCTGTTTGACATATCCAAATTGCCAGCATCACCACTCTTAATGCTTTGGGACCATTATTAAGTAAAATAAGAGTAACTTGAACACAAGCACTGCAGTACCACGACAGTTGATCTGATAACCCAGGGGCTACTCAGTGGCTAAGAGGCTGGTAGCGCGTACAGCGTGTGTCTGCTGGACAATGGGATGATTCATGTCCAGAGTGGGATGGTGCCGGATTTCATCAGATTGTTCATAATGGTGTGCAACTTAAAACTTGGAACTGTTTATTTCTGGAATTTTTTTATGTCATATTTTCAGAGCACCGTTGAATATGGGTAACTGAAACCACCAGAAAGTGAAAGTATGGATAAGGGGGACTACTATACTCTTTCAGGTCAATCAGAGAACATTTGAAAAGTACCTTGAGATCTTTCCAAGACTACTTTAATGGCTCTTAACAGTTCCCCCTACCTCTAGCCTTTCTTTTGTTGCAAACCATTTGGTATTTTTTTCAGGTGAAATTTCTTCGAACTCTGCTTTGATTGCCACTGCTGCTCTATTTATGAATCTTTTTCATTTTAAGTCTTTCTTGAGAATTTGTTTATTCACTAGTTAATGGGTCTTCAGGTTATTTCCAGTTTTTGATGATTATGACTAAAGCTGCTGTAAACAGGTCTATGTGTGGACATCTGGTTTTGTTTCAAGTAAAAAATTACCTAGGAGTGAGATTGCTAGGTTATTTGATAAATGCATATATGATTTTATTTTTTGGTATTGAGGATTGAACCCAGATGCATTCAGTATCCAAGCTATACCCCCAGACCTAATTATCTTTTATTTTGGAACAGGGTCATCCTCCTGTTTTAGCCTCCCTGGTACTAGGATTAGAGGTGTGTGCCACCATGCCTGACTGAGATTTTTCTTTATTTCAGTCTTTTGCTTTCTGTGGTACAGCATACATCAATTAGTGCTTGTCTTTTTTTTTTTCAGTACTGGGGATGGAACCCAGGGGCATTCTACCTCCAAGCTACACCCCAGCCCTATGTTTTAGTATTATTATTTTTTTAAACAGGGTCTCACTGAGTTGCAAAGAGACTTGCTAAGTAGCTGAGGCTGTCTGCAAACGGTGAACCTCTCTGGTCTCCACCTCCCAAATGCTGGGATTCCAATCCTGCGCTAAGACACCTGGCTAGTACATGTCTTTTTTGTCAAACCATAAACTCCAGGATATCAGGAAGTTTGTTTTGCTCACATGTAGTTCCAATGCCTGATGTTCCTGTCACAAGGTAGGCACTTAATAAATGTTTGCTGGGTTAGTTATTTTAATTGCTTTGAATTTTGGATGTGTTTTATACTTTATACATACTTTTATTTGTATAGTTTCTTTTTCCAGAAATGTTACTATTAAGTTGGTGGCAAGTCTAATATAGTCATGTTCATATAAGGAATATTTTGTTCAACAAAGGACCACATGATGATATCATAGCAGTCTTCATTTCTGTGAATATCTCTCGTAATGTTGCCACCACAACAAAATTGACTAAGGATGCATTTCTGCTTCCCTTGGTACATTGCTTGTAATAGATGAACTACAATGACACGTCAACTAAAGCTGCTACTTTATATTAGGATTTACTCTGTTGCTAAACATGCTGTGGACTTGAACAAATGTGTAATGGCATGTATACAGTATAATAGCATGTATACCATATCATAGTATTACAGAGTAGTTTTACTTAAGTGCTAAAAATCCTATGTAATCTGCTGTTTATTCTCCTAATTTCTTTCCTAATTCATAGAAAGTACTGATCTTTCTACTGTCTCTATAGTTTAGTCTTTTCTAGCATGCAATACAGTTCTAGTCAAAAAAAGAAAAACTTTTCAGATCAGCTCATTTCACTTACTAATATGCATTTAAGTTTCCTCCACATCTCTTATAACTTGATAGCTCATTTTTTAGCATTTAATAATATTCCATTGTCTAAAAGTGCTACAGTTGAATTATCCACTTATCTATTAAAGGACATCTTGCTGCTTCCTAGTTTTAGCAAATATGAGTGAAGATACATTAATTATCAGCATGTAGGTTTTTGTGTAACCATAGTTTTCAATTTCTTTGGATGAATATCAAGGAATATAATTGTTGGACTGTATGATAAGAGTGTGTTTGATTTTGTAAGAAACTGCCAGACTGTTTCAAAGTGGCTATACCATTTTGTATTCCCAACACTGATTGAGAGTTCTCTGTTTCTTCATATCCTTGCAGGCATTTAATGTTGTGTTCTGGATTTTGGCCAAGTTAATGGGTGTATAGTAGCATCTCATTTTTGTTTTCTTGCTGTTGTTTGCTTGCTTGTTTGTTTTTTGTGGTACTGGGGTTCCTGGAAACCCTTCTATCTCCGGGCTACACTCCCAGACCTATTTTAGACTTTTTATTTGGAAACAAGGTCTCTTAAGCCAGCGCGGCTGGCTTCGAACCTGCGCGATCCTCCTGTCTTCACCTCCCAAGCACGGGGATTACAAGCGTGCGCCACCATGCCTGGCTCATTTTTGTTTTATGTTTTCTTGATAATATATGATAAGAAGCATCTTTTCATATGCTAGTTCTTTATTTGTGTATCTTTGAGATTTCTGATAAGGCTTCTGGCCCATGTTTTAATAAAGTATATATATTATATATAATATATATACACATAGAGAGAGTAATACATATATATATACATATATGTAACACATATATTATTTTTATGCATGTGTGTGTGGCACTGGGAATGGAACCCAGGGGCATTGAACCTCTGAGCTATACCCCCAGCCCTATTTTATTCGTAGAAACAGGGTCTCACTAAGTTGCAGATAGCCTCACTAAATTGCTGAGGCTGGCCAAGACCTTCAATCCTCCTGTCTCAGTCTCCCAAGTACTGAGATTACAAGCATGTTCTACCACAACTGGCTTAGAATTGTTTTCTTATTATTGCGTTTTAATAGCTTTTTATTTTAGATAAGAGTCCTCTATCAGATATGTCTTTTACAAATATTTTCTCCAAATCTATAACTTCTCTTTTCATTCTCTGGGCAGTGTCTTTTGCAGAGTAATAGTTTTTAATTTTAATGAAGTCCAGTTTATCAATTATTTGTTTCATGGGTTGGCCTTGGTGTTATTTCTAAAAAATCATCATCAAACTCAAGGTCATAATTTTTTCTGTTATTATTTAGGATTATTATTTTTTTTTACTGGGGTTTCTACCTCTGAACCACACCTCCAACCCTATTTTATTTTTTAATTTGAAACAGGATCTCACTATGTTGCTGAGGTTGTCCTTGAACCTGTGATTCTCCTCTCTCAGCCTCCCAAATACTGAGATTACAGATGAATGCCACCACGCCCTACTTCTTTTAGGAATTTTATGGTATCATGTTTTGTTTTAAATTTAGATCTGTGATCTATTTTGAACTAATTTTTGAGAAAGGTTTGAAGTCTATGTAGATTTTTTTTTCTTTTTTGCATGATGTCTAGTCATTCTAGCACCATTTGATGACAAGGTTTTCGTTTCTCCATTGTATTGGTGCTGCTCCTTTGTCAAAGATCAGTTGATGGCATTTAGGAATAGTGGTCTATTTCTGAGCTCTCTATTCTGTTCCATTGGTCTATTTCTCTAACTATTCACAAATATAACACTTTGATTGCTATAGCAATACCTATTTTTTCATTGCTGATATATAGATAAACACCTTGCATAATCACTTATTGGTTGCATGAATTTTGTCATTTAAAATCTTTTTTTGTCTAAATAGAGGCTCATGTCACCTGTAAACAAAGACAGATTTATTTTTCCTTCAATATGCATTTTACTCTCTAATTTTGTCGTATTGCATCAGTGGGATTTCAGATATGGTAATGAAAAGGAATGGTGAGAGGGGACATCTTTGCTTTATTCCTGACCTTAGGGGGGAAGTTTGTTTTCTCTCTGTTAAGTAGAATAATGAAAGCTTTTTTTGTAGATACTTTTTATTAGGTTAAGAATAAACTTGGTTAACCTAGTTTAACCTAGTTTGACAAGAGTTTTATGTATGTATGTATGTATGTATGTATGTATTTATTTATTTATTTATTTATTATTATTATTATTATTATTATTTTTTTGCGGGTCTGGGATGAAACCCAGGGGCATTTGACCTCCGAGCTACACCCCCTGCCCTATTTTTCATTCTTTATTTTGAAACCTGGTCTCACTGAATTGCAAAGGGCCTCACTAAGTAGCTGAGGCTGTCTGCAAACCGTGATCCTCTGTTCTCAGCCTCCCAAATGCTGGGATTACAAGCATGCGCCACCACGCCCGGTGACAAGAGTTTTCTTTTTATCATGAGTAGGTATTGCATTTTATCGAATGATTTTTATCTATTTACATAATTATGCAATTTTCTAGAAACTAGTTAGTTTGCTGGATTGTGCACTAAATTTTGAATATGAAGTCAGTATTGCATATCTGGGATAAATCCCACCTGATTGTGGGATAATTATGTTTTACATTGTTAGATTTGATTTGCTCATATTTTGTTGAGGATTTATATCTTTGTTCATGAGAAATACTCATCTGTGGTTTTCTTTTTTTGTTACCGTCTTTGTCTGATTTTGGATTTAGGATAATGTTGACCTAATAGAATGACCTAGGAAGTATTTGCTTTTATCTTATGAAGAGACTGTGGACAATCAGTATGATTTCTTCCTTCAGTCTTTAGTAATATTCACTGAATGCTTACAATGGTTATTAATACATTGGTTAAATTTCTTTAATAGACATAATCCTCTTCAGTTAGTGTATGTCTTTTTATGTGAATTTTGACAATTTGCATCTTAGACAAATTGGTTCACTTTGTCTAGGTTATCAAAATTTGTAGGTGTAAACTACATAGTATTCTTTATTATCCATTTTATATCCACAGTATCTATACTAATATTCTCTTTTTCATCTTGAATATTAATAAAGTTTTCCTCTCTTTTTTTTCTTAACTTGGCTAGAGGTTTGCTGATTTTAGCTTTTTAAAGAACTAGCCTTTAGTTTTGATGTTTTTCTTGTTTTTAATTTCATTGATTTCTGCTCTATTTTTTATTTCTTCTTTTGATTTTGGAATCAGTTTGCTCTCATTTTCCTAAATCTCTGTTGTGAAAGCTTAGGTGATTGGTTTGAGATTTTTCTTTTCTGGTATGTGCATTCCATACTCTTTATTTTCCTGTAAATACTTCTTTTGCTGCATCCCATAGATTTTTGTAAATTGTGTTTTTATTTTTATTTAATTCAAGATATCTTAACATCTCTTTTGAGCTTTCTTCATTGGTTTGTTATTTGTAAATAGTGTGTTTATTTAATCTCCAAGCAATTGGGGATTTTGTAGTTATCTTTTTGTTATAGATTTCTAGTTTAGTTCCATTGTGGTTTGGGAGCAGACATTGTATGATTTCTAGTATTTTAATCTTGTTTAGATATGTTTTATGACAGAGAATATGGTGATTACGTGTCAGATTGAAAAGAATATGTTTTCTACTCTTACTGGAGAAAGTAGTCTATAGCTGTCAATTATATCTAGTTGATTGATGGTGTTGTTGATGTCCTCCCTGATTTTTTTGTTTGCTGTCCATCTCTGATGGAGAGGCACTGAAGTCTCTAACTGTAATAGTAGGTTCATCTATTTCTTCTTTCAGTTCTATCATTTTTTGACTCGTAGATTTTTTTTTTTTTTTTTTTTTTTTTTTGGTGGTGGTGGTACTGGGATTCCTGGAAGCCCTTCTACCTCCGGGCTACACTCCCAGACCTATTTTATATTTTTATTTGGAAGCAGGGTCTCTTAAGCCAGGGTGGCTGGCTTCGAACCTGCATGATCCTCCTGTCTCCACCTCCCAAGCATGGGGATTACAAGCGTGCGCCACCATGCCCGGCTTGACTCATAGATTTTGACATTTTGTTATTAGGCACATACACTTAGAGGATTGTTATGTCTTCTCAGATAATTGACCCGTTATTACTATGTAATACCTCTTTTAATCCTTAATAACTTTTTTATTTTGTGAAGTCTGCTCCGATATTACTCCCAATTTCTTTTTATTAGTGTTAATATTGTATATTTCTCTATCCACTTACGCTCTGTATATCTTTATATTTAAAGCTTGATTCTTGTAGATGACATATAGGTGGGAGTGGATTTTTTTTATTCACTCTGACAATCTTTGTCTTTTACTTTTGACTTTCAAAATGATTATCGAGCCAGGCGTGGTGGCGCATACTTGTAATTCCCGCGCTTGGGAGGCTGAGACAGGAGGACCGCACAGGTTCAAAGCCAGCCTCAGCTACTTAGTGAGGCTCTCAGCAACTTAGCGAGACCCTGTTTCCAAGTAAAATATTAAAAAATAGGTCTGGGAGTATAGCCCAGAGATAGAAAGCCCTGGGTTCCACCCCCAGTACCACCACCTCCCCCCCAAAAAAGAAAAAGAAAAAGAAAAGATTATTGATATGATTTGATTAATATCTACCACATTGTTATTATTTCTGTCTGTTGATTTTGTTCTTTGTTACTAATTTTGTTTTTTACTTGTTTTCTGTTTCTTGAGATTGGAGTTGAATTTTTTGTGATTCCATTTTTTCTCTTTTATTAGCCTATTATTCTCTTTCTATTTTTTTAGAAATATTAGTGGCTCCCTTTGAGTTTGCAATATACATTTACAACTAACAGAAGCTCACTTGAAAATAATATTATACCAGTTTATATGTAGTACAGATTCTTTCTAATTTCAGATATTCATATTCCTAGTTTCTCCTGCTCATTCCTTGTATCATAGTCATTCATTCCACGTCCACATACGCATATCTAATCAAAGGCATCACTGCTATTCTTTTGAACAAACTTATCTCATAGATGAAAAGTAAAAAATACTTTTTCCTTTTTCCTTCTCTGATGCTCTTCCTTTCTGTCTATTGATCTAAGTATCTAATCTATATCATTTTACCCCCAAATGCCATTTAACATGTTCTGCAAGGCAAGCCTACTAGTAATACATTCCACTGATATTTTGTTTTTCTGAGAAAGTATTTATTTCTCTATTTCTCCTTTAATTATTAGTGTGTGTGTGTGTGTGTGTGTGTGTGTGTGTGTGTGTGTGTGTTTGGTACTGAAGATTGAACTTAGGGGTTTAGCTTTAGTACTAAGCTATGAACCTTAGTTCTTTTTATTTTTTTATTAAGTTAAATTCTGTTTTTTCTGATGACAGACTGTTTAAAAAAAAATAGAATGCTCTGGTATACTTTCAAATGTATTTTCTCCTCCCCTACTGCACTGTGGGCGCCTGGTTGAGTTCTTAGAAAGGAAACCCATGAAGGTGTGGGGAGTACCCAATGACTGGTTCAAACTTGGATTTTTAATTCTACTACTGGTCCACACTTAGCTTCTGACTACCATTTGTATTTTGAAGTGTATTTTGCTTGGCTTAAAATACTTTGTTGATACTTCTCAAGAACTGCATGTTAGCCAAATCAAGTAATTTTTAATGTCATGGTGAACTACTTATGCAACTTAATCTGTGATTAACAAATTCCTTTGGAAAATATTATTTTACAAAAAATTTAATTATTACTACTTACTTCAAGTGATAGTCTACCCTGTAACTTTTTGAAGAATCACAGATCAAAGTCTAATTTGGGCATGGCCTGGCATACCAGAGCAATCGTGCATAATTGCTGTCTCACTTAAGATTTCTATAAAACTGAAGAAACTGGTCACTGCTCTACACAGGGCACCACCAGTAGTCATCAGGTGTAGTCGGTCTTCTCCAAGCTCAGGTGACTGTCCTCTGCTCTGATCTGTGCCTTTTCTTCTTCCTGAAGTTAACTTTGCTCCTGAGGACAAGGAAGCTGAAGGTGAATGACAGTTTCCTTCCCTGGAATTCACCACCAGTTGTCATTCTTTGGCATTTCTAAATTTGACATGACATTCTCACCTAAATTGGCTGATGCTGATTTGTGCCTGGATGAGAATGGCAGCCTTGCTTCATTATTTGCTCCATTCTTGGACACATGCAAATTTTTCTAATCTTGTCAGGGCTACCCCGCCATATTTCTGCCTTAGCATTAAGTAATGAGCTGCTGCTGCTGCTGCTGCTGCTGCTGCTACTGCTGCTGCTGCTGATGATGATGATGATGATGATGTGTGTGTGTGTGTGTGTGTGTGTGTGTGTGTGTTTATTTTTTTGTTATTGTTTTTAAAAATCTCCTTGAGATTTACTGGAAGATCTACTGTAAATGAAATATTTGTTTCTTCATTCTTTCCTTTCCTTTGTTAAATAAAATGATCATCATGATTCCTTTTTGCATTCCAAATTAATTTTTCTTTTTCTCCACTTTACTTTTTCTTAGATGCACCAAATTACATGTGCTTTGACCAATTATGTGAAATATAAAGAGTGTGCTTTCTATTTTTTTTCAGTTTCTTCATTTTTTTTTAAAGTATTCCTATGAAGTATGGGGAATAGTGTTAGCATTCATGCAATATGAAATCATTAGATAGAAATTCTGAATTGTAATAGGGAAATTGTGTCTGTGCTTGTTACATATTTTTCCTAGAAAATACTGTGAAAAGTATGGTTTGCTGTATTTTAGATACTCCATAATTACCATGTGGATGTGAGTTGTTATGGTAACTGGGTTTCCCCTTCTATTAAATAACAGAGCAAATGGTTGCTGAAGATGTGATTGAATTGTCAGCTTTCAAGCTAATGTTATCCTGATGGGAAATAGGGTAGGGCTGGGAGACAATGCTGGGGGTGGTCTGTCGAGGAAGAGAGAGAGAGAGAGAAGAATATTAAATGGCCTAAAAGTGCCAAGAGAGATATGAGTGCCATTTTACTTTAAAAAGGTGTCCTCCCTAAGCCCTCACTTATCTCAAAATTCGTCAGGGGACGAGAATAACAAAAAGTTATTTTGTGCCAACAAGATTAGTATTGACAGAAAATTGATGCCTGTTTCTCTTACGTATAAACAAGGGCACGTTGAGTGGCTTTGGGAGTCTTTCACACTAGGTACACATAGGATTTCTTTGGGGACTGTGGGAAGAATGAGTGTGCCACCAAGCCAAAGTAGTGGTTCAGTGTAGTCAGTCCAAGTTTAATACCTGAATTCTTTTAGTTTTTAAAAAATGCTCCTATTCTTTTGATGATAACATGTACATCTGGAAGGCATGAAAAATGCCTTACTTTATGGGATTAGGTTTCTAAAAATTAATAGCAGATACTCTGTCCCATTCTAGTTTAACAAAGTTCATAAAAAATATCTTACTTGGTTGATAGTATGTAATGAAGGGGTGTTAAAAAGGGTATTTATTGTGTGTGTCATAATTTTATTAATCTCACTCAAGAGGCAGAACATACTACCAAATTTCTAAGCAATGTATATTGAACAGTAAACCAACTAATTAGATGGCTCTATGCTCCCCTGCAATATAAGCCTATATCAGTGAGGAAACATTTTCCTCTCAACATTCTCCTACATTTATGAATTGTATTTCTAAATCAGATATTTTCTTTTAAGTTATTATTCTAGGTATATTTAATTAGGACCTTTATGATACAAATAAAAATATGTATAACATATCAAAATATAATGTTTGCAATACCTAAAAATTTTGCCTCATCACTCACTATGTTCTTACCTGAAATTAAACATTTCCTGGCTAGTATATTTTATACTTGCATTTATAAAATTTCAAATAACTGGAAGATCTACTCCAAATGAACTCTGTTTCTTCATTCTTTCCTTTCCTTTTGTCCTCAACAACTTGAATTTAGCTGTGTCAACTCAGGAAAGTTTTTTAACAGCATGTTTCCAAAATGATTAGAAGTTGAACACTGTAATTTTCTATGATTACTTGTTTATGATCTTAATATGGCAAGAATTTTCCTTTATTAGGAAAATTCTTTAAGCACCATATGGTGGTGCATGCCTGTAATTGCAATACTTAGGATCCCGGGTTCCCAACCAGCCTTAGCAATTTAACTAGACCTGTTTCAAGATAAAAAATAAAAAAGGGCTGAGTGTTTAACTTAGAATTTGCGTGTCCATGGGTTCAATCCCCAGTATCACACTAAAGGTGTGTGTGTGGGGGGGTGGGGGGGATGGGAGAGAATGGAGAAAGAGGACACAAGCGTTTTATATTTAATTGTTAAATTCAAAAGGTACTTGTTTTAACAATTGCATGCAAGTCACTTTCTGGATACCATGCAAGGGATATCTGCATGAATAGGTCTGCCCTCTTAGTATTGTATGAAATTGGGTACGTACCACAAATAGTCTAAGTTGGTCTATGGGACATTACAGGAGAGGCAGGAAGTACAGTGGAGGTGTAGAGGTGGGAGAGAGTATTTCAGTACATACATATAAGAGGAATACAGAGCATCCAAGGCAGAGAGAGAAGCAAGTATGGAGATCCTGTAGAATACTGGACAGACTTGGGAACTGGTTTATACTTTATGTAGCCAGAATATATGTTAAGTGAAACAGAGGGGCAATAAATCAAAGGGGAAATTATTTTGTAAAGCGATTGGTAACTATTTTATTCTAAAAGGTTTTGAACACTATACAAATGACTGGACATTATTCTTTAATGAACCATCAAAGGTTTTTGAAAAGAAGTTCTGAGTTAATATAATAGTAGCAGCACCCTTTGTATGTGTTGAGGGGGAAGAGCTTAGGCTGCTAGATATCAATTGGATGGCAATACGGTAATCTATATAGTAATTAGGACTAAACCAATGAGGAAGAAAGTAGGGAGGAAGAAAGAAATTTACATTTCTTCTTTTTAATGTTGTAAATTTCCTCTGAATTTTTAAAAATTTTTATTGGTGCATTGTATTCATACATCTTAATGGGATAAACGATGGTAGAGACATACATACACACATCACCCAATTAGCCCTTGCCCAATTCCTGCCCCATTCCCTCCCCCTCCCTCCTTCCGATGCTTGGCTTAGTGATTGACTTTGATATGTTTATTGAAGTACATCATGTACATTAGAGAATTTCCTTCTCCCCTCCCGTCCCCTCAGGTCACCTTATTTGCTCATCTATAGAGTCTCCTTCTTCATCTAAAGTTTCTCCTATGACCCATTTCTCCCTAACTTTCGCATATTAGGGAAAGCATCCAATTTCTTATTTTTTTGTGACTGACTAATATCACTTAGCATAAACACATAATTGTGTTTTTCTTTATGGCTGAAAAAAATTCCGTTGTGTACATATCCCACAGTTTTGTAATTCATTCATCTGTTGATGGACATCTTGGCTAGTTCCATAGTTTGTCAATGGTGAATTGTTCAGCTATGAACATAGATACACATGGATTAGTCTGGTAGTTTTGTTTCCTTTCTTTTTACTAGCAATACCACTTCTGATTTAAAAAAAAATTTCTTATTGATGCATTGTAGTCACAGATCATAATGGGGTACAAGATGGTAGAGGTATACATGCACACAACACTCATTTAGCCCTTCCCCAGTTTCCACTCCGTTCCCTCCCCGTCCTTCCATCTCATGTTTGGTTTAGTGATTGACATCGATGTGTTTGTGAATGTACATCATGAACATTAGGGAAGTTCCTTCTTCCCCCCTCTCATCCTCCTCAGATCACCTTATTTGCTCATCTATGGTTTCTCCTTCATCTAGAGAGAGTAATTTACATTTCTGAAGTAGGCTTGACAGTCAAGTTAGGGGCAAGGAAGACATCCATGATAAATCACAAGTTTCAATCTTGGGTAAGTGGGATACCAATAGATGAGTGGAAAGGAAAGATAAGCAGAAGAGTGGATTTTGAGTGATGACCATGCAGAAGTATGCAGAATATAGTAGATTGTGGGAGGCAAGAGTTTTAGTACATGGTTTAAAATGAGTGACTTTTCTTTTTTGGAGACAGAGACAGAGACAGAGAGAGAGAGAGAGAGAGAGAGAGAGAGAGAGAGAGAGAGAGGGGGGGGGGAGGAGAGAGGGAGGGAGGGAAAGAGAGAGAGGGAGGGGGAGGGAGAGAGGGAGGGAGAGACAGACAGACAGACAGACAGACAGACAGACAGACAGACAGACAGAGACTGACTGGAGATTGAACCCAGGGAAATCTACCTCTGAACTACAGCCCAGCCCTATTTTATTCTTTATTTTCAGAGGGTTCTTACTAAATTGTGGAGGCCCTCACTATGTTGCTGTGGCTAACTTTGAACTTGTGATCCTCCTGTATCAGCCCCTAAACACCGGGATTATAAGTGTGCACCACCATGTCTGACTGATTTTTCTGTATTTATTTATTTATTTATTTTGCGATGGAACCTAGAGGCATTTGACCTCCGATCTACACCCCCCCACACCCGATTTTTTTTCTTTATTTTGAAACAGGGTCTCACTAAGTTGTGGAGGGCCTCACTAAGTAGCTGAGGCTGTCCGCGAACCATGATCCTCTGGTCTCAGCTTCCCGAATGCTGGGATAATAAGCGTGTGCCACCACGCCTGGCTTGTTTTAAAAATTTTAATTAAAAGTTTTAACTGATTTATAAAAATAGAAAGTATACGTATTTATGGGGCACCATGTAACATTTCAGTAGGTCTATACTAAATTTTTCTTGAGGTATAATTTGCACCCAGTAGGTTTATCCCTTTTATCATCCCCTAAGACTCCGACCCGCAGGGGCTTAGAGAACGACACAGACACCTTTTCAGCTGAAATATGAATTCTTCTTTAATGGATCCTTAATTCTTCTTCATAATATCTCTGAATATGTCTTTAATATGTCTGACAATGCGTACAACAAGCACAATATATATCAGCATCATAATCCCTCCTTCTATTCCCTACCAACCCCAAGCTTCCACAGCTAGGGCATGCACATTTCTGACTCTCTCATAGGCAGGCTGGTGGTAGCACGAGGTGCTGCGTCACTGATCATTCTGCAGGCACGTAGCATGGCACACTGCGCATGCTCAAGGAGACGTCCATCTTGTGAGTCTCATGACTTGGCTGCAAGCCTAGGCGCCATCTTGAATCCACGCTGGCAACAAGCCTGGGTGCCATCTCGGTCCAGCCGAGTGGGCCCCGACACCCTTTAATGAATCATTCTTCACTCTTTGGCAGTTTAAATATTGTAGTTAGCACCACAATCAAAATAATACTAGTTCTAGCACCCTAAAAAATTTCTACATGCTCTTGTATAGTTAATCCTTTGCCCTCCCGTCTCCTGATAATCTCTTCTCTTTTCTACCCCTCTAATTAAAATAGTGATGTAAACAGTTCTAGAGACCACTAGAGAATACACCTGATGACCAAGGGGACTGGACTCCAATGTTCTTCAGCCCTCATCCTCACTTTATCTAGACAAGTTTTGTTCCTGGTTTTCTGCTTTATATATTGTCATCTTACTTACCATTAAGTAAGTGAGGGAAACTTGCATAGCTAAATGATTACAACCTGCTATTCTACAAGGTTGCTGGCATGACACTGAGGCACCACTATCACTTACCTGGACAATTGCAGGGTCCTCCAAGTTTTCCTGCTCTGAGATTTGCTCTGTATAGTTTATTCTCAACAGAGCAGTCAGCGAGGTCCTGTTATAACATAAATTAGAGTATGTCATTCTTCTCAAAACCTTCTCATGGCCCTCTCTTTTGGTACTAATGAATGCTAACCTTGAAAAGTGACCTGGGAGGCCTAAACTCTCTGGTTCTGCTGTTAGTTCCAGCCATTTCTTTTTCACTTTTTTCTTTTAATACTTTGTCTACTTCAGTTACACTGGCCTTCTTTCCATTCCTCACACAAGTCAACTGTGTGCCTGCCTGAGGACCTTTCTATACCTTGACGTTTTATTTTTGTTTCAATTAAAGTGACATTCATATAGCATACAATGAACCATTTTAAAGTTTAAAATGTATGACTCACCATATTAAATACATTCACAATGTTGTATAGCTATCACTTCCAAATAGTTCCAAATCATTTCATCACCTCTAAATGAGACCTTGTACCCAGGAAGCAGTCAGTTTCCATTCCCCTTCCATTCTCCTCTCTTCCCTACTCCCTGTTCCCAGCAACTACTAATCTCTTCCCTGTCTTGATGGATTTACCTGTTCCAGCTATTTCACATAAGTGTATAACATATATGATCTTTCATTCTGACATAAGGTCTTCAAGCTCAGCCATAATATAACATTATAGCATGCATCAGTGCTTTATTCTTTTTACAATCAAATAAGATGTCATTGTATTCATACCATGTTTTGTTCATCCATTCATCCACTGATGGAAATTTGGGATGCTTCCTCCTCCTGGCAATTGTGAAAATGCTTCTATGAACACATGTGCACAAATACTTGTTTGAATACGTGTTTTCAATTATTTTGAATTCCATCTATAAGTAAAACTGCTGGGTCAGATAATATTTCTATGTTTAACTTTTTAAGATACTGCCAAACTTTTCCTAACAATTGAACCATTTTATATTTCCACCAGCACTTACATCCTCTCCTCCACGTTTTTTCTCAGACTTTACCTTCTCAATGAGATTATGATCACTATATTTAAGGTTGTAACCTGCTCCCATTCCTACCCGAACATCATTATTGTCTTTATTCCCTTGTGTGTTTTCCTAACACAGTCTCTTTTTAGACACATGTGTGATGCTGTACTCATTGCCTCTTACACATAGAAGCTCTACTTTTACTCTTTCCTAAAACAGGACCTGCTCATCTCAAAAGCTCATCACACAGTTGTCATTTATTTAAAGAATGTGTGTAGTTATAGAAAGTAAATTTCACACATTTATTCAAACTTGCTGACGGGTGATTGGGGGCCCTACTTTACCTACTGAATAACTAGATTGCAACCTCATGATTCTACATTGTTTCATTGATAGTATAACAAATTAGATGCAATTTTCAGACTTTTTCAGTGCTAATTGAATTTTTTTTATTCTAGCAACTTAAAATATAAGCAACATGGGTGACCATATACTGAATTTAAATCACGTGTTGAAAATGGTCACAGGTGGTCCTTTTGCCCGTGACCAACTGGAAGATAGGGGCATGATTCTCTGTGAGCTATTTTCCCCCATTATGGAAAGGAGCAAGATTACATTTTTAAAGAGATTTACTCACAGCTGACTCCATGAACTCTAAGGTTAGTGTATAGTCCCGTAAATCATGGGGTCTCCAGACTGGTATGCTGTATTCAGGTGGAGTGTTGTGCTATGTCTGCACCCACCTTCAGCTACAGTCAGAGCAGCAGGAGGAAGATGAGCTTTAGCCTTCAGCATTGAACTTCTTTTTAAATAGGTTTCCTGGCATGCATATCTTCATCTTTTAGAGGCACACCATTTGATCTGCTCATTTTATATACATATTTTCCATTATCCTTTTCTTTTTAAACCCACGTTTAAGAAGCAGTTCAGACCATTTTATTTCCAAAACATAGTCCATGTTATTTTTGCCAATTTTCTGAGGCCATGGACATTCTCAGTATGATATGATACCCATGGATCATTTGACAAAAAATTTAAAAGTATGTTGACTTTCTAAAGTAGAGATAAAAGTATTGGTTGTGGTAGTTGAGTCTCATTTCTGTTACAGCTAGGTCTCAAAATAGGACATATTGACAGAGAATATATTTTGTGGAAAGGAAATAGAATTAATAGGAAAGGTTAAAGATGGTTGCCCATATTTTAGAAACAGAGAACAGGCCCCAGAACTGATTAATATACATTTCTAGAGGGATTTGTGGCTTCAGTTATAGTTTGCTTCCTGGATAACAAGCGAGGAAGCAGGGACTGGAGGTTTCATTGCTTCCGGCACTTTGATGGACATTGGCAAGCTTCCTCCTACACTACTTTGCAGAATGAATCCTTAATCAGAAAAAGAAGACACCAATCTTTATATATTTTTAAAGTTTATTCCATGTGCTGAGTATCTATTCCATACCATTTGATTATCTAATTTTTAGATAAGTAGCAGCGGCAGGAGTGCTGATTAATAACAATCAGAATTAATATATTTGTTCTCCTCATTTCCTTGGATTTTTCGTAATTTTGCCTTATCTATTTGTAGCCATCTCTGGCTTCCCTGCTAGTTAGAGCTTTCTGCATGCATGGACTGACTGATAACCCCCATATTCTTCCATAGTACCTTCTGTTGTAGGTGCTTTCTAAGACTCAGACTAAGGGCCACACCAGAGGCTGTTTAAACCACTGCATTCAGAGGAGCTATTATCATCCCTATCACAAGACATTTAGAAGAGTAATTCTTACAGTGCAATAAAACGTTCTTAAGCACTCGTTATCAGGAGTCTGGTGTAATTATATATGAATTTCTCTCTCTCTCTCTCTCTCTGGTCTATAGAACACAGACTAAAGTTTGAGTTGTTTGAGTTTCAATGAGATGAGTTACAGGAAACATGAAATGTGATGCACTGTGACTGTTTTTCTTGAGTGATCTTTCTTTAACAGAAGCAGACCTTGGGAAGATTTGTTGCATGATAGCTGTATACTAATAGGTAGAAACAGAAATGATTATGAAAACCAGATGTTTTGTCTGGGCCTCTATTCAGAAATAGGATTTTCGGTTGGCATATATCATTTTCTTCTTGTTTACCCACACTGATTAAAGAGCATTTATCTTGTGGTGTGGGCGATTGCTGTGTGTGGTGCTCATTTGCATGCCCTTACCGCCACAGTGTCCACACAACATGATATTTCTGTTGGCAATTGGAGTTCATTACTTCAGAAATTGTCATATTTGAAATCCAGGATATGAGCAGTATTTATTTTTATTTAAAATTACCAGGGGGATTTGTTAGACAATACCCTGTTCCCTGACTTTGCCAAGAGGGTTTACAGAGTCTCCCCTTAATTTTCAAGGACACATTTGCATCACACATACATCTTAACTTGCTATTATTGTAGGATTTTATTTTGCTCTAATTTAGAAAATTTTAGGCTTACTTTATTTTGTCTTGTCGAGACTCCAAATTCTTTTCCTCTGGAAATATCCGAAAGATATTATTTGTGGTTCCTATTCTAGATGAAAGTGGTTTTAGAGCTTAAACTACCTAAATAGAAGAAAGAGGGAAAGAATGGATGATACAGTTGTAATTTTATTCTGTTTTCTGCGTAGTGTAACATGTATGGTACCTTTTCCCCTCAGGTTCACATTCAGCTTTCCGAATGGCACCGTGCCCTCTTCCTTCCGCAGGCCTGGCTTGCGTACATGAATCGAGCATATCACGCCATCTTACAGGTAAGGTCACCACAGGAAGGCTGGCTAGGGGGAAAGCTTCCTATGTATTACACATTTTGCTACAAACATGTACTCAGTGTAGAAATACTTGGGAAGATCGCACTATCGAAGATGTGACAGTTACTTTTGCTCATAAAGAAATGTGAGCTGGGCGGGGTGGTGTATGCTTATAATCCCAGTACTTGGGCGGCCCAGACCAGAGGATCGCAGGTTCAAGGACAGCCTCAGGAACTTTGGCCTTCTGCAACACAGTGAGACCCTTTTTCCAAATAAACAAAAATAAAATAGGCCTGAGGTGGTAACTTAGAGGTAGAATGCTCCTGGGTTCCAATCCTCACCAAAATAAGTAAATAAATTAATTGATTAATTAATAAGAACATGAGGCACTTAGAATGTCCATTTTCCCCCATCTGCATCTCCCTTCTAGCTCATCCCACCAAGCTTCACCCTCTCCTGCCCTCGTCTGAATGTCTTGCTTCATTGCCCCGTAGCACCTCAACCTCAGCACCTCCCAAACTAAGCTCAGGGTCTTCCTCTGTCCCTGCGCTTCCTCAAGTGGGACCTATGTACATCTCCAGCTGTATCTCTTCTCCTCCCCCAGATGTTTATGTTGCAGCCTTGCTAAACTCAAACTCAGCATGTCTCTCTAACCTCTTGGTTTTTACACACTGTTTTTCCGGCCCCAGACCCTGCCATTCTAGTATTTGCCCACCAAATTTCGTCTTGTTCTTCAGATCAGTTTACCTGAAAAGGCACCTTTGTGCCATACTCTCCTCCTTGCTGGATTATATACCCTGTGTGTACCATCCTTAGTAGCCACACTTGCCTTTCTGAAGCTTTTATCACACTGAATATTGATCTGGGGCCTCCAGTTATGTCCCTGTCCTTTAACATGGAAACAGTGTTTCCACCTCTGCTATTTCTGGTACTGATACAGTCTCCAAAACATAGTAACTGTCTACTCTATAAATGAGATCTATTCAATTTGACTCCACTTAATACAATAATAAATTGTTTGTGATTTTTAAAAATTAGAAGTATTAGTTAGGAACTACACAAACAGTTTATAGTATAAGAAAACAAGTAGCTTAATACTTTTTGCTATCAAAATAAAGAATGATAAAGTCCCATGATGCTATTTAAATAATTTATGTCCCAGAATAAGATTTTCATGAGTCTCAGGAATTGTGGTGTCTTGGCTATGGATAACAAACAGCTGCCCTATGAAATGGGCTGGGTAGGTGGGTGGGTGAGAGAAGCAAGCTTGGGTGGGATAGAATGTGTCGGAAGAATGGCTAAGTGTCTGGGCATTGGGCTGCTCATCTCAAATCTTGCTGCAATAGCGCCTATTGCATCTGGATTCTGTACAACACTGATGTATCTTCAGAGATCTTGACTCCTTAGTACTGTGCCAGGACCAGGGATCTGCACATTTAACAAGCTGCCAGGTGATTATTTCAGAGGTGCTCCTTTGGAAACCCGTTTCCTTTTGCTCATCGTTGTCGTCCTCAGTTGTCTTTCCTCCACAGTGTCTGACAATCAGTACATTCTGAATAGAGTTGTGAATGAATGAATGAATGAATGAATGAATGAATGACTCATGTCTCCAATGTGTTTCCTTAACATCATGCGCACCTTCAGCCAATTATAGATTTTGTTTCAGAAGAGTGGGATTGCAACTCAGAGCGCTTATTTCCTCACATTCATGTTTCCCTCAATAATTTTGCTGTGTTTTTCTTCACTAAACACTGACCTGGCCCCAGGCTGAGCGTGTGGGATCCAAGGGAAAGAAAAGGATTCCTTCCCGCCTCTGAGCTGCCAGTCCAGTGAGGGAGCTAACACATCCGCTCGCAATCCCAGTACAGCAGCTTTAATGCTTTAATACAAGAAGGAACAAGATGCTGTAGGCACCCAGATATGGAAAAGTAGTTCTTCCTATAGAATGAGTTGAGGTTTTGTTCTGCTGTTAGTGTAAGGAAGGGTGAATTTAGTAGAATTACAATATAATTTTTGCAGATGACTTGCAATTGATTAAAAAATACTACATGATTTTTCCATAAGAGGTGGTACCATTTATTGAATAACTACTATGTGCCCAACACTAAACATATATTTTGGTTAATCTTTATAGAGCTACCCTGAAGTGTGTGCTATTGGTTCTATGTATAATGGAACTGATGGGGAAGCATGGTTAGCTAGGAAAGGGAATCAGACAGCTCAAAACCCAATAATAGCCAGTAAATGAAAGAACTGGCATTTAACCCACATTTGACTGACTCTAGAGCCTCAGCCTTTTCTGCTGATTCTTGTGTTTTTCCTAATAAATAATGTAAATTGCCTTAGTAGTTTAAAGGACAGATCTATTTATGAAAAGCCTGCTGATTATTTTTAGTAATGTGAGTTGATTATTCTCCCTATTACCGCACAAAGTGATGTGTGTCTTTTTTTTATCATTTAAGATCTCTTTACTTTGGATTTCAAAGTCCAGCTGCATTGAGAATTGATCAGAAAAGTAAAACTGAAAGACTAGCTGATAACAAGATCTTCAATATTATTTGAAAGAATAGCAGTGTGCTTTAGACCACCACTATTGCTTGAGAGAACATCAATGTGTTTTAACCATTGAAAAGCTTATTTTTGTTCTTCTAAAATTTATTTTTGAGAGTCCTGGGGATTGATCCCAGGGGTACTCTATCTGAACTATGCCCTTATTTCTTTTTATTTTTATTTGGAAACAGGGCTGTGCTAAGTTGCTGAGTATCTCCGTAGGTTGCTGAGACTGGCCTCAAACTTGCAATCTTTCTATCTCAGCCTCCCATGTACAGGGATTATAGGCACGTGCTAGTGCCTGGCTGTTGAACAGTTTTTAAAATCAGTCCACATACTTAGATAGGAACTATGGTATCTGGAAAAACTAGAGAACCTGCCAGATTCCTTGTCTATATCAAGAATTTCTGTCGATGGAGGATACTTCTTCTATATAGGATCTGTAGTTACTTCCATCTGGTTCTGTATATGTTTTGTAGCATTAAACTACAAGATCATTTAGAGAAGCCAAGTTTTATTCAATTAATCCTAGGAGACCTGCTAACAGATATTCTATGTTATTCCCTGGAGTCTGATTAGGATGTGAATAAGTTTGAGATCTGAACACTACTACTGGCTTCTGCTCAGCATGTGCTTCCAGCTTTTTCTAATTTTTCACAGAAATTTAGGATTTTAAATTATAAGCATATGACTGTGTTTGTCATGGAGAGAGATGTAGATTTCTTCCCATTAAGATGAAAAATGCAGAGCTGAGCTGATTGACAGATAAGAACTCTCTACAGTCCTCTTTACCTTGATGTTCTTCTGGGTTGCTGAGGAAGTTAAGCTGTCTAGCCTTTGTGAGAAGTCTCCTTGGGATAGTGACTATGACCTTGAATAGGAGAGAGCTATGAAAACAAGTTGACTGCAGACTCTTGTCTCCTGAGTTGGTCAGCAAGCCACAAAATAATCTGAAATCAAAGCCAGGGTCAGGAACTGAGACTCCTAATTATTCTCTGACTAAAAAGATTTTTTTATCATTATTATGGTTATTATTATTATTATGGTGATTGAACCTGGGGACTCATATATGCTAAGCACATGCTCTACCACTGAGCTATATCCCTAGCCTCTGTTTGTTTGTTTTTAGTATACATGAAATTGCTCATTGTAATCAATAAGCTCGTGTTCAATTCTGTTGACCATTTCAGCTTTTTCTCTCCCGTGAAACAACCCCCTTCTCTAGCAAAACTTAGATGACCAAGTTGAGTACCACTGAATCTATTACCAGTAGGCCAAGCATTGGAAGACAAAATGTCCCGGATACATACCCTAACATGGACTGGGTGAGAAGGCTTAGCAAGACATTCCAGAAGAAAGGGGTAGGAAGGAACAAATTCTGAGAAGTATGAAATTTACATGGTCACAATAGAATAGTTGTACTTGTTTATGACTACAGGGGAGATTAGAAAAGTCGGCTTGCTCAGGAAACTGCACGTATTCTAGCTCTGTTTTGTTTTGTGTACTTCGAAACAGATTCTTAACCTTTTAATTTCCTGTTCCTTGTCCTTTTTTGTGGAAATGAATTATAAGAAATAAATGTCTTAGGAGTAAAGAGGCATAATTTAAGAATCAGAGAGAGGCAATAAAATTATTTGAAAATAAACAGATGAGGATGGATGTGACTAAAATATGCAAACTCTGAAGGATGTGCCTAGGGTGTCAATCAAGTGTCAGAGTGATGGAGCTGGTGAGCCCAGGGCTCTGTGTGCCAGAAGATGTGTTAGGTATGCGGACTCACAGATGGATAAAACAGTTCTTTCCTCCAGTGTGCTCATGGGCTGATGAACAAAATTAAAGAAAGGTAAGGACATGTAATTTTATAGTCTAGATATTACATTTGGGGGAACCTTTTACTCAATGAGATTATGTAGATTAAAATAATTATTTCAGAAGGAATTTAGGTGTCATTATGAAAGATGGTTTAATAAGATAATGCGAGGAGGTGGGGATTTTGTTTCTTGACAGTAAACCTAATAATGCTAGCTGTTACTTGTTATCTGGCACTGAGCTAAAGTATTTAATATGATGCTCAGATACCATGAAATAGCTGTCAGGTGCACATTACAGATGGGAAAACAGAAGCTTAGAAAGGTGGAGTCACTTGCCCAGACTTACAAGTCGATAAGAGGAAATGGCAGTTGACCAAGACACTCTGATTCTAGAACCTGTAACCCTTCACACTCTAGTGCTTCTCTCTATAGAGCATAGAAAGATAGGTACCAGCATATCCACTTCTGGAAAAGGTTGAATGGTTTTGGAATCCTGTATACAGTCGGAATTCTTGTCCAATTTAGGGTCCATCAATAAACTAGCATTTAAATTACATTTAAATTATGTATTTGGTGAGAGAGTGAAGGGGAAAGCATATGCCAAAAATAATCCTGAGTGTAAAGAAATAGGATAATAGAAAGGATAATACACGTATTATTTATGTAATAAAATAAAATTCATTTTATTACATAAAATAAAAATATAGTGTAAAAATGCAATGTATTTTTATGACATGGTAGAAGTTGATACTATGGTTTCTAGTTTTATAAGTTTACTCAAGAAAGAGCTGTTGATGAATTATTTTGCCACAGAATACCTGCATATTAATGGATATGTTCTTATCCAACTTATTTTCTGCCATTCTGCTATGTTGTGGCCCCCAATATTGATATAACATTAATTAAAATGATCAGTTGTTGACAAGGACAGATCATTACCAGGTAGGGAACTTTTAAAATAGAATGTATGAGCCAGGTGTGATGGTGGACGTTTGTAATCCCAGCACTTGGGAGGCTGAGACAGGAGGATCTGGGTTCGCAGACAGCCATAGCTACTTAGTGAGGCTCTTTGCAACTCAGACCCTGTTTCAAAATAAAAAATAAGAAATAGGGCTGGGGGTGTAGCTCAGAGGTAGAATGCCTTTGGGTTCCATCTCCAGTACTGTAAAAAAATAAAAATAAAAAAATGGAATGTATGAAACATTAAATCTGCTTCAACAGCCCTCTCTAAATGAAGTTCTCTGTACTAAATTTGTGAAGTTTGCAGTCTCTTCAGGATGGTGAATGTTAGAAATTCCTGAGCAGTAGTGTAACTATTTCTCTTTATACATCCTCTTTTATGTCTAATATCCTATCAGGAACACTTAAGGCCACCTGAAAAAGGAGCTGGGTTTCTCAAGGAAATTTGAAGATCACTTTGGCCATTGAGCTGATTTGTACTATGCATATATGTGTGGCTTTATTTTGCTTTCAGGGAAGAATAGCAGAGCTGGAGCTACAATTAAAACATGGAAAAGAAGGATCCGAGGAGGTGCAGTACAAGAAGAGCACAGCCTGGCTCTGGTAAGGGGATAGCTCTCTGCTGCTCATTTGTCATGGGGAGGGAGCTGTGAGGGGAAGGGCACCTACTTTAAAGGCTTTAGTATTGACAACTTTACTTCCTTTATGAGCCCAAAGGGGAAAACAACAGATCTGATAGGTATATTTCAACCATTCCCTAGATGTAATAGGAAGAGTTTTATTCATAAATTTTACATATAGCTATACCTCAGCATCCATGAGTAATTGATTCCAGGATCTGCTGCAGATATTAAAATCCATGGATGCTCAAGTCCCATATATAGAATGATGTGGTATTTGCATATAACTTGAACATTCTCCCCTATAATTTAAATGATCTTCATGTTACTTTTATTACCATGCGCAGTAAATCCACATATATAATTGTTATACTGTGCCGTCGAGGGAATAATGACAAGAAATAAAGTCTGCACATGATCAGTACAGATGCAGGTTTTTTCCTCTGAATATTTTTGATCTGCAGTTGGTTACATCGATGGATATAAAACCTCCATATTGCAGGTGCTGCCCTTATGTAACTGTTTTTCCTAACACAGCCTGGGAATGGTTTCCCTCCCACACACACACCTTTCCTCCTTGTAACTGGTTATTTTATGTGCTTTTGAATGAGAATTCTGATTTTCCAGCTCCATTCATTAAAGTCCTACCTCACAATGGGTCAAGAATTACTTCTCTCCACAGCTCCTTCTTTCCCAAGACATCTTCATTATTACAAACAACTTTCCTGTGTGAGGACTTTAATTTCTTTGCAGACATTCCCTAAGGAATTCACTATTGTGTAGAAATGTGTTTAAAGGTGGTACATTAAAAGAAACTTAAATTGTTCTATAGGTTGGAAAGAATAGTTTGTCAAATTAATTTTGCTGTAGCTTAAATGTAAGTAAAGTACCCAGAACCTGAATATATTTGTGTACAGCAGCAGGCTGCTGTCATCTGAAAATCTGTCCAAAAGCTACTTGGATTGTAGAAAAGCTGAGTGTGTGTGTGTGTGTGTGTGTGTGTGTGTGTGTGTGTGTGTAATTCTATTCTAAATTACATTTGCCAGATTTTGTTTTAAAAAAATAGCAAAGCTGTTTAAAAAAATTCTGATATTGGATTTAAGAGTAGAGATTAAGGCCGGGCGTGGTGACGCACGCTTGTAATCCCCGCGCTTGGGAGGCAGAGACAGGAGGATCGCGCAGGTTCGAAGCCAGCCACACGCGCTGGCTTAGGAAACCCTGTTTCCAAATGAAAATGTAAAAATAGGTCTGTACCACCAAAAAAAAAAAAAAAAAAAAAAAAGAGTAGAGATTAAGAAGTTGGGTCTGCTTTCTATTTGCCATTATCTTTTGCATCTATTTTTAATTTCATCTTTTGAAAGTTATAATTTGATGAGAGTAGTAAATTTTCTTCACTCTCCAAAATATATAAAGATGTATGGACACAACCCTGATGAAACTCATGTGCTATATATTTATGGGAGTAAACGAGAGATTGTTAAAAGTTTAAGAGTAATATACTACCAGAAAATTCACAAGCTTGAAGTAACTAATAAGCTGGTATTTTAAATTATTTTTATATTTATCGATGCATTATAATTTCACATCATAATGTAGTTCGTGTAGTGATAGTGACACATATGCACACAGCACTTGGTGACCTTCCCCCCGGGTCCCTTCCCCCTGCTGCCCTCTCCATACATAACATCGAGACTGTAATTATACATCATAGAGATTGAAAGTGATAAAAAGACCCGCACACATCACTTGATAAGCAGTTCTGAAGTGAGCTTCCTCAGTAACCTTACTTAATGTAAGCACAGTCCCAAATTTAAATAAAGATATCTCTTTATTTCTTCAAATGTACTTACTGAGTGTCTGTTGTATGCTAGACCTTATTCTGAGCACAGAGGAATGGCGGTGAATAAAGCCCCATCTTTGTTCTCCCACCGACTGAGTGGAGGTCGATAATAATCAAATAAACCAATAAAACATGCAGATATTGATTAGTAGAAAAATATCCAAATTGGGTAAAGAGAGTAGGGAGTAGATGGGGCTGGGATGAGGTGGGGAAGGGTTGGGTGTTTGTGTTTTCTATAGGAAGTTCAGGAAAAGCCCGGAATAATATGGCCTTGAACTGAGTCTTGAAGGAGCCAAGCTGGCAGCTGGGGAAGAGTGCTCAAGAGGAGGGACAGCAAATTCAGAGGCCGTGGTGTGTACCTGGAAAGGAAGCCAGTGTGACTACTCCTTCTCTCCTTTCTTTCTCCAAGTCACTTAGAGTGATATTTCTAAATTATGAGTCATATCCTCTGGTTCAAATCCTCCTGTATTTCTCCATTTCACAAAATTCTTTTCAGGAGGTTCAGGAGATCAGATGTGGAGAGTATTTTTAGACCTGAAAAGGTGAAAGTGACTCCTGGAGGGTCTGATTACTAGTCTGTTGCAAGAATTCAGGCAAAGATGGTACAGTTTGGGACTAAGGTGTCAGCATTGGAAGTACAGAGAAGTAAGTGGATTTTTTAATCCTGTTGAAGGCAGAGTTCACAGGTTTTAAGTGTTAATAATTTAGTTGTAATTCGTGAGAAAAGATGGAATTCAAGGATAACTTTTGGATTTTGGTTCTAACTGAAAGCATGGGGTTTCGATTCACTAAGACAGGGCAGGCAGTAGGAAGACAGGTCTGTGTAGGGGAAGAATCAGGTTTTAGACTTGTTTGGCTTGGCATGCCTAATTAGACCTCCAATTGGAGCTAGCAAATAGATTCCTGACTGTCTGAGTCTGGAATTCCAGGAGAGGTTATGCCTGAAGATAGAAATCTGAGAATCTTCAGTATACTGATGGCATTTCAAATCATAATGCTACATGAGATCATCAAAGGAATAAGCAAAGAAAAAGGAAATTTCAAAGGATTGAGCCCTGAAGTATTTCAGCACTGGAGAAGGTGGTGGTGAAAAAGAAATACTAAAGCAGGCAGAAAACTAGATGTAAGTTGAGAACCAAAAGAGTATGGAATCTTCAAAGGAAATAACCTGTTCTGAGAAAAGAACACTGAATTGTGTCAAATGCCATTTTGACACAATTGGAGAAGGGAATTAAGGATTGAGCATTAAGCAGGGTATGGTGGCTCATGGCTATAATCCAGTACTTGGTAGGCTAAGACTGGAGGATCAATCGCAGAATGGACACCAGCCTCAGCAACATAGGGAGACTCTTGGCAACTTAGTGAGACCCTATTTCAAAATAAAAAATAGAATAGGGCTAGGGGTATGGCTTGGAGGTAGAATGCTCCTGGGTTCAATTTCTCAGGACCAATAAAGAAATAATTGAGCATTAGATTTGGCCTCTTGTGAGTCATTGGTGACCATAACAGGAACTGTTTTGTTGGAGTCTTGGGGTTAAAAAGAAAAATTATAGAAGGACCTAGAGCAAATGAAAGGACGTGAACTAGAATCTCCAAGTGTAGATAATATTCTTCCAAAGAAGTTTTAAAGTGTATGAAACAGAAGCGGGGCAATAGTTTGAGAGCTTTTTCTTCTCTTCAAAGCAGAGTTACTAGTGTTTCAATCTTAGGAGTAATTTAAATAGAGAAGAAAAGTTGTTGATGGAGCAGAGGGAAGAAGTAGGGAAGGAGCCATCGCAGTAAGTGTCAAGTGTGGTCCCCATCGAAGTACACGCAGATCATCACTTGTAATTATTCTACACTGACCAGTAAAAGATTACCGTGAACGAACTCTGCTCTATTTAGGAAGGTAGAAACGAAACACTACATTTGAGAGAAATTTATTATCAAATAATTTTTAAAATACATGTTAATGGTTTATAGAAACAACTTGCTGCTATCTGAAAAACTTGACTCTTAAGAATGTATGTCAAATGCAAACATTTCTGAATACACATATATTTGTTTGAATATACAAATTTTATAATATTTAAAAATTTGACTTTGTGAGATTCAAAGTATGTTTTGAAAATGATATTTTAGTAAATGAAAATTTGGCATCCGGTGGTTGTTTTTTACTTTATTTCAAGGCTTTATATTAGAAAAATATATATTCTTTGAATATTTTAATAGGCCATACCTTTCTTTCAACTTACAAGTTTAATTATTTCCTTTTGCCGGGCGTGGTCGTGCACGCTTGCAATCCCCGCGCTTGGGAGGCAGAGACAGGAGGATCGCGCAGGTTCGAAGCCAGCTGCGTGTTCTGGCTTAAGAGACCCTGTTTCCAAATAAAAATGTAAAAAATAGGTCTGGGAGTGTAGCCCGGAGGTAGAAGGGCTTCCAGGAACCCCAGTACCACCAAAAAAAAAAAAAATAATAATTATTATTATTTCCTTTTGCCTTTGGTCTGATTGTCTAATTAACATTTGAAATTGCATTTTATATACATACACAATAATTATTCCATATGTTTTATTTTTGTGCGCTTTCATAAAAAAATTAAAAGGAGATAGAGAGCCGGGCGTGGTGGCGCACGCTTGTAATCCCTGTTCTTGGGAGGCGGAGACAGGAGGATCGCGCTGGTTTGGAGCCAGCCTTGCTGGCTTAAGAGACCCTGTTTCCAAATAAAAAAAATATAAAATAGGTCTGGAAGTGTAGCCTGAGGTAGAAGGGCTTCCAGGAACCCCAGTACCACACACACACAAAAAAGAGATAGACAATGTCACAATCTGTTTGGGATGCCATAACACAAATACAGTAGACTCGGCAGCTTAAAGTTATTTTTCATGGTTCTGGAATCTGGGAATCAGACCAAGTAGCCAACATATCTGGTGTCTGGTGAGGGCCTATGTCCTGGCTTGCAGATGGCCATCTTCTTCTTGTATCCTCACATGACAGAGAGGATGAAAGCTCTCTGTGTCTTTTCTTAGAAGGGTATTAATCCCATTTATGAGGGTTCCACCCTCTGTACCTATTAACCTCTCAAAGGTCCTGTCTCCTAATGATAGCATCATATAGGGGCTTAATGTTTCATCTAAGGGGGGGGCATTCAATACATAGAAGAGAGTAATATTAAGGACACTTGGATACCTACCAATCTGAGATAACACCATCAAAAAGTTGGCTATACATCCTTCCTCAGCTATGTTCACCTCCTTCCCTGCCTGCCCCTATCCATAACTACCTAAGGAGTAGGAAGGCAAAACTCTCTGTGAAATAAAGCCCTCTTATAGTTGTTCCCCCTCACATGAAATCTAAATGTGTAGTTTTGAGAAATGGGGTCATTTTTTTTTCTTGTGGTACTGGGTATTGAAACCAGGGGTATTCTACCTCTGAACTATACCCTCAGCCCTATTTTTTTATTCTTTATTTTGAAACAGGGTCTCAGTAAGTTGTAGAGTGCCTCAGTAAGCAGCAGAGGCTGGCCACAAACCTGTGATCCTCTTGCCTCAGCATCCAAAATACTGAGATTTCAAGTGCGCACCACCATGCCTGGCATGTCTTTGCAGGAGGTCCTTATTAATAAATAAGATACTTATAATGAATAACAGAAAAGATCATGCTCTTGCTCTGGCATAAACTTCTGTTTCTCATCTTTATTGCAGGGTCCGAGACATGTTGACTGATGAGATTACCAAGACAGCTGCAAAGTAAGATCCTTTCATTCCCCCGCCCCCCAATTTTATAAACATTATTTTCCTGGAAGGTACATACAATTTTTTAAAGGTCATTTTATAACTTTAAGGATTATAAAGTACTTCTTGATCATTTTTGAAAAAATCAGTTGTAACCCTTTTTATATTCTTGTTATGTGTCTTTTTTGTCTAAATATAGAGGAACTGCTATAAACGTATATCTTTTCCATCAAGAATCACTGAAGTTCCTTTCTTGTACACCCAACAAAATGCCATGTGCTGTGGCTTAAATTTAAAAGATTACAATTTAGTTGAAGGGGTAAGAAGAAATTTTTGAATGTCAGTTATGTGAAATCAACAAATAGTTTATTAAACCTCCACTGTGACACAGCAAACAAATCAAGGTGGCACTTCCTTTCATATATATATATATTTTTTTGCTGTTACTAGGTCCAATATATGTAAAAATGAAGTTTCAAAATACTAAACACTAATATTAAGGCCCAGTAAAAAGGCAATTTTATCTATATCCTATGGTTGTTCGATTACTTGAGTGTTACTGCCACGAGGTTTTTGATTTCCCTTAGGCCAGCTATCACTAAGAAAATTATGTGCTAATGAACTGGCTTGAGCAGTCTCGTCAGCCTCCTTTCTTAACAAGCTGACTAATTGTTCCTGACAGTAAGTTACATGTCCCTTAGATTCACTTCCCCCTTTACCAGCACCTGTAGCTGCTGCCATTTGACCTCCTCTCTTCTTAGCCTCCAAATAACGTAGGTGCACCTTTGACTCGAAGGATTTCATGAGAACTGAAAGTCCATATCATGTAGAAATATTTGCTGTGTAGTTCATTCATATAATATGCCAGATCTCTCTATTGCTAAACAAGTTTACCTTTAAAAAAGCAACAAATAAGTAAACAAGACAAGATAAAACCATAGTGTGCCTAAATGGTCGCTTTCTATCAGTAATTGCTCTTTTAAAAAATATATTTTTATTGGTGCATTGTAATCATACATCATGAGGTTTAATATGATAGAAACATACCTGTACGTAGTACCCAGTGCATTTCCCTCCAGATCCCATCTCTTCTTCATTCTTAATATTGAAATTGGTATTGATAGTTTCATGAACATACATAGGATTGTTTCAACTGTTTCTTTATCAAGTCTCTCCCTTCCCAACCCTACTGTAATGCCCCAAATCCCCTTCCACAATTCTACTGTTATCTCTTCTCATTTATTTGATCTTTGTTTTCCTTTTTTTTCTAGTTTCCATATATGAGAGAACACATGTGACCTTATACTTTCTGAGACTGGCTGATATTACTTAAGAACCATTTTATAAAAATTACATAAATTTGTTCTTCTTCATGGCTGAGTAAATTCCATTGTGTATATATGCCACAGTTTTATAACCCATTCATCTGGGATGGATGCCTAATCCGGGCCCATAGTTTTTTAGCTCTTGTGAATTGTGCTGCTACAAAAATGAATAAGCAAATATTGCTTTAATATTCTGACTTAAGTTCCTTTTGATATCCAGAGGTGATATAACTGAGTCATATGGAGGTTTTGTACCCAGTCTTCTGAAAAACCTATAAACTGATCTCCATAGTGACTACACTAATTTGTAGTCCCACCAAAAGTATATTAATTTCTTAATTATTTAAGCAGGCACTTGCCTATGAGGTCTTATCTGAGCACATGATCACTCAGATACTCAGCCTTATGTCTTCTGAGTAAAGGGAAAGAGAATTGGTTCTGTTCTCGGTTCTGTGGGTGGCATTGAGAAATATCTGTAACATATCTGTTGATAAAGCGAACACTGAAGTACAAAGATGCTTCCATGGGAACTTGTCCCCATCTGCTTTTCCAAGTTGGTGAATTGCAAACACACTGGGAGAGCGTCCAGTTGTTGCATGTTGGAGGAGAGGGGGTGCTCAGATGAGTGGGGGCTGCTTTTGACCTTTACCTTTTATAGTTTGTTCTGTTATGCAATCTACTTATATCCTGTTAAAAACAGTGCTCTAACATTTGCAGCAAAATACTGAAGAAACTAGCAGCTTCCTATTAAACTATAATTTTGTCTCTAGGAGCTTTTGCACTTCTTATTCTAAAATCTTCTTTCAACATGACTTTTTCTTAATGCTTTCCTTGGTGCACTGTTATTATATATTGTAATCAGTATAGAGTGATAGGGGTATATGTGCACTCAACATTTGATGTGTTTCTCTCCAGATCCTACCCGCACCCTCCCCTTCCCTGTGCATGTCATTGAGATTGATAATTTCATGTATGTACATAGCATTATTTAAACTAGTACCTTTATTAAGCTTCTATCTTCCATCTTCCCTCCTGTGAGCCCCCTCCATTGCTCCATTGGAGCCTCCATTTCTTTATCTGAGGTCTCTTTTGTTACTCAGTTTCTTTCTAGTTTCCACACATGAGGAAAGCATACACTTGTTCTCTTTCTGAGACTGTTTAAAGTCATGTAGCCTAACATTCTCAAAATCCAACCATTTTCCTGCAAATGACATAACTTTGTTCTTTAAGGCTGAGTAAAATTCCATTGTGTGTATATACCACAGTTTTGCGCTCCGTTCCTGTTTAGATTTGCAAAGCATCACTTCATGATGAGTACCTAAAGAGAATGGATGAAGGAATCACTCATTGACTTTATTGACATTGTGCACATCTGTGAGAATACCAGTGCCAGTCTCAGTACTCTGATGAGGAAGGGGTAGTGGGGCGGGAGCTGGAAAAAAGCCTACCAACTGTTGTGTGCAGGTATGTCTCTATCATATAACTACAGTATGATGTGAGACTATGATGCACCAGTAAAAGTATTTAAAATGTTTTCAGTGATATGGAATTAAAATAATTTCTGTTCTTGTGGCATTACTACCTTTTCATTAAAAATCTTAAAGTATTTTTTTAGATATTATGCTTTCAAAGCAATCCGGATAGTACTAGGCATGACTAGGAGATATTTAAGGTCCAGAGGTTAAGAGATTAGTGACAGAGCAGGCAGGGAAGGAGGGATGTTTCCATTTCTTTGCTTTGCTCCACTGGCTTCCTCCACGCAGGGGAAAACCTCATACCGCCCTGTCCACTTAGTTTAAGGTCCTTGGGCCATGTCTAGCACAGGCAGTTTTGGGCCAAGGAGAAAAGTTTGTTCTGTTTAGAGTCATGAGTTAAATGCAGAAAGTAAAAGGCCAGTCATGGGATTAAACTGATTTGCTCATTTGAGAGCACTTTTCAAGCATCTGGGTTAGGGCTAAGGGGGAATCAAAGCACAGATAAAACTTGATGATTGATGAAAATTTACTTTCATTGTTATTAATTAAATAGATTTGAACCTGAACATAAAAGTCGCCAAGTGATTGGGTCACTTTCATAATATGTAGTGTAGTACTTTATTCCTAAGAAAGCACCACTGAAGCCATCCCTTCTTGTGGTTTTTAATTAGGTTAATGACATCAGTTTGTTCTAAAGGACAATTTAATTAAAATGTCAGTGGTGTTGCCTAGATAAATACTGTACTGATGCTGACTTGTCATTATGCAAATTAGCTACTGTGATCTGATGGTTTGATGGGTAGGGGTTAGTTATTTGAGTAACAAGTTGATGAATTTTTGCTGAGCCAGTTGTAGATTTTCACCTGATCAGCTCCTCCTTGAATTTGTTTTACTAAATATATAATTGAGTGCCTTCTGCCCGTAAGTCATTATGCTGGGCACCTAGAGAATGCAAAGATGGTCAAGAGTTACTCATGGACCTTTGTGAAGTGTATAGCTTGACCTATGGATACATTATATAGACTGGAACAGTTTATTCTACTTACAGATCAATGTACAATGCATACATATGCAACCAAGACCTAATTATCAGTAGATTTAAATGAATTTTATTCTATTTGCTTCAATAGCACATGCTCAAGTATATGAAGAGCAGTGTAACTTTTGAAATAAAATGATCTGGGGTGATGTTTTATTTTATTTTTTACCTCTGAGCTACACCCCGGCCCTATTTTACTTTTTATTTGGAAGCAGGGTCTCACTAAGTTTCCGAGGGCCTCCTGTCTCAGCCTCCCAAGTCGTGAGATTATAAGCATTCGTCACCATGTCCAGATTAAGGTACTATTTTAAAACTGAGGCTTTTTTTTTTCCAGAATTACAGGGTTATAAAGATATATGTCATCATGGGTGATATTTAGTGAAATTTGCTGTGCAGTTTCAGGTGACCATGTAAAGATCATCTGCTTAGTGATGAAACATGAGAATCTAATTTTTAAGTCACCAAGATTTTAAAATTGTTTTCTTATTTAGCCTTAGGGATTTATGACCATTATTTATCAGGACAGGCCTTGCGATATACTCAGTTAAAAGAAAAAAAAAATATTGTAAGCAAGGTATCCCTTATCCATTTGCCTAAACCAGAGTGTTTCAGGTTTTAGAGCTTTACACATTTTGGAATACAGTTGCATATAGAGTTTACCAGTTTGGCATCCCTGTCTTAAAATGCAAAAGCTAAAATACCTGAAACATTCTGAGCATCATTGCTCAACTTATATTAAAAATAAAAGATCTGCTTTTGTTTTTGTTGAATATTTTTGTGACCTTAATCCTGCTTTGATTTGTGGCATTTTGTTATTAGGCTATATAAATGCTCAGTAATAAAAAAATAGATTGGAGCTGTCTAATTAATTAGACCTTAAGTCTTCCTTCTGGTGTTCCTTCCTCTTATTCCCCCATATGAATGTTGATGTCTTAATAACTTATGGCGGGCTTTGTAGAAGAATAAATTGAGCTGGGTACTTCCTTTTATAGGATCAGATTGAGATTATTGAATGATATTAACATAATTAATATTTAATAATATTTAATTTTTCAAGAGCTGAGTATCTATACAATATTCAGAGTTTTAGATGCCAACTTTTGAAATAAAAAGACTTTTATTGCTAATATTAGAAAACTCTCATTTGGATGATAGAGAAGAGCATCTCATAACCCAAATAGTCTAAAAATAGGTCTTTTTTTTTTTTTTGCATCTTCTCTCAGATCTCCAAATTGTATCACAAACTAGCCTTAGGGCCTCTGGCTTTGGCATATTAAGAGGGAGAAGGAGAAGATGATAATGACCAAAGAAAGCTGCCATGTGTCAGGTTACAAGTAGAGAAAGTATGCTGTCTCAAGTGGCCTGAGAAGCTGCTTCTGCACACCAATGCTTCAGAAAAGCCAGAGGCCATTTCATCCTGCTGGGCTTATTCACATAATTGTCTTTGGTTGAGTTTCCAGAAGAAATCGATAAATATAAATTGTTCAAAGATGGCACAGAAGAAGATAGCTTGAGAAATGTTATATCAAACCACGAAATAAACTTTAAGATTTTCTGTTGGTTTGAACCTTGTTATAATGTATACTTGCAATGTACTAATACAAATATATTTTTAAAAAGGAGTTGGGTGTAATTCTAGTACTTGGGAAGTTAAAACAGGAGGATCATGGGTTTAAGTCCAGCCTCAGCAACTTACTGCGACCTTCAGCAGTCTAATGAGACCCTGTTTCAAAATAGAATGAATGATTGAATGAATGAATGAATGAATGAACAAATGGCTGGGTACCTTGGAGGTACAGTGTCCCTGGGTTCAATCAATCCCTAGCACCACACACAAACAACAAAAAATTGTTAAGAGGATAGAGATGGTGTTGAATGTTTACCATAATAAAAAATAAATTTCATAAACAGGAAGATCTTAGACATAATTACTTGGATTTTTAAGTTATCAAATGTTATAATGACTATACATTGATAAGAAAAGTTAAAAATCAGTATAGTGTCAGGTTAGACGTTATTAGAACCAGGGCATATGCCGGGCGTGGTGGCGCACGCTTGTAATCCCCGCGCTTGGGAGGCAGAGACAGGAGGATCGCACAGGTTCGAAGCCAGCCACGTGCGCTGGCTTAGGAGACCCTGTTTCCAAATAAAAATGTAAAAATAGGTCTGGGAGTGTGGCCCAGAGGTAGAAGGGCTTCCAGGAACCTCAGTACCACAAAAAAAAAAAAAGAAAAAAGAAAAAAAAAAAAATAACCAGGGCATAAACAGTTCTGTGTTCCCGAGGCTCTGTGCAGGAATGGAAGTGCTTTGTGACTCATCTGCCCTCCTGGGGTCGCTCTTTCTCCTAAGTATTCTCTTGGAACTTCTTTTAAAACAGGGAGAGTCCTGTGGTCAAAGGCAATGCGCTGTTAGCCTTAAGCAGCCTTGCTGTTGTCCTGTCAAGACACGAAGCCAGCCTGGCCTCGGACTCGGATGGGGTCCTGGAGGTGAGTTGGGGTGCTTTACAACTGGCTGGGCATTGGCGGTGGCTCCTTAAGCCTAACTTTAGGTGGCCTGGCCTTGAATTTGCAAGATTAGATTCTGATCCTGCAGCTCTAAGTTCCTCTACTCCAACAGCCCTTTCGCTGTGAGCCCTTCTGTCTCCCTGACTTGTTGGCTGCTTTTTTGTTTTGCTTTCTTCATCACAGTTAAGTGGTCATTTCCATTTGAAGGTGCCAATTTTATGCAACAGGGGATGTCTTTTATGATTACATCAGTAGTAACCAATCTTAGGAGGTTAACTAGGCTTGCTGAAAGTGAACAATGCTGTCAAAAAATGATAAATAATCAGCGTTTACAGACTGAAAAAAAATTGTACTTTGCATTTTAATTATAGATGTCAATGATAAAGTGCCTATTCATTTTTGCAAGGTATTTATTTCTTAATTAAACATGTGGCAAGCTGGCCAATGTTCATTTCCAATGTACTTTCTCAGATAATTCATATCTGTCAAAATAAAAAGGCATGGATTTATTCTTGTTTTAAGCTCCATTATCTAGTAACTATCATTATCTAGAGACAATGTAGCTGTGTGGTTAAAAAAAAAAAAAACATAGGCTTTGAAATAGGACAGTCCTATATTTAAATCTTATTATTTCCATTTATTAGCTCTATGGTTTGTTCATAGTGGTTTCCCCTTTCAGAGCCTATTCATTCTTCCATCTGTAAAATGGAAATAACTATATGTATCACATAGTATTACTATAAGGATTAAATAAGTTAATATATGTATAATGCAACAGCTGGTAGATACTAAGCTCTCATTAGTAGCCATCATTAGCATTAGCATTTACTTCTCTACTTTTATGATAATTGAGACTTTATTCAGTGTTACTCAGCCTGTCTCTGTCCAGAAGTATCTTAGAGGCCATTTGTACTCTTTTCATGGATTTTTTGGTTGCAAAGAAACCAACTCTAATTCATTTAAATAAAGAAGGAACCAAAGGGATTACAATCTGGAAAACTTTGGAGTTGAAAGCAGAGCATAAATACTGGGTTTGGGAGAAAACAGGAACCCAAGTAATTTGGGGAGTCCAGGCAACAGGTATTAATGAAAATTCTCAGTAGACCATCCTGACTTGGGTAGATCAACTAATGGCCAAGTAATTTATGGCCATTAGTCACTTACAATTCAGAGTCCTAGGGTCCTACGCCCATTGCTTGGTTAGAGTAGGTAGCCTGATTGAGCATTTAACCAAGCTTCAAATAGTGCACGAGAGGGAGTACCTCAAAGGGTGGTATTACCAATAAACAAGAGAACAGGTACTGCATGACAAGAGCTATGAATGGATAATACAGGCAGAGAATATTTAACTTTAAACCCAGAATGTTATTTTAATGAGAAAGATGATTTTTATAGAAGATATATTTTATTATATCCTTGAAAGGGCCAAGAAATTCTTCATCAGTAGCCACATGCTAAGATCTACACCTAAAAAGTTAATTCCCTTTCTATGATCACTTTGCTTTGGTGTTAATTATGCTCAAGTGTCAGTTGTGCAGTTAATTTGATTCAGTTATAACTATGGGTCTAGCTCAGGGTTTGATTTCCAGATCTCTCATTCTTTCACCACCCCCTCCCATTTCTGACACATTGAGAAGCCACACAGTCTAAAAGTGGGGCTCTTTTATTTTTGATGGCCTTATTTTTTTTTACTATTACTTCATATAAACCCAATATCTCATTGTTTGAGAAATTTTCAAACTTCGTTTAAACCTACATATTGTCAAAAACTAAAGATTTTAAGATGTAGATCTTTTTTGACTCAAAGAATTAAATCTCAAGCAGATAATTAGCATAGGATTGACCTTTTCAGTTTCTATTACCTGAGTGTTCCTATGTGAATTAATGAATTGAAGTTTTTTTCTTTTCTCTTTTTTGCTAATATTTATTTTTTATTTTTAATTGGTGCACTGTATTCATACATCGTAGTGGGATACATACTTTTGTAGACATACATGCACATATTGCCCAGTCAGCCCCCACCCGATCCCCACCCCATTCTCTCCCTATCCCTCCCTCCCATGCTTGGCTTAGTGATTGACATCTAGTATTATAGCAATTTATCAAAAATTAAAAATGATAATCTCACATAACAGTTTCATTTGTCTGATACCAAGCTTTTGATGACTTAAAGATAACATTTCAATATTTCTTTTTGCTTTCTTTCTTACCAGAGAATCTATTTTTTCTATTTTTTAGGTGAAACTATCATATATTTATATATTTATTTTTCAGAAAAAAATCTATCCTAATATGGAATATGGACTCTAGGTGCCCACAACGATCTTGAAAAAGAACAAAGCTAGAAGATGTATATTTTCTGATTTCAAACCATATAAAGCTACAATAATTGAAACAGTGTAGTACTATTCTAAAGGCAGATATATAAACCATTGGAGTTAAATAAAAGCCTAGAGCTAAATTCTTCCCTATATTGTCAAGTTATTTTTGACAAGGTTTCCACGAACATTTGGTGGTGGGAATAATAATCTTTTAACTAAATATTGTTGAAAAATAATAATTACATGGAAAAGAATAAAATTGGACCCTTACCTAATCCCATATATAAATATTAACTCAAAATAGATAAAAGACCTAAATATAAATCTTAAGACTATAAACTTTTAGGAGAAAATCTGGGTCATAAAACCTCACAACATTGAAATTGGCAGTGATTTCTTGGTTATGATTTCAATGGCACAGGCAACAGAAGAGTATACAAACTCCCTAAAAAATAAAAAAAAACATATTGTATATCCAAAGACAATGTAAACAGAGTTAACAGTTACTAATAGAATGGGATAAAATATTTCCAAATGCTATATCTGAAGGTATATTAATATTCCAACTAGAAATCCTAAAAATTAACAACAATAAAGGCAAACAATACCCTTTAGAGATAGGTAAAAGACTAACATAAATAATGAATCTTCACAGATAACCAATCTTAGTTGTCTGTTGGATGGAAAATCTTGTTTCTCTAGTTCTGATGTGTGTTACCTATTTCTTCTTTGTAGTTAATCTCTTTGAGTATTTTCTCTAGTGCTGGTTTTGAAAACATAAATTCCTTCAGTTTCTGTTTGTCATGGAAGCTTCTTATTTCTCCATCTAATTTGATAGAAAGTTTTGCTGGGTAGGAAATTTTTGGCTGGAAGTTGTTTTCTTTCAGAATTGGGAATATGTTACTCCAAGCCCTTCTGGCTCTCATGACTTGGTTTGGGAAGTCTGGAGTGATTCTAATTGGTTTGCCTCTGAATGTCACTTGGCCCTTTGCTTTTGTTGCCTTTAAGATTCTCTGCTTGGCTTCCACATTGGTCATTTTGACAATTATGTGGCGTGGGGATCCTCTTCTCCGATCCTGTCTAAAGGGAGTTCTATAAGTTTCCTGGACCTGCATATCGACCTCTTGCTCTATGTCTGGAAAATTTTCTGCTATTACTTCCTTGAAGAGATTGTTGATCCCTTTGGTTTCACTTTCTTTTCCCTCCTCTATTCCAATTATTCTTAGGTTAGCTCTCTTAAAATGGGCCCATATTTCTTCAATATCAGATTCCTGCTGTCGGATATTTTTTCCTAGATTAGAAACTATGCGTTCATTTTTGGAATGATCATCTTCTAAGAGCGAGATTCTGTTCTCCATGTGTTCTAATCGGTTGTTTGTGCTTTGAATTGAGGCCTTGACTTCATTAATTGCATCCTTTATCTCTTTTTGGCTCTCTCTGAGTTCTTTTCGAAGCACCTCTATTATTTCTACAGTTATTTTCCTGATTTGATCTTCTAGAAATCTCTGATTTTCTGTTTTACCGGGTTCTGATGTTGTGGGGTTGTGAGCATTCATTGCTCCAGTATTATTCCTCTTTCCCATGATTTCGGAAGTTTGTGCCTTCTCTGGGTTCTTCCCTTGGGTCACTATGACTTCACTTAAGGTGTTCTGGATCTCGAGTCTGTAGTATCTCAGACCCCACTACTCCTTTACTGGGTTGTATCACAGAGTCTCCGACCCAGGGAGTCGATAGAGGCTGCTTTAGTCTGTGGGGGGTGCCAGGTTGCACGTTCTCCTATGGTGTGATATCACTGCCACCGCCCCTCTCCCACTGGGTCAAGTCCCAGTGAGTACAGTACTGGGATTTCTCCTCTGTGGCCCACAATTTGACTCACTGTTCTTGAGTACGCAGATGTAGCTGTACTGAATTCGGTGAATTTGGTGCTGTTGCCGCCGGTGGCAATATGGCGCCGCTGCTACGGCCTTGGCTATGGGGCTGGCGTTTTTATTTTTTGGTTTTGATTTCCACTCTGAATCCCTGCAGCGTGTGCTGAGCTCAGCCACTGGGAGCTTTAGATGCCCTCTGCGCCGAGAAATCCCGCCTGGCTGTTCCGCAGCGGCTCCCCTCGGCTTGCTGTGGCTGTCCAGTGAATTCGCCGGTGCCGCCGGCAGTATGGCGCTGCTGCCGCGTCCTCGGGCGTGAAGCCGCGTCCTCGGGCGTGAGGATCTCTTCTGTGGCTCTGTTCTCAGTCCGCTTTCTCTCTGGAGCCTGGTGACTTTTTTTTCCCTCTGGTGATGTTGTTTTCTGGCTTTGAAAGGCGCTGATTTTGTGGTAATGGAGATTTGTTGTTAGCGGGGCTCTTAAGCCCCGCTTTTCTCGGTCGCCATCTTCCTGGAAGTCTCCTCTCTTTTTGTATATGGGTATTCTACCTCCAAGCTACAACCCCTACCTTTTAAATTTTTAGTTTGAAACAGGACCTTACTAGGTTGCCAAAGTTTTTGCTAAGTTCTTAAGGCTGATCTTGAACTTGCAATCCTCCTGTCTCTGCCTCACTAGTACTAGGATTATAGGCACGTACCACCACACCCAGCTATGAATTGTTCTGTTGTTTTGTTTTTGCATTATTTCTTCTTTTCTTTTACAAACCGAAGATCATTTCTGTTTTCCTACCTAATTTCTCAGTTAGCTGGGTGGATATCATGATGGTTCTTGAAGGACAGCTATACAGTACGTTGATCAAACACTTGCAGCCTGATTGCCTTTTTTGTGGAATTACAGGTCATAAAGTGAAGGAAATGTGAATTACTTTTTTGCATATCTCTCTTTAACCTTCATGCTACTTTCATCATAACTCACTGAACATAGGAGAGCTCAGTCGGAATTTGGGTATGTTCTGTTTTGAAGCCCCTTCTGCTAATCTTGCATAAAAAGTGTCTATATTCTTACTGGGGCATAGGTGTCAATTTTTATTTGTCAAATATCATTCACTTCATTATTTTAATGCAGAAGGGCATTGTACTCTGGATCTCTCAATAACATTCAGATTTGTTTTCTTTTTTCCATTATCATTTTGTGTTTTTTCATGTATAGGTTCAGCCTAATTTCCTTCCAATGAAAGAGTGGATCTCCATGGTGCTTGATACTCTCCAGGTCATTGTGGATTGCCATTACCAACCCAGAGGACAACTTTTCTCCTGCTTTTATCATGTAAGTGCAAGAAATAAAATACGATCAGAAAAACCAAGGGTTAAGTCTTCTGACATCAGTTGGTTACATGAAATCCATGGTGTAGTCTAATGATCCTCTGGGTGGATATCATAATTACCTGGGAAACTAAGTGTGTGTGAGTATGTAAAGAAAAACCTAATGTGTGGACCCCATCTGTGACTTAATTGCTCCAGGATGTGCCTCGAGCATCAGCATTTCAGAAGCTCTCTAGGTTTTTCTAATGAGTAGTGCAGTCAGTAGCTACAGTTTTAGTAGAATAAGCATGGCTTAAATGTGGGAACTCGGGTTTCTAGTTGTAGTCTCCTTGGACTTTCTTATCCTCATTTGTAAAATGAAAGGATTAGATAATACCATCTGTGATGATTGTAGCCATATCTCCGCCCCCAACTAGTTTTGTGACTCTTGCTACTTAACCCCCATCATTATTTTCTTTACTTGTAGTATAAAAGCGAAAGTTACTGTTTGGCCAACTTTCTAAAAGACTGTGAGGATCAAATTATTTGTTATGTAAATATGTTTTGAAAACAGAAATGCTGTTTAAATACAAAATAACGTTGATCAGAGAAAAGCACCTGTTAGCCAGTCATTCTGTCTTTCTATTAAGATTTGAAGCAAAATGAATACATACTTTTTAAATTTCCCTTTATTAGTTGTGGACTATGCTTTATTTCTGCATCTGTGTTAAAATTGTTTTGGTTCTACCCTGGCAGTATCCCTTGCTTAGGGAATTACAGTGATCATGGGACAATCAGCTGAGTGGCAGAGGATTATGGTTGATTTGAATAAAAATATAGCTCAGGTCCTGAACTGTTGCTAAGATCATGAATTTCGCCTGAGATCCAACGCCTGTGGTCTTCTCTGTACGTTTTGCGTGCCTCTGTCCTCTGCCCTTGGTAGGATCTAGTATGTATTCACTTGGGGCTTAGGGTCTGATACTCAATTTATAATGATAGTTGAGAACAAAAATGATTTATCAGATAATGTAGAATTAAACTTGGAAGGTAGATTTTGCTCAAAAAAGTAACTTCTTTATTTTGATTTGCTTGTTTGGAAATGTTTGGGGAGTTTTGCAATAGCTGTTTCAAATATTCTCTAGAACAGTACATTGTTTGAGATTTCTAGTAATTCTGCTTCATTTTTGAAAACCAATAAGGTAATTTCTTCGTTAGCCAATTCACGGTTGCCTCTTTGTGATTTTTACTTGTGATTATTGTAGTTTTCAAAGCCTTGCTTTAAAAGTCATTTATTTTCTGTGTCTTAGCAGCTGAGTCATTTTGAGTAACCTTGCCACTTTAAAAGTGCTAACTTAATGTGTAACTTAGTGCATCTTTGAATTTTATCCTTAAAGCACTAGAGCTTAGAGTGAATAGGCATAGAATTAAAGACACATTTTAATGTGCTTTGACTATAAGGGACAACATTGCCTTTCTGGTATGTCTGCTTATTTTAAATGGATAATAGTGAGGAATAATAAACGGGCTTTCTTCCCCACTTGAGACACATTTATAAAGGTATATAATGCCTGCTAGAGCTCTCTAACATGGGATTCCTGGAGAAGCTGTTCGTATTCTGTTGCCCTGTCATTTATTAGGGCTATTATTCATTTCTTTCCCATAATTACATATAGGAAGGAGCATATAGAGCTCTCCATTTCATTTTGAATAGCTGGTTATTGCTTTGTAACCAGAGGCTTTTAGGATTTCAACTTCCCTTTTAATTAAAAGGAATTAACCCCCTGTAGGAAATAATCCATCTACTGGGAAGTGTTCCCACCAAAAATTTTGGGAGATGTGCCAATAGATCCTTGCACTAAACTTACAGTGTGTTTCTGAATTAAATGTAAACTCTCCCCTTCTCTCTCTCTCTTTCCTGGAAAACTCCTAGTTTTCTGGACATTTATAATGTGGCTTTGTAGTTTGTCTAAAAAAAAGAAAAACAAAACTCTGGGTTTTTCAATATATGGGCTTTAAAAACCACTGAAATTGTTTTGATCTTTGTAGTGATAAGAACTCACAACCTCTAAACATAAGACACTGACAATTTTCGTTTTTCAAATTTGAAAGGACATTATTAGTCAACTGACCATTTAGTCGCAAATCATTTCAGGGAGTGAAAACATCTGTAGCAAACACATTTCCATTTCTTCTTACTTCTTTTTGTCTTTGGGGCAGATCTAAAAGAAGCCTCGTTTGTTGTGTAGCGCGTTTGTGATAGGTTTGCTTCCTTCATGTTTTAAACAAAAGGCTAACCCCTGTTTTTCTTTCTTTGGCATGTCCTAGAAATCCTATTCTGGTGAAAACACAGCTAGTGCCATTGCCCGCGCTGCTGCCGCCACGGCTTTGTCCCTCCTTGTGCCAGTTTTCATTATCTCTTGCAAAGAGAAGGTTGAGGAAATCCTGAGCATGCTGACTGCCAGGTTACCTGGGAAACCAAGTGCTGATGAATCTCAAGCCGTGCAAATCCACATGGGCCTTGCTTTGGGGATGTTTCTCTCTCGCTTGTGTGAGGAGAAACTCAGGTATGGTTTATTAAAGTATTCCTCTTTTTCCTTTTTCTGATTCAGGTGGAGGATTTTTGCACCCTTACACGTACATACCTAATCAATGGTGGCTGCTAAACTTTTGAGATAAACAAATTAATCTTTTATTCTCCTTTATGGGTGAATTTATCTTTCCACAATACCATCATGTAGCTATTAATGTATTTTAGGGGCTGCTATTCAAGTGGTTGGTTACTTGACTATCATTTCATGCTTAGGTAAAAGCCCTGAGTGTATCTATACAGTAGATGTGAGCAAAAGTCTAATCTTATGGTATTGTAAGCAAAGACAAACTTCTTTTTTACTCATTTGTAAGGGATGAAGATAATTACAGATCCTTTATTAATGTTGCTGTAAAATGAAAGGAAAGGATTGGGGTATCCCTTGTGCCGGAGGGGTGTTGGAAATCACTAAATCACCTGAGAACTACATGTACCCAGCTTTAAATATGGCTTTTATCCCATGCCATGGCTACGTTTTACTAATCCTTAAAGAGTCTTAATCTGTGTATATTATACTGTGCGCTTTATTTAGTCTGACTGCTCATTTCTGGACTGCCAGCTTTACTCTTGAATGAAACTAATGGAATATCAAAGACTCAGGTGGAAAATTCCACTAAATGAGAAAGTTTTCTTGTGTGTTCATCTGGTTTGGTTTTGTTGTTTATACTGTTTATTCTGTATTTTATAACAAGCCTTAGTATTTTATATATCCGGATTGATTATAGTGTTATCCAACATGAATATTTGGTTATCATGAAGATTTTGTTGCTAGTGACTTGGGAATAGGATAAGAGGGAGAGGTATCCTGTTGCCATGTTAGATAATCTTAAATTTACCTGCTTGGTAGAAGTTAGTGGTCCAAAAGCAAAATCTGGTGTCGGGTGGATAGTCTGGATGACATTGTGCAGTAGTTTGATGACTATTTGAAACTAGTGGTTGAGTTTGTCATTTACATTGGTTTGCACAAATACTGATCCATGGAACTTTTATGAGAATTGCTGTTGACTGGGGAAACGGTATATTTCCGATGACTTTTAGTTCCTGAAAGCATCTATCAGGTGATTGGGATGACTGATCTTGTCTGTTTAATAATAAAGGGAATATGCCCAGAATATTTGTTTTGTTCTATTTGCTAGCATCAATACTTATGGCCTGGTTCTGGACACAAAACACCTTCCCTTTGCATGAGACTTGCCTGTTATATATGTTATAAGGGTGGTAGAACATAAAATATTTTTAAAGACCTGAAGCTTGAAAGTGAATTTTTCTTTTTTGCTATTGTGCAACAAATGGCAATCTCTTCACCATTCTGTGCTCAGGCTCCGCCTCTCTCATGTTGTTTTTTTTTTCCCCCTTTTTTGTGGTATTGGGGATTGACCTCAGGGGAATTTTACCTCTGAGCTATGCCCCAGCCCTATTTTTTATTCTTTATTTTGAAACCAGGTCTCACGAAGATGTGGAGGGTCTCACTGAGTAGCTGAGGCTGACCGAGAACCTGCGATCCTCCTATCTCAGCCTCTCAAGTACTGGAATTACAAGCATGCACCACCATGCTTGGCTCTTTTCATATCTTTTGAAGCAGTGTGCTTTACAACAAAAAATGAGCTGTGGCAGTTTGATTCTAGGCAACTTGTTTCAGCCTATCCTATGTCTGGCTCCCTTCGGCACCAACTTAGGATAAGATGCTGCTGGAAATAGGGCTGATAAGCTTGTACTTGGCTAATTTAATCAGCTGGAAAACCCTATGGTGATTCCTCCAACACTTGTTCCTTGCTCCTAGATTCCATACCTGTCTATCTTTCTTGAATTTTTGCCTGCAAAATGTGCTGTGCAAAGACCCTAGGAAGCTTCTTCCCAGGGTTGAGCACCTTTAGGATAGCTGCAGATTTTAACTCTAGCATTACTGCATAGCATTCTTTTGGGGGGCCTGCATATTAGCATTGCAGTAACTAATATAACCTACCTTCTTAATTTTTTAGAGCAAAGGAATCTGAAATATGTGTCTTTCTATACTAATAGATGTTTTACTAGGTAATTATAATGTTACCAGGTAATGGTATTTCTGGAGAATTTTTTCATTTATTTTTCTAAAATATAGCATATTAATTGCTATTCACCCTAAATGGTCAATAATATCAAGTAAGTGGCCCAAAATGACCCCTTAAAACAATATATTGGTTCTCGGAGAGTGAAAAATCACTTAGAGAAAAGAATTACGACAATCAATCCATTTTATTTTATTTTTTGCAAAGGTATATGAGAAAGCTTTCTCCTGGATTTAAATTCCTGTCTAGGATTTTCTTTTAGAAAAGTATATTATTTCAAGCTTCTTTCGTCTCTCAACCCCCTCCCCCCAAAGGACACAAGTATGATTTCGTTAGCATTTGTTTAGGATATTTAAGAGTATATTTTGCCCTAGAGAATTACTTTAATAGGACTTACTTAGTGAAAGCTATTAGACCTGTGTGTGTATGTGTGAAAGTGTGTGAATGTGTTTCTTTCATCACAAAATATAAATCCTCCACCTTGTGCAGCATAGCCTTCTTCTTGGGTTGAGACACGGCTATTAAAGTGCTGTCGGGCTGGTGGGCGCTCTGGGCCTGCCTTCCAGTGAGCATGGTCTGAGGCAGCAGCTGGAGTGCTGAGGTGTGGAGGCCCTGAGTGGCCAAGTGGCCATGATGACGCCCACAGCTCTGAGCACATAGAGAGCTAGCTTCTAAGCTTCCTTTTACCATGCAAGCCTTACGTCTTACCAAGACAATCACAAAACCCACATCAATGATTACACAAAAGTAGGAAAATGTGGGGCTAGGGTTTTTGTTGTTGTTGTTGTTGTTGTTGTTGTTTCTCTTTAAAAGTTATGTAAGGATAGAACTTATCAATACAATTGAGACATGAAATCAGAAGAGACAATCTTTATAGGACAGAGGTCTGGAGTGACTATTGACCATATCAGCTTAAAAGGTTATTAAATATTCTGCAGGAAATCACTCGGGCATCCTTAGGAATACTTGGAATTTTGACTTGAGTTTTTACTTTTTAGTGATTTAAAATTTGAATAGGCTGAAAAAAATCAAAAGTAGGAGTTTTAGGTTTTATTGGTTTGTAAGTGTCTATACTGTTTAGAAACCTTATTATTGAATAAGTACCTGGACTCAATTTCTCCATCTGTAAAATAAGGACATGTGAATCAACAATGGTATTGTTACTTTGTATTTTTTAATTAATTTTTCTTTGCCGTGCTGGGAATCAAATGCAGGGCCTCCTGCATGCTGAGCAGGTGGTCTACCATCAAGCTGCTTCCTCAGTTCACTTTTTTATTTGCAGTAGAACATTTTATATGAAATATTGTTTATTAAGTATTTTGAATAGCTGAATAATAATTCATTTCCCCCCTTGATCCTATCCAGTGACATTTCTGGCCAACAGATGAACCTTCTTCTGATGAAGTCCTTGGATGCCCTGGAGAACTGCTGCTTTGACACCAGTCTTGAGTACAAGTAAGTTTCCATTTCCTCTCTAACAAATACTTAGAGTCTGGTTCCTACTCTACTATAAATCTTATGTGCTATGGTAAACTCTTTGAGGATCTGGTCTTGAATTCCTCTGCAGAGTTTTCAGTAATAATAATTTTTAAAACCCTGTAATTTAAGCTTATTTTAGTAAAATGCCAGGTTTCAAAATAGATGGTTTGCTTAAATACAAAGCAAAAACCTAACACCTTAACTAAAACTAATAACTTAGTTTTATCTATACTTATCATATGAAGGATATATGTGGGGACCTCGATGCATGACTTAACCTTCTTAAAAATCTATTGAAATCATTTGAATTTGATTGAGCCCTGTGAAATCCATTGGTTGAAGAATTAAAGTAGAAATACCTTATATCAGAGGTTTTCAGCATGCTTAATATTAATGAGTCCTCTCAAACCAGGTTTCATGTTTTTAAAAGATTTTTTTGTCTATTGTACTGGATATCGTAAAATTTAACTCATTTTCTCTTTCCAGTAGTGAAAAGAATGAAAAGAAATAAGAAAAAATAATTTAAATATTCATTTAGTTAGACATTTACTGTTTCAATTAACTTATGGGACTTGTGTGGGTGTACATAGGGTTTTGTTAGGCTTTCTGATACACTTCCACTATGGAGAGCACACACTATGCCTTTAGCAGCGTCCACATGTTTCGGAAGCCCAGGCTTGCATTCTCTGGGGCTCATTGTGTTTTTGGAATGCAACAGGTAATAAGCACTAACCTCTAATTCATTAACTCATTTACCATTTGCTATTACAGATATCACTCAAAGAATTAAATCAGTGTTTGTATTTCTGGCCTTTAGATACTGATTTATACCATCCTAGCCTGTTCAGTTCACATTTATAAAAGAATAAATGAAATGGCAAAGTAGTGGCTTGTATAAAAGATTTCATCATAAGTAAAATCAAATTTCCCCTTAGCAGTATTTATGAGAATTTTGCCTATATGCAGGCTAAGATTGGATTGGATAAGACATTCACCCAGTTTATCAAGAAACACTCCAGGAATCAAGTAAAAAAAAAATTTGGGGGGGGGGTGGGTCTGGGGATGGAACCCAGGGGCATTTGACCTCCAAGCTACACCCCCTGTCCTATTTTTATTCTTTATTTTGAAACAAGGTCTCACTAAGTTGCAGAGGTTCTCACTAAGTAGTAGCTGAGGCTGTCCGTGAACCATGATCCTCTGGTCTCAGCCTCCTGAATGCTGGGATTACAAGCGTGCGCCACCATGCCCGACTCAAGTGAAATCTTAGGAGTGTGATTTCAATATGGGAAAAGAGAGATTGAGGCATAGTTGATGTCTCTTGAATATAGAAAATGATTAATGGGAGCGACAGGGACATTTAGCTGTTATTTGGGTTAAATGCAGATTTGAGATTTAAGCCTAATACATAAATGAGTATTATTACCTTTCTCAATGAAGGAGTAAGATTTTTTTTTTGTTTTTCTCACATTCTTCCTCCTATTCCCTCCACCCCAAAATGTCCATCATAGTTATAGCTCAGAATAGTATAAAGTTTTTTTTTGGGGGGGGGGCTGTAATTAAAATGCTGCAAACAAGCTGGGCATAGTGGCATATGTCTAGAATCCCAGTACTTGGGAGGCCAACTCAGGAGGATCAAAGGTTTGAGAACAGCCTTAGCAATGTAACAAGACTCAGTTTCAAAATAAAACCAAAAAGGGGAAGAGGGATGTAGCTCAGAGGTAGAATGCTCCTAGATTCAATTTCCATTAAAACACACACACACACACACACACACACACACACACACACACACACACACTCACTCTGCTGCAAATTTTCAGCCAGTTGGAAGAATTAAGAATGACTTTCATGTATTGTCTCCATTAGCTTTTAGGAAATTTGTTTTAATGTAAAGAGATCAATGGAAATAGCTGAATTATGTGTAAGAAACTATGAACTTAAAAACTTTGCATGTAAGCATATTTAAAATTTATTTTTTTATTATAAGATTTTTATTTCTTTATTCTTACCTTCTTCCTTGATTCTTACATACTTAAAGAACAGCTCTCTTTGGGAAATGGATGGGCCTGGACAGGGAACTGGTCCTACATGGGAAAGGAAACTAGGATCGTCAGGGACTTCCTGTCCATTGAGTGGAAGCTCACTTTATTGGAGTTTTCAAGAAGCGCTTTTTCTGTCCTCTTCAAATTCCTATTAGTTGCAGTTAATAAACCTCAGCATTTTCTCATTCCTGATGCTTTGTAGATGTCAACCCTATGTATGTGGTTCTCCCTTTGGTTCAGGTTTAGTGGGTGTCATTAAGCAGTTGGGTGCTGAACTAGGCATTTCCATATCTGTTTCTCATGTAGTAAAGTCCTTATCACAACCTAAATGTGGTGCTAAAGCAGAAATCATCATCACTTTGGTTTACAGATACAGAAAGTGAATCTCTGGTAGATTTTTTTCAAGATCATCTGCTTAATAAGCCACCCAGTAAAGAGAGGAACCTAGATCATCTGACTTCAAAGCCATTTCTTTTTCTGTATTGTTTAGTATAATGTGTAGAACACATTTCCATAGAAAGAATGTAGTTGAACACCTGACTGTATAGTGGTATTTTTTTTTCTGGCATGCAAGCATTGCCCACCACTGAAAAAATATATATTTTTACTGCTTTTCTAAATAAGCCCAGGCCTGAGTACCTAGTTCATGGCATAAAGTATTCTTCTGTCTAATGAGATTGCAGGAGTTTAGGGCAATCCTCTCTCCAGTGAAATATTGGAATGTTACTGGGAGGTGGTTAATAGATCTGGGAGTGTGCTACCTCAAGTGATGGAATTCATCTAGAGCAAATTAACCATGCTTCCCTGATTTAATGGACACAAACCTGCTGAGAGAGCTAAGCACCTGGGCTTGCAAGTGTTTGCAATCCTATCGCTGGCACTTTGCTGCCATCTCCTGGTAGACCGTTGGGCCATTGTAATCTTAACCATTCTACATCCTTATGCTACCTTCAAAGACCAGAGCTTTGGTTAATTACTATTGAGATTTTACAAATACAATAACATTTGTATAGTGTTTTCTGAGGGGCAAAGTGCTTTACAAATGTTAACTGTTATTATTATAAGTAATAATGAGATGGCCGTGCACTTAATCTACAGAATTACCAGCAATAAACTAGGGAATCCTAGATTTATTCCTGACTAGTTTAGAAAATACTATCATTATATTTCAGTTTATGTAACAGCATAAATGTCAGAATTGCATTGCTTTTTAGTATTTTTTGCTGGTGATATTTTATATACTCTGGAAAGAGATTCAAATAATAATACAATAGGATATAGAATTTTAAAACTCAAATTCTCTTTATAATTTGTTAGCATTGTTATGTCAGCAATTCCAAAGGCTCAATTTTATACCTAATATTATAATTTGTTTTTACTTTTCTTGTCTAATATACTAGCACTTAGCTTTTTATTTTCTATAGATAGAGAGATATAAAAGTTACTTCTGCCCAAATTATTCTTGGACTAAAGCTGGCAGAAAAACCCAAAGAACCAAAAATCAAGTAAATGTGTGGAAATGGTGAATTCATCACCTAGGAGAATCTTTAAGATTTTATTAAAGTTTAGAAAATTTGGAAACCAGAGGAATAAAGCTTTAGGAATTTCTGGGAGTATACTGAAAAATTGAGAATAAGTAGAAGGAAACTATTTCGAAGGCCAATTGATGTGTACATATTTATATTGGCATATAAACTAGGTTATGTATTAGCAGTCAGTTAACTAACATAGCTATGAATAGAATACAGGCCTAATAATAATAGGTATTTCTGTGATAGCTTGGGGGTGAGTTATGGACTATTAACTAAGATGCTTTTTCTTTATTTATTTTATTTATTTATTTATTTATTGGTGGTACTGGGGTTCCTGGAAGCCCTTCTACCTCCGGGCTACACTCCCAGGCCTATTTTTACATTTTTTTATTTGGAAACAGGGTCTCCTAAGCCAGCGTGCACGGCTGGCTTCGAACCTGCATGATCCTCCTGTCTCCGCCTCCCAAGCACGGGGATTACAAGCGTGCGCCACCATGCCCGGCCTAAGATGCTTTTTCTAAACCTTAGTTTTTGTATATTTAGGGATGCTAAGAGGGGACTTCAGTCCAAGGGATAGAGACTTTTGTGAGCCTAGTGTAGTTTGAAAAGTAGGATCTAGATACTTGACTGTTTGAGGAAAAAATGAACCCCAATTCTTATTTAAGTGAGCTTGAGAAGAATCCTTTCTCAACAGAAACATAGCATTCATCTTTCCTAAATTAGGCAAGAAATGGAAGTGGAATTTTCTTGATTGATTCTTAGATATGTTCAGTGAATTTTACCACTTATAAGTTTTGCCTCCTGCTAAATAGTGACATCAGGTGGATTGTTTTTTCCTTTTTGTTTTTCCCTTGGAGCATCTGTTCATTTTAGACTTTCTACAGAGTCTTCATTTGGTCAGTGTTTCCACATCCAGTTAGTATTGGTTGAGTGCCTCTCTGCATCAAGCAATGTGCCAGGTGCCATAACTGCTCAAGTGAGGAAAACCAGGAAAGGTCTCCACCCTCATGGAGCTTGCAGGCTAGGGAAGAGAAGGAAATCAAACAATATTCTCCCAAATAATCCTTATCAGAATTGACAATTAAAATCAGAGAATGTGAATTAGTACAGGGTGCTGAGGGAGGGTGCCTTGCTGCACCAGGAAAGGTGTCCCTCAGCAAGTAACATTTAAATCTTAAGCATAAGTAGCAATTACATAGACATAAAAAGAGAGCAACAGTCAAATTTGTCAAAGTATTAATCAAGTTGTGTCTAATTATATCTTTGATTTAGTTCTGTCAAACTTTATATGCATCAATATAGAAAGATAGCTAAAGCATTTCCCTATAGGTTCTAAATTAAAACAAAGGCTTTAAATCTGTACCAATCAAGAGTGGCCATTTCTTCCTTTGGATATGTGATTTGTCTCTAAAACATGTAGCGTTCAGATGTTAGATGTTGATTTAACCAGTTGAAAATGCATTATGCTAGTTGAGCTTGTTAAATTCGTGTAAGCTGTACCAGCAGTTCTGCCTGACTAATGATAGATGATTACTGCTGTAGCTTCTTTACAAAGGATTTTCTTATGCCAGAGTGTTATGCAATAGAAACTAGAAAAACACATTTAAGATCCATTGCCTTATTGTAGACATCTCATCATGGCATCGTGCAGGGCACAGAGAGAGCTGTAGGGTTGGAGGCTGAAACAGAAGGCTGGGCACCACAAGTCCCCTCGTCCTGGTCATGCTCTGCCAGAAGCTCTCTGTGTAACCTTGAGCAAATCCTGAAGCCTGTCCATTCTTCTGGGTGTCTATTATCAGATGTGGAGGCTCTGTTTGCACAGAGGTGTTGGGGCAAGTAGCTACTACGCTCATAAAACAATGAAAAGGTTCTTGCTGTCAGCCAAGCATAGAGATGCTATTGAAGAGAAAAATGCCATGAAATATGTTATTGGAGAAATGCCCTGGAATGTTTTCTTAAGCAGCAGCAGATAACATGACAAGAGGCAAGCCAAACCAGACCAGGATCGTTTCTGAAAGACTCAGCATTTCCTTCAGTTAAAAAGTAGCAAAGATGACAAAGGCTTTTATTTAAAAAGGAAAAAATTGTCACAAGCTGCATCTGCATATCATACTAACACAAGCTTTTCCAAGAGAACAATTCTTTTTCTTTAAATGGTATGTATTCTTCCAGGAGAATTGGGGCACAAAGCCCCAGATTCCAATTGAATTGTCACGTGCGGTAACTTTTGACAAGCCTGTCATTTGTCCATTTTCTCATCTGACCCATTGGTACTCTGAGAGATCAGAGGGGAGAGAAGGATTAATGTCATTGTGCACAGATGAATACACAGTTTCTTTAAGAATGAAATTCCTCTTGTTGAAGTTGACTGGGAAACATGAAGCACTTCAGCGGTACCTCATCGCCATGCCTTGCGTGGGTCTCTCCTCTGAGTCAGATGTCTTTGGCTCAGATCTTAAAATTTAGCCTTTTTTCTCCTTATGCAGATGCTCCTGCTCTACTCAACGGAAGCAGGTGAAGAGAGAGCCATCCTATTGTGTAGGGGCAGAGATAGAGCTGTTTTATGCCCTCTCGTCTCCTGTCATAGACTTTATGTCCCATCATTTCATGTCTTTGTTTACATTTGCCCAGCATTCACTCAGCATTAGCACAGGGCCATGGAGAGGCTTGTTTTGATAGCAAGTGTTTCTTTTAAGGGGAGAGGAGACTGTACCTGTCACAAATCCATGGTGCACATTGATACACTAGATGGAAGGTAGACTCTTACCACCTCCCCTTGGGCTTCGAGGCTTCGTAAACCCCCATGGTCATGAAGAGCAGTTGGATAGATTTCTTGTGGTTCTAATTCCTCGTCTTCCTTGACACCCCAGCACCGGCTGCATACTGGGAGTCGGGCTTGTGCTGTCCCTCATGAGCCACAGCAGCCAAACGGAGTCCCAGGTGCACGTGGCAGCCTCGCTGCGGAAACTGTCTGCATACCTCGATGACAGCGGAAGCCAGAGCCGGACGTTCCAGGAGGTAAAGGATGGAGCTTATAGTTTTTTCCCCCTCTGCTGCCTTTTGTTTTCTCGTTGCTGTTTATTTTCCGCTTCTTCTATTTTGGTAACCCTGTAAATTAAGTTCTTTCTCGATTTCACCTGTGACAAGGTGGGACTCTGAGTGGCTAGCAGCCTGTATTAAATCATGAGGTTTTCAAATTGTGCAGCCGTATAAATCAACTTCAGCCTTCCATGTGGCATATGAGATAAGAGCCTTCGGTGAATACAAAACCCAAGTCAGCATCACTCGAAGGCACTTCCTTAGAAGAGCCGCAATTTCTGGAAGAAGGTTAAATGGAGATTTCTAGAATTGTGCCCAAGCTAAATGTAACCTTAAAAAATGGCCAGGGATAAGCTTATGAAACTGCAGATTGAAAGGCATTTGATTTTTTTTTAAATGCCCACTAGCATGAAAAATGATTGAGGAAATTCCCTTTACCACATTTAATGAAAAAGTTTTTCTGTTATGGCACAAAAATATGCAGGGTTGCAGTGGGTGGGAAACAGCCCCTGTATGCTGTGGTTGGATGGACTGTCACAGGCATGGGTCATGCGGGGCTCTCTTGTGCAGGTGAAACCGAGGGGCCTGTGCTCTGCTTTGGGAGGAGCAGGGAATGACCTCGTGGCCAGGCCAGATTCTCCCTCTCATTAGAGCAGATTCTGTTTTATCCCAGCCTGCCCACCAGCTATTGACGAGGACATAATGGCTGCTGTGTTTCCACGCTAGGCTTCTCTGCTTTCAGCAATAGGACTTGTTGAATTGGTAAATTTCTTTGGGGCACAGAGGATTGAAGTTTTGTTCTAAGACATGTGCTGCATTTCCATTTTTAAAGAAGTATAAAACATGACTTAAAAGTACATATTTTCTTAAGCCAAAGGGGAAAGTCTTGTGAAAGAGGACCAATTTGATTCATAAATGAAAGTAAGGTTTTTATAACTGATGCATGTGTCTACCTTGATATTTTGATTTATAAAGTCTTACGCAAGCAGTTGTGAGGGTTTTTTTCTCCCCTCTGATATTTTATTATCCAATTTCTACCTTGGAAACTGCTTACATTTTTCATGCATTAACCAGCACTAGGAGTTGAATTTTCTACTTTATCCTAACAGCATCCTTAAAAGGAAAGGTTTATTATAAAAATGTGAGGTTGTAGAAAGGGAATGTTTAGCCTTGACTTGCAGAAACTGAGACTCCAAATTGCTGGAAGTTACTAGGCTGGTAAAAGGTCAAGTTGGAACACAACACCCAAATATTATCTTCAACTTTATTTTTTTACTTATAACCTTTTAATTTATTTCTTCATTTATTTGTGCGTTCATTTGTTTATGAAGTTTTCACACCAGTGCAATGAAGTAGATCATATAATCCCCATTTTATACAATTTACTTGGCTCCTAAACCCATGTTTCCATTCCATTCATGCTCCATTACTTCCCCTAGAGGATTTGTGGGGTTTTTTGTTGTTTTGTTTTTTTGTACTGGTGATTGAACCCATGGGCATTCTACCTTTGAGCTATACCCCCAACCCTCTTATTTTTTTATTTTGAAACAGGGTCGCACCAATCTATGCAGAGTCTTATCTGTGATTCTGCTGTCTCAGCCTCCCAAGTACTGGGATTACTGGTGTGCCAACCACACCCACCTTAGGGAATCTTAACATAGCCATGCTACAGCTTTTTGAGTTTCCTCTCCTGTTCAGCCTCAGATGGAGTGCATAGCAGTTAGTAGCATCCGCTGCTGGTGAAAATCTCTTTCTACCCATTTTTGCTAGGGTACCTGTTCTGACATGATGTGAGAAAACCTTTTGACTAGAGGCTGAAGACTTGGGCTCAAATCTGACTTTTGTTTGCTAGCTATCTGAGTCTCAAAGCTCTTATCTAAGAAGTAGATAATAATACCCACCATGACATTGTTCTGAAATACCCTAACAGAAGGTATGTGGTACATGTATTTGAATTCAGTTCTTATTCTGGGGAGAAGTTTAACAGAATATCTACGTGGACTAAGCTACATTTTTGCCTCACATAGAAATGTTTTCTTCTGTATTTTTTCTTCAGGTCCTCACCTACACCCTCAGCTGTGTTTGCACATCAGCGTTCAGTGCCAGTATTATTGAAGCTGCGGAGGCTGAAGACATCATGAACAAGCTCAGATTGCTGGTAGAGAACAACCAGCAGGTTGGAATGTCTGCCCTGGTTATTTCTCTCCCTGGGTCTCATGCTGTTGCTAAGCCCTGCTTTTGACTTCTTCTGAATTAGAATAGGATGGGATATCTTCCTGTCTAGAACTGAGGAACTTCAATCTATTGTCTTTTCTCACTATTGTAGCCAACAGTCACCTATGTCTTTTTCTCCTCTAATCTTCTGTCTTCTTTTGTGGACATTTCTTTTTCTTTGAGCAAGTATTGGTAAGCCTTTCTCTCTCTTAAACCATTGCTCTATGTTCATGATATCTTAAAGTATGTGGCTAAGAAATCTAAGAGTTATGTAAGGCTAGCAACAAAAGTTTGGAAAGAGGAATACACAGAAAACTAAGATAAGGCTTCTTCAAATTCAAGGCAGAAAAATCTCTGCTTGTCACTGTGTATGTATAGGAAAACTTAACCCTAGAAATTAAATACCTTTCAAATGATCCTTTCAAAATATTACTCAGCCTTAAGCCAGGCGTGGTGGCGCACGCTTGTAATCCCCGCACTTGGGAGGCTGAGACAGGAGGATTGCACGGGTTCGAAGCCAGCCTCAGCTTAGTGAGGCTCTCAGCAACTCAGTGAGACCCTGTTTCCAAATAAAATATAAAAATAGGTCTGGGAGTATAGCCCGGAGGTAGAAAGCCTCTGGGTTCCACCTCCAGTACCACCAAAAAATAAAATAAAATAAAATAAAATATATTACTCAGCCTTAAAAATGTTCTGATATGTGCTACCACATGGATGACTCATAAGGACTTTAAGTGATATATGCCAATTACAAGGGAAAACACCAGGTGGTTATACTTATATGAGGTACTTAGAGCAGTCATTATCATAGAGACAAAAAGTAGAATGATGGTAAGCAAGGGCTGGAAAAGGGAGGATTGGGGAGTTAGGGTTGAATGGGTGAAGAGTTTCCATTTTGTCAAGGTGCAGAGTCCTAGAGATGCGTGCACTTCATGCCACCGAATTTGTTCATGGTTAAGATGATAAATTTATGTGTATTATGCTATAATAAAAAATGGAAAAACCTTCCAATTATATATTCCACAATATTTCTTTAATTGGGTTTTTTAAAACTGTTCCTCCAACGTCTTAATATTAGCCATAGTGGATTATTACAGGATTAACTGGTTTTAAGCTTATAATGGTCTTGTTACTATTTTATGGTCATATGTTTTCTCACTTGCATTCAGAATATGTCTTCTACAGTCAAATTATAAGAGTGCGTCTATGCTGTGCTCACTGAGGGACATTTTTTTCTTTTAGGAGTTGGTTGACCTTGTGTGGTCCATCTTGGTACTTTCACCCTTAACTTACCCTTCTGAGAATTTGGATCATTGAGTTGCTCAATAGTTCAGTATTGTTTTTCTAAAATAAACTACTCATTGGGGAGCTGAATTATTTGCAAGTAAATGTCAGTTTCTGTGACCAAGCAAAGACTAGATTTAAAAATCTCTGATTTTTAAATGACAAATAGAAGTAGGGATGAGAGACTTGAGAACTGCTCATTTTGGTGTGTATATGTAAATATTACTAATCTGCCCCCACCCCCAACCCTTACTCCCTGCTTTTGTTTGTTTACACCAGACTTCAGGTTTTGCCCTGGCATTAGGAAACATAGTTCATGGCTTATCCTTGTGTGGACATGGAAAAGCTGAAGACTTGGGCAGCAAACTGCTCCCCGGCTGGATCAGAACAGTTCTAGCAGAGGTAAAGGTCACTTCCTGCATGCGGTTTTATATTTTTATAAGGGAAAAGGGGCTGCTTTATTGGACCATTTATAGGAGCTGCTAAGATACATATAGCTAAACTGTAAAAGACTAGGCAGTTTCAAATAAAAGAGGCACCTATACTTTTAATCCTTTATATATAATGCATTCTCGCAACCATTGTAGTTTTGCTTGTAAACTGGCTATTCTGTCATTGTTTTAATTTTAAAAACGTAATGTTTTTGGAGAAATAAAAACAACAAGCCACCTATGATCTAAAAACTTTGGTCTGTTACTTTATTTTAGTCTGCTTCCATTTTTAGCTCAGTTGTACAGATTGTATAGATTCTACAAATTTAGTTCCATTTTGACCATTTATTTCGAAGTGTAATAATGGGAGGTTTTCACTCCTGACATCTCTGATGCTTTGTTCTCAGGGCACTCCCACAATGCTTTGCCTGGCAGCTCTGCATGGCATGGTGGCCTTGGTTGGCTCTGAAGGGGATATAATACAGGTAAAGAAAGAAACTGTTTAGCAGAAGAAATCTAAAAGTGTATGTAGCCATAAAAGGAGGAGACTACCCATCATCGTAGTGTGCTGAGGATGGGAGTATGTACTCATGGTAATAGTTACACTGGACTTTCCAAAGCTTTGTTGTATGAAAAAGTACTCTTGACCAATAATGCTTCTAGTAGGATTTGTTTTCTATTTTATTTGGTATGTAGGGATTAAATTTAGGTACTTCCCATGAGTTTCCCTCCCTGAGAAAGGAGATTAAATGATAAGAAAATTCCAAATTTATTTACAAGAAACACCAATCAGCATCTGTAGTGTTGAAGTTTATATCTTTGTAGATGTTCTTGTACTACAAAATGTTTTCACAGTGGATATATGTATTGTATAAATAATTCTAAAGGAACTCCTGTGTTCATACAATAAGTGTATTGAGTGACTCCTATGTGCCACACCAAGTAGATACTAAGAAGTGAATACTAAAGCATAGGTCTGCCCTTGAAGAGTTCATAGCTATATGTTTAAAATATAAGGGCATAAAGTCAACTATTTCATAAATTAAAGGCTGAATGCTTGTGTACTGGGAACATAATTAAATACTTTTTGGGTGATGGTGATGTGCATTTCTTTTCTTTTCTTTTCTTTTTTTTTTTTTCAGCTGAAGTCAGAAGCCATCCAGACTTCTCATTTTCAAGGCAGACTTAATGAAGTCATTAGAACCTTAACTCAGGTAAGAAGTCCTTTTTCAAATTCTTACATGGAAAAACAGATATTTCTCTTTCTTAGCTTTGTTCCTATTACATAATGCAAAATGTTTTGCCTAGAAAATGGGAAAATCTCTGGTTATTCATGTTTAGTTCAAAGGGCATCCAGAAATGGTATAGAGTCCTATGTTCACTGACAAACATGCATTGCCTCTGGGGGGAAAAAAGCTGGTATTTTTTACTTAAGTTTGTATTGATTTCCCATAAAAATTAAAACCTGACCCTGCAGAGAACATCAGGCTCTCAAGACAAGGAAAAATAGAAGGTTTGTTCAAAGGGCAGGGCAGATGTCTAGGAGGAATGGTTAAGAGGCAGTAGTTCAGGTGTCATTATAAAAGTATTTGGCTGAATCACTATCACTCTTACCCTTGGTTAAAGAATAAACACATTTGGCTGGGTGCATGGCTGTAATCCCAGTATCTGGGAAACTAAAACAAGAGAATCACAGGTTTGAGAGAGCCTCGGCAGCACAGGGAGACTCTTGGAAACCTATCAAGGCAACCTAGCAAGACCGTTTCAAACCAAAAAAGGGGGGGAATAGGGGTGTAGCTCAGTTAGAATGTCCAACTTCAATCTCCAATATCACACACATACACATACACACAATGAATGCATTCATATACTCAAAGTTGCTTTTTTCTTTGAAGACTTTTTTCTTTGAAGACTTTTATTTATTATTATTATTATTATTATTATTATTATTATTATTATTATTTTGGTGGTACTGGGGTTTCTGGAAACCCTTATACATCCTGGCTACACTCCTAGATCTATTTTTTAATACTTTTTTATTTGGAAACAGGGTCTCTTAAGCCAGCACACTGGCTTCGAATCTGCACGATCCTCCTGTTTCTGCCTCCCAAGAGCAGGGATTACAAGCATGTGCCACCACACCCAGCTGAAAATTTTTATTTTTAAAAAATGACTATATTGGCCGAGGATGGTGGTGCACACTTGTAATCCCAGCATTCGGAGCGCAGAGACCTGAGGATTGCGGTTTGCCAACAGCCTCAGCTACTTAGTGAGGCCCTTCACAACTCAATGAGAGCCTGTTTCAAAAAATAAAAAGGCCAAAAAGTAGGTCTGGGGGTGTAGCTCAGAGGTATGATGCCCCTAGGTTCCATCCCCAGTACTGCACAAGAAATTGCTATATTAATTACATAAAATTTGGAAGTACACAAGGCAAGAAGCTGAAAACATATCATTGGTGGAGCTTCAAAACTGAAGCAACCGTTACTGATATTTGGTCATATTTCTTTTCAAGAGTTCTTACTTGATTTGTGTAGTTAGTATAGTTGGTATTCTAACTGTATACAAAACTTTGTATCGCATTCTTTTCACATAATATATTTGTTTTTATTCCTATGAAATGTGGCTGATTATAATATCGAACGCATAAAGGAGTTTTAGTAATTTATGTGCTTAAAAGCAAACATAAATCTTGGAAGAAAAGATACTTGCATGCATGAATATGCTCAAAAAGAATTTTACCAAAGCTTAAGTTGCTATAACTTGGAGAAAAATCCATTATTTTTTGATGAAGTCTAATATTTTAAACTATTTTTAAAATATGCTTGTTATAAATAATGAAGTAATAATGAAAGCATTACTTAAAGAAGATAGCAAAGTATCTCCCCCAATTTTTTGAGTTATTTTAGTATTAAGTAGCTGTCACCTTATTTCTGCTTTATGAATATTTTTTCACTATTATTTGAAACTTCTTGTGAGACCAGTCTGGCTCAGTGAAACCTGAGAACACCACTGGTACTTTCGGCCATAAATGGCTGATTGATGATTGAGTCCATTGGTGATGCCACAAACTCTTGTAGAGCACCTGTTTGACTCAGATCCAGTATATACAAGGCACAATATATTGCATCTTGTCATAGAATTCCTTATTACCAGCCAAGCCACTGCCTCATAAAAGATTAGTGATTTTCTGTGGGTGGCCTTTTATTGAATGTAGCTTGGATCTTGCCCATTATTAAAATGTTATGCTCTCATCTATAGGTCACCAGTCTCTCTGGCGTGATTGGTCTTCAGTCAAATGCAATCTGGCTTCTAGGACATCTTCATTTATCTACTCTGTCCTCAAATCAAAGCAGAACCTCTGGTAAGATTAGGTCCTAGAACACTGCAGCTGAAAGGTGTAATTGCTGACTCAGGGCTCTGTATTGGTTAAGAACATTAATCTTCACGACAACCCTAAGTGGTGGGTATTGCCACCTCTATTTTTTACCAGAACAAAGTCGGGCATGGGGAGGCTGAGTGATTTACCTCAGGTCATGTAGCAGAAAGTTATGGTTGTCCTCCAAACCTTATGCTTATTCACTCCTTTTTATTTTCTCACTTAGAGCACAGTGTAGACATTCAGTTCAACTCCTAATTTTACAAATGAAGACTCTGAAGCTCAGAAAGATGATATGACTTACCTGACACGGAGAATTAGTTTAGTGACAAGTGTAGAAAAGAGAAACCAGTCCTGGGAATCTTGGAGTAGACTTATTTTTCTTTTACTAGATGTAATAGTATTATGTTTTATTAAAAGCTTTCCTATACATGGCTTAATTTTTTTTCTGGGCCTGGGTTTTATAAAAATAATGGGTAAGTACATTTAAAGATGTTCATCTCATTGACTTTGAAACTGAAATCCTTAGTTTTAATATAACAAAGCCTTTTCTATTTTTAGCTTTCTGATAAAAGTAATAAAAATATTTGCAATCCCCACATGCTTAAGCTGTATTTGTACTTGGAGATTTTCTGGGGAAGGCATCATTAGTACATCTGTTCCAGCTCTTTATAGAATTTTGACCACTGGCTATCTTGGACCCAGGCCAGAAAGGTTTAGGGACCTAAGATTTCTCATTAAAATTTTGTTTCATTTATCCCTGACAGGTCATCTGCTGATAGTATTTCCATAAATGTGGGCCACTGTAATTACTGTTTCCCTCACTTCCATCACTTTGTAGCTGTAGAAATAGGACATTGGTTCATAGCCTTCCAGACATAATTACCTTTAGACAGCTGAAAGCTGTCATATTAAAATGGAAAAGTGGGGGGAAAAGCCCTCAGTTATATTGGAAATCCAGTAAGTATTGCTAATTTTAAAGATCAGGGCACTCATAATATCCTGGTAAAATAACATATTTATGTAAGGCTTTAGCTTTTTTATGTAGGCTTTTAATTGGCCTATTTTGAGGTACTTAGTGTGCCCCATAGACTCAAATCAGGTAGTAGTGAACAATCTTATACCCAAGTTCTTCTGAACAAAATGATCACATGTCTGGAAAAGTAAAGCTATTTGTTCCTTATTTTCCAGTTAAGCCATTTATTGCAATAAAAATTGTCTCATGAAACAATTATGGGAAAGTAGAAGGAAAAGGATTTAGGAGACTCTCAAGACTCAGCTAGCACAGATGTCACTGCCTCCCTGTTCCAGATGAGCAGCTACATCTGGCTCTTTGCACATGCTGGTCGCTTAGAGGTCTCTGCCATAGGTAAGAGACTTCTGCTGTTAATGCTGGTCATCGACTATCCATGGTTGTTATGTGTGACTCAGCATGTCCTGAAGTGGCTCTGCAGACTCCTTGCTGATCCTGCGGAGCCACTGGATCGGGCCTCACTGATGTGAGAATGTGGAAAGGATTTTTTTCTTAACAACGTCAGTCAAGTGTTGACTTCAATCAATCACAGTCATCCTCTGTGATTGTTTTTTTTCCTAGCCTCTACTAGGCTTGCTCCCATTTTTTGATTTGCCTGCATAACTTAAGTGTTGATTGCTGGGCCAGTCACTTAATCCAATAAAATTAGTTGAAGCCACAGAGGATTGTGCCGAAATTAATGGCACAAACATCTCTGCTTTGTCTCCAGGTTGATATGGCAGCATGAGATCATTATCTTTCCTTCATTAGTCCTGCCAAGCTCATGGTTAATTTGATCAGGTTAATTTGATCATTTTCTGTCTCCACAGTTCCTACTGACTATAGCTATTTGCCTGAAAGCAGTTTTATTCGAGCAACCATTGGCTTATTCGTTACAGGAGGAAAAAAAGGCAAGTGAGCACATCTCCTGTATTTTGCTGTCTCTCTATATGTTAAGTAAGTTTGTGTGCCCTAAGCATGCCTCTGCAGAATTAGCAATGCAGATCTGTATTTTCTTCTGCCGAGCTATCTTTCTGACAGAGATGACCAGACAGCCATCCAACAATTACTAAGTAAACTAACACTGTAGTCACTTTGAATCACTCTCAGTGATCTTGGATGGCCCTGTGAAAACTTAATCTTCCATTTGGCCATTTCAAAAGTATAGATGCACAGTACTTTTTCTGTCAATTTCAAGTAAATGTGATTTAAGAAGAGAAAACACTCCTGGGCACAGCTTGGACCGCTGGAGTGACTCCGAAGTAGGTCTTGTCCCTGTGTCTCATGCGATCGCGCTGTGTCCTGTGTCTCGTGTGATCACGCTGTGTTGGTGGAATCTCTGGCTCTGTTTCCTGACTTCCATTTTTGTTTTTCTCTGCACACATTTGTCCCTTTGCAATTCTTCATTGTTGCCATTCACACTAGAACACATGCAGTTTGAAAGTGGACATTAAGTAAATGCCCTTTGCTGTAATGAGCCAGACCAGTGCCTTGTAATTTACTGAATAAGTGCCCTTTAGTGACACATACATGCTTTTTGAAGCTGTGAAGAACAAATGGTTAGACTGAGCATGTCATGGCTCAGGATCCAGCTTCATTAATGTAATATTCTTTCACTGGTGTTTGCTAATTTCATTCTTTCTTGGCTGGATAAAACCAGTGTCTGTGTTACAGCAAGACCATTATCATTTCAAAAAGAAAATTTTAAGCAAAATGAAAACCTAGAAGAGATTGAGAGGAATTAATTTGATTAATGAAGGTCGTAGAAGAATGAAACCTTACCAATGGAAAGGAATTAAAAGTTAACATTGTCTCATTTCCCACTGAGGGTAGTAATCCTGGGCTTCCAGATTATAGACTATTTTTATAGGCTCAAGACACATTCCTTTAGTTTCTAGAGTTCTAGAGTGTCCACTGCTATCTTAGATTATGTACTACTATTTGCTTTTAATTACCCTCCTTAAGAATGGATATGTGGTCATGCCATTGTTGCACATGATATATAATAAACTCATCCTACAGGTAATGCGCAAGTTCATTTATTGATTGTATTGGCATGAATTAAGTCTATTAAAATATAATGCAGGTGTCTTCATTAGTAAGAAATTGAATTCTTTCTAAATGCACATCTAAACATTCCATGGCCAGAATAATGCCAGCAGTATATATTTTTTGCCATATTTGTATGAGATTTCTCATTGTTATCTTATAAAAAGTTAAATCGCATTAAAACAAAATGTAAGCTGTTTCCATGAGAAATAAAACAAAAATTTTTAGGTCTAATGAAAGACTCTTTTTTTTTTCTTTTCTTAAATAAAATGTCATTTTGGTTCCCCAGATCCATACTTCTTGGCAGAAATTAATATTCCCTGAATCTTATGGGGAATTATTGGTTAAACGTAGCATCTTTATGATTATACAGGCCTGGCACAACAGGAACTGTTCTGCTCTGTCTGAAAAATCAGGTGGAACTGGAATCTGTCTGATATGTAGCCTTGCTGAAAACTGTTTTAGAACAGATAATTAGAGTATTTTTTTTAAAAAAAGCCATATCACCACTTGGATTTGGGGCATTTCAGGTTGTGGGAGAGAGCTGCCTTCTTGTCAGGTTTGCTGACTAGACTCGGAGGAAAATCTATTCAGCCTTCCACATTACTAATGATGACCCCAGAGGAGTGGGGGCCGTGGGAGGCTGACCTCCGCCTCCAAAGCCCATTTACAAAAACAAAACCAGACCCTGCTCTTTGGGACTAAATGCGATGGGCAAAAGCGGAGGTGTGCATGCAAACGAGTGTTTTCTCCTTCAATATGCCCAGCTCATTTGAATTTTAATAACTCCCTTCTGAAGCAGCTTTTGAGTTTAAATGTCTGGATGTCACTCACCAGAGCCCAGTGCGGCTGCTGATAGGAAGGATGACAACTTTGGTGAACTCTTTTGAGGAAGAAATGGTTTTAAAGAATAAAAATCCTGCTTGGCATAGGCAGAGAACAGAAGACTTCAGGGACATCTTGGTTTCACTGCCTCTGGGTGCTAATTTTAACATTCATAACTCAGGAGAGGGGGAAAATGTGACGGATAGTTATCTCTGATGCACACTTATGTCAGGATGAGATTGGGCATTGTGATTTCCATCCTGGCCAATCAGATTTGAGATAAAGAGCATATTAATCTGCCTTCTGATATTCAGAACTTTGCTCACTTAGGATATTCACTTTAATACATACGTGATAGAGCATACAAAATATTCACTCAGGGCATCCTTCTTTCATAGAGGTGTATGCTTTGAAAGCATACCAAATAGGTGAAATTTATTCTGTTTTTAAAGAATTCAGTTTCCGGTTTTGAATATCATTTTCCGGTAGATGATGAGAAATTCTCTCTTCGTCCCTCTGATAGCCCTGGCCTCCTCTTGCAGGTATATTCCCCCTACCCCTTTCCATTGCCATTCTCTATTCCTTTGGGCATTTCTTGTTGAGGCTAAGCTTAAAATTTTGCTCACAATCTAATTCCTCCTACCAGGGACTATTTTTCCTGCTGAACACCTTTAATTTTTTATTCTTACTATTTTTCCTTCTTTTCTAAACAATCTTTTAGTTGATTTACGACTTATGTTTTCTCTACTTTTTATACTTTTATTGGTGCAATATAATTGTGCATCATAGTGAGATTCAAAGTGTTACAAACGTACACACACACATCACTGGTGTATTTCCCTCATATACCACCTCCCTTTCCCTTCCTCCCTCCATACATGTGAGATTGGTAGTGAAATCTTATACGAACATAGCCTTGTTCCCTTTCTCAATCTTCATTATTCACACCTCCCTCCCCCAATTCCCCTCCACTATTTTATTATTTTCTTTTCTAATTTGACTGGAGCCCCTTTTGCTTCCTACTTTTGTCCAAGGATCCACAAATGAGAAAAAAAACATTTGCATACTATTCTGTAGTTACCTCCATTTTCCTGTAAATGATATCATTTTCTTTTTTATAATGGCTGAGTAAATTTCCATTGTGTGTATATATATCACATTTTCATTATCAATTCATCTGTTCATAGACACCTAGGTTGGTTTCACAATTTGGCTTTTGTGAATTGTGCTACTTTTATATAGGTTTTAAAATGCATGTAAAGTGTTTAATAAAATTAGTAATTTTTTCTGATGTTAGCATTAAGTATTTTTATGTAATAGGATTATTTTTATTATTCTATTTTGGGAATGTGACTAACACTTTCTAAACTTGAATTTTACTATTAGGCTTCACAGTAGGGTTTAGGCAAGTATGCTTAAATTCATGTATTACAGTACATATAAGTGGAATTTCCTTCCTAATATGAATTCATCAGTTAGTGAATTGTGTGTTTAAGTATTGAGCTTGTGTACAAATTTTAGTCGGTAAATTCTCAGTCATCTTTGAGTTTTGAGCATGAGATGTAATTGTTGAATCTAGTGAGGGAAGAGAATTAGTGAACTCTGAGAATAGAATATGATATGAAAAAGTTATCTACTTTTTGGTGAAATTATAGAGTTTATTGCCAAGATTATATATCAGTTTTTAGTTTTTAACTTAGTAATATTTTCATTGCACCTCTTTATACACACCTCTTTATACAATAACATTAGAAATAGTGTGTATAACACTAACATCAAAAATAACATAAAGAAGAAAATAAGAACCCTTTGTAATATCACCAATTAGAGATAGGCGCTTCAATATATATCTTTCTAGATGTGTTGTACATTTTATATTCACTCATAAAATTTATATTATCTGATTTTTAAAATTTTTAATGACTTTCCATGTAAATGGCCATAATAACTAACCCATCTACTCCAAAAGGAGGCTTGAGTAGAAAAGAATCCTATTGCATTGTTTTTTGGACATTTGACAATAGGATATATGTTTTTGTGGGTTTTAAGGTTTTTTGTTGTAAGCATTATTAAAATATGCAAAAGGAAAAAAGTCACTGATTATACCATGATGCTATGGATATTATTTTTAGATATTACTTTTCAATTATTTCTTTCATGCACCCACAATTTGGAAAAACTAAGTATAAAATGATACCGTAAGTCTGTAATTATTTGCATTTAATTGACACAAGGAATAAACATTTGTCTATATATTTACTATTAAACATTTTGTTACAAATTAAATTTTAAAATTTCTTTTTAAACATTTGTGCATTTTAACATTTTATTTTGAAATAATTTCAAACTTACAACTTGAAAAAATTTATAGAAAAGCTACAAACTATCTGACTGTAAGAAAAAACTCTTATTTATTTCATCCAGAAATATTTAATCAAGTTTCACTAGTAATACCGATGGCATTTGTGTGTGTGTGAGAGAGGGGGCGGGGAGTGGAATGAGGATTGGGGCTTAAATCCAGAGACATTCTTACCACTGAGCTACATCCTGAGTTCCCTTTTATTTACTTATTTTTTATTTTGTAGCAGGGTCTCTCTAAGCTACTGAGGCTAGCCTTGAACTTGGAATCACCCTGTATAATCCTCCCAAGTACCGGGACTGCAGGTGTGTACCACAGCACCTGGTTGATCCCACTGACATCTTTTTTAGTAGAAAATAGATCTGATCCCAAATGTTGGTCTTCACTTACTTGTCATGTCTCTTGAATGTGGAACAGTACCTCAGTCTTGTGACTTTGACGACTTCAACATAATTTAAGATTAGTTACTTTAGTTGGGCAAGGTGATGCACAACTGTAATTTCAGTGCTTGGGAGGCTGAGACAGGAGGATTACAAGTTTCAGAAAAGCCTGATAAATCTAATGAGACTCTCAGCAACCTACCAAGACCTTGTTTCAAGCCAAATACTAGGGATGGGGTTATAGCTAGGAGGTAGAAAGCCCTTGGGTTCAATCTCTAGCACCAAAAAAAAAAAAAATTTATAGACTCCTTAATTTGGGTTTGCCTGGTGTTTCCCCGGTGAGTCAGATGAGTCATTGCATCAGGAGTCTCACAGCAGTGGAGCTCTGTTTGTCTCATTGCATCCCATCAGGTGGCACATGGTGTCCACCTCCCTCTACTGATGACTGGGATGAGGTGATGTGGTTCAGGTTTCTCTGAAAGAAGTTACTCTTTTTCCTTTATCAACAATTATTTTTTTTGAGTGTCTATAAATAACCTATTTTTTCTTCTGTTTTCACCCAGGAGGCTTGGTATCCATTGATGTATCTTGCCTGAATTAATTTACTATGATGATTGCCAAAAGATGAATTTTAAATTCCCATCATTCCATGTACCTTTTAGCAAGCATTCTTGTCTAAGAAAAAGGTTTTCTTCTTTCCTTTCTTTCTCTCTTCCTCCTTCTCTTCCCTTCCCATTTTTCCCTTTTTTTTTATTAGCATAGATTCTTATTTTACCATTTTATTCATTTTTTTTTATGGTACTAGGGTTCCTGGAATCCCTTCTATCTCCGGGCTACACTCCCAGACCTATGTTTTATATTTTTTTATTTGGAAGCAGGGTCTCTTAAGCCAGTGCAATCCTCCTGTCTCCGCCTCCCAAGTGCGGGGATTACAAGCATGCGCCACCACGCCTGACCTTATTCATTATTTTGATCTTCAAATTGTCCCAGATTTGACAAGTAGGACTCTCTTCAAGTGATTCTTGTGTCCTTTTGCCATGACCCCAACATTCTGAGTTCCTAACTCCTTTGCTGCCCAGGAAGTTGTTCTAGGCTTATCCTGCACTCCCTTCAGTCCTGTGATAGCCCGTTAACCTAGGTTCCTGTTAGTGGAGAATGGCATTTAGAAGCTAAGAGCTGGGTGCTAAGGTCACATTGCTACTGTAGTAAAAATCACTGCTCCCATGCCTATTCTGTGAACAGAGCCAGAAAATTTGTTTTCTTCCCCTCCCTCCCTCTCTTATCTCTGTCTCTATATTAACATAAGTTCATACCAATATCTGCAGTCCCAAATTCAGTACCACCAGGGTTCATTCCACTTTCTCAAATTTGTAACTCTCTTCTCTGGCGGTAAGAAGACCTGGCTCTCGTTATTACCAATATATTTACTTATTTGCTCAGTCCACCTGAATGTAAGCAGACTCCCATCCCACTGGGCCATTGCCCTGCTGAGCCTCTTCCCCACCCAGGCTCCAGTCTCCACTGACTGCCACCCCCTGTGGGGACCTTCTTGGTTCAAAGGAGTCCAGAATGTTTTCGTTACTGATAACTCTGAATTTAGTTGAAGTATTTTCTTTTAAAAGAATCTCCAGCCAGATTTAAGCATATAACTTATCTTTCAGGATCATTAATTATCTTCCAACAACTGCCGATTATGGTTTCTGGTAGAAACAAAGCATCTCTTAGTTCCCGTAAATATGCTGTTGCTGTAGTTGTCTCTGCCTGTGTTTTCTATTTTGTCTAGAAAAATTCTACTCATCATCCCCATCTTGATTTAAACATCTTTTTCTGGAGAGTGAAAATAGGGCCTTACTGGATGTTCTCAGTTAGATTAGATTCCATATGTGATACTTTTAAATATATTTTTCATAGTATTTCACATATGTCATTATTTACACAATTAAAATTTTTTTTGTTCAAAGTCTGTCTGCCTCGATAAACTGTAATTTCCTCAGTGGGCAAAAAGAACATGTGTGTTTTATCCTAAAGTGTTCAGAATCCACTACCTGGCTTGCAAAAGTATATTGATGTGTGTGTGTGTGTGTGTGTGTGTGTGTGTGTGTGTGTGTGTGTGTACGTACATTGGTAGATTTAAAATTAAATTATAATTCTAAGTTAAATTGTCTCTAGCAATACTAAAGAGGGAAAAAGTAAAGGCATGTCTTTACCACACAATAGATGTGCTGGAGATGGAGAATATATACCCCGGCTGTTAGCATACTTGTTGCCAGATTTTTCTTGTAGGAGTTAGACATGTGCATTGTGGCGCTGAGATCTGATCCTTAGTGTAGCCAAAGTATGTGTGATAATGGGTCCTGTTGTAATGCATTATGTTCGGATATACCATTTATAATGTCTAAGCTGTCAAAGAGAGGAGAGATTTAAAGCAACTTTGTATCCAGATTTCAAAACATCTGGATCTTTTTAACAAGTGCCCATAGGCTGTTCTCAGTTTCAAATCCATTGTTCATAAAGCATTACGGCATTTCTTCTATCAAGACACTTGTTTGAAAGACAAAGCGCTGAAATAAAAGAACTGATCAATCCTGTTGTTTGGATTTGGATTCTTTTGTCCCATGCTGAAGATCTCTGGGGAAGGAAGTAGTAACTGTTCTCCATGGGCTTTAGGACTCTCCCTCTTTCTAAACCTCTCCCAAATGCATGGAACTGCCAAATATTTTCTCCATTCCTAACAGTTACTACAGTTGCCTTCTTTGTTTTATGTAGTGTCAGAACAAGTTCCTTGCAAATATAGTGGAAAATTTTGTGTAATTTTAATTATGCTTCTCAGTAATGATTCTCTACCCTTTTAAAAGGGAAAGATTTATTACATTATAGCACTAACATGATTTTCAACCCTGTTCTCCCTTTTATAAGTTCTTCTTGTTCCAGACACTTGTTTGTATGTAAGGTCAATTCTAGTAAATAGAGAAGCAATATGTATAGAGTATATTGTAAAGTACAGGCATCGGTGAAAGTTCCATTTCCTGTCAAAGGAAAGCTTATTCTATAAGCAATAAAATATCTGAAAGATGGTCATATTTCACATGGGGTCTTGGTATTTGAGGACAGGTTAAATGCCTCTTCTAGTTCCCTAGACCCTCTGCACAGTGCAAAATTTCTATAGTAATTTCTGTTAAAAATAGAATAAAATTTTTATGTAATTTTTTATTTTATTTATTTATTTATTTATTTTTGTGGTACTGGGGTTTCTGGAAGCCCTTGAACCTCTGGGCTACACTCCCAGACCTATTTTATATTTTTATTTGGAAACAGGGTCTCCTAAGCCAGCGCAGCTGGCTTCGAACCTACGCGATCCTCCTGTCTCTGCCTCCCAAGCGCAGGGATTACAAGCGTGCGCCACCACGCCCGGCTTTATGTAATTTTTAAAGCCCTTGACCTAAAAAAGCTTTTTTACATAGAAATCTGCTTATGAGTCAATGATTTCCAATACAAAAATTGTATATGTATCTTTATTGGGAAACAAATGTTATTTTATGCAGATATTTATTCTAATATCTGCCACTTTACCAGACCATTGCTATGAATCATTTAACAAAATGACCCTTAAAAAGAAAATTTTTATGTTTTTATTATGTGAAATCATAGTTTTTCCATTTGCAGCCAACATTATGTAGAGATACTTGCCGCAAATGTGTAATCAGTATAGACTTATGAATAACCAACCAAGTAGCTTCTACCTCAGTGTTTTATTATCACAGAATTGATCATGTTTGCTTTTTCTGTTTTTGAAAAATCTTCTCATTAGAATAGCAGCTCCATAAGTGTAGGGCTTGTTTCGTGTTCAGCTCTGTCATCGTCACTAGGAACAGTACTTGATACCTAATAAATGTTGGAGTAATTATTTGGATAATAAATGTTGGAAGGAACGAATGTGTTTATAAATGTAATTGCTTGCAGGGTGTGGTGGTGCATGCCTGTTATCCCAATGCTTAGGAGGCAGAGTCAAGGAGGATAGGAGGTTCTAGGACAGCCTTAGCAACTTCGTGAAGCTTTCAGCAAATTGGCAAGACCCCTTTTCCAAATAAAAAAGTAAAATAGGGCTGGGGTGTAGATCACAGGTAGAATGCCCCTGGGTTTAATCCATAACACCACAAGCACCAAAAAATTCTAATTGCTTTCTTTATCAGAAATTCTTGTAGTAGCAGTGGTTATCTTCCTGTTAAAATTTTCTGAACTCGCAGTGAGTATTCCATCTCAAGATGGAACAGGAATCAAGATGGAACATCAGTTACTGGAAGCACAGCTTAAAAGTGTGGTAGGACTGTTTGGCTTTAACACTTTTAAAAAAGCAAAATGTTAGAGGCAGAACATTGGAAGGCATGTTATGTCAACAGAACGGGGAGGTAGGTTAGTGGGTAACTAGACTAAGAAAACATGCTGATTTGTGACACTGTTTTAGTTGGAAGTGAGAGTCTAAAGCATGTGGGAAAGATGTGGATTAGAACTAGGGATTTATAGTCACCACCATATAAATAATATTTGAAATGGTGAGCATAGATGATCTCATATGGTGAGACTCAGCAGAAGAACATAAAAGACCAAGGAGGCAATTATTTCAGGAATGAGGGCATGATACACTTTCAGAGAGAAAAGTATTGAAAGAAAGGCCAGAAGAGATGCTCTGAAATTTGGTATTTAGGTGACCATCAGAAATCTTAGCAAGGACAGTTTCAGTAGAGTAGTGGACCCAATAGCAAGATAGCAATTGTGTCAGGATGCTTTTTATTATAGAAAGCAACAACCTACTTAAACTGACTCAAAAAATGAAGAAAGTTAATGCAAGGATTTCTAGACTCTCAGAAATGTAAGGGCAGAAAGTCCCTTCTCAGTTTTTCCATTCATACCAGCAGGAGGAAGATACGAGGCACTCAGACTTATCCTTCTCTTCTTCCCTTTTTCTTTCAGGGCCTGATGGGATGAATCTCTTAGCTTTTCTACTTTCCTCTCTAAAGACTGATTCATCACTTCCTCTGCTACTATGTCCATAATATAAACTCTACCATTTTAGCCATTTTGTATGTGCATGTGTGTGTGTGTGTGTGTGGTACTGGGGTTTCTGGAAGCCCGTCTACCTCCAGGCTATACTCCCAGACCTATTTTTATATTTTTATTTGGAAACAGGGTCTCTTAAGCCAGTGAGGCTGGCTTTGAACCTGCATGATCCTCCTGTCTCCGCCTCCCAAGCGTGGGGATTACAAGCGTGTGCCACCACGCTTGGCCATTTTAGCCATTTTAAAGCATACAATTTCATGGCATTTAGTGCATTCATAGGATCACAGCATTGCATTGCTACTGTCACTACTTCCAGAACGTTTTGTCACCCAAAAAGGAAACCTTGAGCCCACTGAACAGTTGCTCCCCCTTCCTCATTTCTCCAGCAGCTAATCTAGTCTGCTTTCTGCCTCTCCAGATTTTCCTTTTCTGTGTATTTCATTTAAGTGGAATCATATACTATGTGGCCTTCTGCGACTGGCTTCTTTCACTTCGAATTCTGTTTTCAAGGTTTATCCATAATGTAGGAGATATAACTATTCCATTCCTTTTTATAGTTGGATAATAATCTATTGCATGAATATGCCACATTTTATCTACTTGTCAATTGATAGATATTTGGGTTGTTTCTGCCTTTTGGCTATTTCAAATACTGCTGCTATGAACATTTGTATGTGAGTTTTTGTTTGAACACCTGTTTTCAATTCTTTTATGTGTGTGTGTGTGTGTGTGTGTGTGTGTGTGTGTGTGTGTGTATGTATATATATGAAGAGCTGGATCATATGGGAATTCTGATTAACTTTTTGAGAAACTGCCAACCTTTTTCCACAGTGGCTGTACCATTTCACATTCCCATCAACAATGTGTGAGGGCTCCACTTTCTCCACATGCTTGCCAGCTATTTTCTCTTTTATTATTGCCATCTGATTGGATGTACTGTGGATCCCATGTGGTTTTCATTTGGATTTCCCTAATAACTAATGATATTGAGTATGTGTGTGTATATATATATTTGAAGAATTAACTTTAAGTTCTTTGTTTTAAAAAAGTTAGATTGTCTTTTCTTTTCGCCGTCGAACTGTACGAGTTCTTTGTGTATTCTGGACACTAGACCCACATTTATGATTTGCGAATTCTTTCATTTTGTAGGTTGTTTTTTCACATTCTTGACTACGCACCAAAATTTTTAACTTTGACAGGGTACAATTTATCTTTCGTTTTTCATGTTTTGGGTGCCATATGTAAGAACTATTGCCAAACCCAAGGTCAAAGATTTACCTCTAAGAATTTAATTGGTTTAGCTCTCACATTTATATTGTTAGTTCATTCTGAGTTAATTGTGCAACTAATGTAAGATACCCAACTTCATTCTTTTGCATGTGGGTATCTAGTTATCTCAGCACCTTTTGTTGAAAAGATCACTTTTTTTCCCCTCCATTGACTGGTCATAGCTCCATTATTTGAAACAAATTGCCAGTAGATATAGGTTTGTTTCTAGACTCTTAGTTCGATTTTATTGGTCTACGTGTCTACCCTTCTGTGTGCCAATACCCTACTGTTTTGATTGCTATACCTCTGCATTAAGTTTTGAAATTAGTATGTGAGAATCCTCCACATTTTTCTTCTTCAGGATTTCTTTTTTAGTTGTTTGGAGCCTCTGTAATTCTATATTAATTTGAAAATTGGCTTTTCTATTTCTGCTAAATAGGTTTTTGGAATTTTGATAGGCATTACATTAGCTCTGTGAATCACTTGGTAATATTGCCATCTTAAAAATATTAAGTATTCCAGTCCAAGAACATAAGATGTCTTTACATTTCTTTAGGCCTTTGATTTCTTTCAGCAATGTTTTATACTTTCAAATGTATGTCTTTGTTTTGGCTAAATTTATTCCCAGATATTTTGTTTCTTTGAGGTTTATGACAAATATAATTGTTTCTTTATTTCCTTTTCAGCATATTCACTGCTGAAGTATAGAAACAATTTTTGTGTTTTGATATTATACATCACATTGTTATTAAGTTCATTTATTGGCTCTATTAGTTTTTAAGATTCTTTGGATTTTTTCTTTGCATAAGATTATGTCATCTACAAATGTACTTTTATGTCTTACTTTCCAATCTGATAGCCTTTTATTGCCATTCATTTCCTAATTATTACATCTGGAACATTCAGTATAAAGTGGTCAAAGTAGAAATCTCGTCTTGCTCCTCCTGATTATAAAGGAAATGCTTTCAATGTTTCACTGTTAGGTTTATGTGGGTTTTTCATAAATTCTCTTTGTCATGTTGAGATGATTCCATCCTATTTTTAGTTTTTTGAATGTTTCTTTTTTAATGAAGAGGTGGTATTTGATTTTGCAAAAGAAAAAAGATATGATTTTTATTTTTTTATTTTATTAATGTGTGTTAATGTGAAATATTATGCTGTCCTACTGGATCCTGTCTGAGACATAAGTTACACTGTTCTGCATACCCATGCTACGTGTGTTACCCATCTTTTAGTCACTATGACTGGCTAGATGATCAGACCCACTTGCATGGCATTGCAGCAGTTGCATACAAGCAACCCGATTTTTATTGGGTAATGAGTCTTAGTCCATTTTGTTTCACTGTAATAAAGTACGTGAGGTTGAGTAGTTTATAAAGAATAGAAGTTTAGCTCATTGTTCTGGAGACTGGGAAGTCTAGGAGCATGGTGCCAATACCAGGTAAAGCCTTGCTTCATGATAAGATAGTCAAGGGCATCCTATGGGGAGAAAGAGCAAGCTTGTCAGAGATCACTCACTTTTATAAGAAAGTTGCTCCTTCAGTAATCCATTCATCACCTCCAAAAGTTCCATATTAAAGTACTATTAACTTATGAGTTGGGGGATCAAGTTTGCAACACATGAATTTGGAGGACACATTCAAACACAGCAATTCTCAAAGCATAAAAGTAGTGATGCTGGAAATTTGTATATTTCAAAGAGAAGCTTAAAGTGCTTCATCTCACATTATCATAAGAAAAAGGATAAGTATACTATTATAAGATATTTTGAAGCCTGGTGTGGTGACCAATGCTTGTAATCCCAGTACTTGGGAGGCTGAGACAGGAGGATCTGAGTTTTTGGCCAGCCTTAGCTACTTAGTGAGGCCCTCAGCAACTTATTCAGACCCTGTTTAAAAAAAAAAAAGAATGGGCTGGGGATGTAGCTTAAATGTAGAATGCCCCTGGGTTCAATCCCCAGTGTCACACACACACAAAAAAAAGTTATTTTGAGAGAAAAACTCATTCATAGAAGATTATAGCATATTTTTAGCGTTTTCTACTTTTATTGTTAATCTCTTATTGTACCTAATATAAACTTTATTATAGGTATATGTGTATAGGAAAAAACAACATAGTATATATACCATTTGGTACTATATTCTGCTGGAAGTACATTGAGGAGTAAGTGAGCAATGGGACAATAACGTAGAATAAGTTGTTCTTTTTTTAAAAACTAGATAAAAAGCCCTGAGAGTATAGAGGACAGCTAAGTAAAACATATGGAACATGCCTATCCAGACAAGAAGAAAAGATGAAAGACAAGTAAGAGAAAAGAACAGAGGGTGCAAAGTTTTGTAGCAAATGAGGTTGAGAATCAGAGCATGGAACTGAAGGGTTGAATATAATTGAAGATGTGATGATATCTGATCCTTTGAAACTAGAATAAAGAAGGGAAACTTGGAATTTTCTACTTTCATGATGCTCTAAGGGCATTTTATTATTTTTCCCTTTCTGTTTCAGGTCCTGAAGCTGTGCCACCTTCCCTTCTCAAAGTAGTGATGAAACCCATAGCAACTGTAGGAGAAAGCTACCAGTACCCTCCTGCCAACTGGGCTGCACTCCTTTCTCCACTTATGAGGCTCAACTTTGGTAAATATCCAGCAGTTTTAGGTCTTCAAACTTTACTTTGGGGATTGGACCTGAGTAGAACAACAGATTCTTTGTCACCATCAGTAGTGACTGGAAGACTTTGGAATCTTGAGGTTTGTCCTCTTGGCTGGGTTGTGTTCAGAGACTCATTGAGTCCCCATAGCTAAGAGTGAAGAGACAGAGACCCAGATCAGAGAAAGTCTCTGAGAACAATGCTTGACCCAGGTATGTGGTGCAGACCTGGACTGATGATTATCAAACTGCTCATAGAGCCCCAGTTGTTTTTTTGTTTTGTTTTGGTTTGTGTGGGTTGTTTTTTTTTTTGTTTTTGTTTTTGTTTTGGCAATACTGGAGATGGAACCCAGGGGCATTCTACCTCCGAACTATACATTCAGCCCTATTTTTCAGGCTTCTTATTTTTGAAACAGGGTCTCACTGATTTGCGAAGGGCCTCACTAAGTAGCTGAGACTGTCTGTGAATCGCGATCCTCTGATCTCAGCCTCCTGAATGCTGGGATTACAAGTGTGTGCCACCACACACAGCTCAACAGCCCCAGGTTTTAAGAAAGCTGTGTAGGATGCTGTATTTTCTATTATTGTTGTAACAAATTGCTGCAATCTTTATCGTATTGTTCTATAGGTTGGTGATAACGAACATGATTCTCACCAGACTAAGATCAAGGAAGCAGCAGGGCAGTATTCCATTCTAGAGACTCTGGGGAAAATCTCTTTTCTCCATTTTTGAGCTTCTTGAGGCTACTCACGTCCTTTGGTCCCCCCGCCCCATTCTTTACCTTCAAAAGAAACCATGAACAGCTGAGGCTTTCACACACTATAGTCTTTCTGGTTCTCTGAAAGGTTTTCTATGTTTACATAGTCCTGTGACTAATGAGCCCATGTAAAGAATCCAGTAAAATCTCCTCTCTGAAGGACCTTACCTTCATCACATGTACAAAGTTCCTTTGCCATGTAGGATAATATATTCACAGGTTCCAGGGATTAGGATGTGGGCATCATTATGGGGCCATTATTCTGCATTGCACAGATTCCTTATGGTAAGAAGCAAGGGGAATGCATGTTAACACCTAAATTTCATCCACAGCACTCTTCTTTCATACAGAATGCAGTGACCACATGCAAACTGAATTTCATTTGCTTGATTCCTGTCCAATTTCAGAAAGAATAATTTGAACAGTGTCATAAAATTGTGTGTATTTGACATGGCTTCTCTATCACATAGGGTGATGGCTTACACATAATAAAAAGAATGACTCGAATACTATAATTTATGCGGACTTGAAGAGATAATTAAAGATGGTTTGACTATGTATATATATATATATATTTTTTTTTTTTGCCTAAATGTTTTCATTTGAACCTCATCCCTGTGTAAGACATGATGTCACTGTACTGGGTTTCCAGATATTTCATTTGGAAAATATGTTCCTTTGTCCCTCTCCTGATTTTGTATGCTGTATTGAAAATATTTGCATTTTAGTTAAATTCTTAGAACAAAAAGAGATTAATATCTGGTTTGGAAAGAGTCCACTGATGAGTATCAGACTACTGAGAACACTTGGTCACTAGGGGGAGTGGCTATGTCACCAGCCATTTCAGCCACAGATCCCTCTTTATACTGAGCACAAGGTACAGAGGAGGGAAAGATGGGGACCAAGAGGTTATTAGCAAGAATTTTTCCCATATTTTTATAGTACTTGAGTACTTAGACTTATCTAAGTACCATAAGAGAAATTACCCTACTTGGTTCAAGGCCCTTGCTAGTTCCAAGACTTGGGACCGTAACACCACATGACACATTCTTTGCCTCATAACCAACAGGGTCTCTTGAAATACCTTTTAGTTTACTAAAGTGCTATTTTTTAAATTTATTTATTTATTTATTTTGGTGGTACTGGGAATAGAAGCCAGGGGCATTCTATCTCTGAGCTACACCCCCCAGCCCGAGTTTTTATTCTTTATTTTGAAACAGGGTCTCACTGAGTTGCAAAGGGCCTCACTACGTAGCTGAGGCTGTCTGCAAACCATGATTCTCCTGTCTCAGCCTCCCAAATGCTGGGATTACAAGCTTGCGCCACCACACCTGGCTCTAAAGTGCTATTGTAATTTGGACATAAAAGCCTGAAAATAAGTTCAAGAAGCAACTACATTATTGAAATTCTCTTCATCCTTCTCTTTCAGGTGAAGAGATACAGCGGCTCTGCCTTGAAGTGGTGGCAACCCAGGCTCAGTCATCCCAGAATGCAGCTGCTCTGCTGGGCTTGTGGGTGGTGCCGCCACTGGTCCATGGTCTGAGCGTACGTAGTGAATAAGAGTTTTGAGAAAGAGTAGGATAATGTGCTTTGGGAGGAAATTAACATTCATCTGGGTATGCTCAAAATAGAAAATGCACAAAGGGATTTTATAAGCACTAAAGGCTTAATAGTATCTGGCCAGAGACTGGGAAATGATGTGATTCAGGGGCCCACCATGGCCATTAGCATTCATGCATTAGCTATCATTTATTACAAAAAGGGATAAATGATGAGGTATTATATCCCCTTAAGATCATACAACTAGAAAGTTGTAGAGTTATTTGAATCTGGGTTTATTTGATAGCATGGTGTACATAGTCATCTCAGCAGGTTTTAAGAGAAAGACTAAATCCACATGCTCTGGATTCCTCCATATATTATTTCTACCTTTCCCAGAGGAAGCATTGATTAAGTTGAGCCTTGAAGGTGTGGTGGAGTTTGGTTAGACATCAAGTCAGAAGCACCAAGGGAGGAAGGAGGGCGAGTATGTGTAGAAGGAGCAGAACCTTTCTGCTAGGATATTTAGCTAAAATAAAAGACTAAGGAAGAAGTGATCGAGCCTGCTACTTGTGATAGGGAGGGCTTGCACCTTCCAGGTATAGGCCAAAGGTAGATAAGAAGACTGAAGTAAGAAGCACAGTGGCACACACCTGTACTTGGGAGGTTGAAACAGGAGGATCTCAGGTTTGGGGCCAGTCTCGGCAACTTAGCGAGACCCTTAGCAGTTTAATGAGGCCCTGTTTTAAAATTAAAAATAAAATAGGGCTGGGGGTATAGATCAGAGGTAGGATGTCCCTGGATTTAATTCCCAGTACCACAAAGCAAACAAACAAGGTGTGAAGTTAGTAGAGATGTATAAGTTTGAGTGTATCTCAAACTAGGACATTTTGAGTACATTCTAATGATTTCTTAGAGATTTACCCATCAATTCTAAATAAATAGTCTTCATCTTTGAATTCTCTCCACAATCAGGCCATTATTCTTCTGTTCTAGAAGTCTTTTGTTCTTTAATAATGCAAAGCCCTCTAATTTCTTCAATCTCTTGGCTTTGGTCCCCACTCCACAGGGTGTTTGTTTGCTTTATCCTTCTCATTCTATCTGGAGGTACGTGTTATTGAAGTCTGCATCCCTTCCATTTGCTATTATCGTGGCCCCATGTCTCCATTCCCAGTGACTTCCATCTAGCTGCCACTTACTGAGTACTTGACATATACCTGGTACCTGTTAGCACCCAGTGAGTACTTATAGACATCAGACTTAGTCTCTGCAACTCTAGCAGACTGGCTTTGGAAAAATAACTTTATTAAATTCTAATTTATATGCCCTATATGTGGCCATTTGTGTGGCCACTGATTGTTTGATGAGCCTAAACATTGATGAGTTTTAGTACAAGTTTTCAGTCATTTCTAAAAATGTCCCCATCACTCAACACAAGTTCCGTGGTGCCTGTTTTTTTAATCAGTCTCTACTCTCAACCTCAGACTTGGGCCTTTACTGATCTGCTATCTCTATAATTTGCCTTTTCAAAAGAACTTATGTATACATTTAAATTCTATATAAATTTTGAAATTCTTTAGAATAGACTCATACAATATGAAGTTTTTTGTCTCTTGTTTTCTTTGCATTTGGTAAGTTGATAAACTGAGACAAATAGAAGTCAAGTAAAATTTGCATAGCTATAAGAGTGCGCACACTGTCTAGTTGACTCCAGAGCCATATACTATAGACTACTACTTCCTTTTAAATCAGGTGTAGCTCTGCCTGTTTTGTTGACCTCAGAAAATTTTCTAGAATTTAGTAATCCTTCCATTTCTTTATTAGATCTATGCAGCTCTTTGCATTTGTCTTTGGTAATGGATCTTTCTTTTACTCTGTTCATTACAAATTGGTTTTTGGATTAATTTTCTTCTATAGTAATCCAAGATGATATATTGTTTAAAATGAGCACTTCAGAAAACTCATGCCAACTATGCCAATCTTTTGGGAAAGGTACTGATGTTATTGTCAGATTTTATTTTTTTGAACCCAGGGGCCTTCTACGTCCAGGCTACATTCCCAGACCTATTTTATATTTTATTTGGAAACAGGGTCTCTTAAACCAGTTGAGGCTAGCTTCGAACCTGCACGATCCTCCTGTCTCAGCCTCTCAAGCGCAGGGATTACGAGTGTGCGCCACCACATCTGGCTAGAGCATTTTTTGGACATGCTACCCCTTTAGTGTCACACTTGTGCTTCTAAGAATTGTTGAAGTCCACTCCCTTAAAGTCTGTGTCATGTGACAGAGCTAACATTCTCCCCACTTTTTGACTCTTGTGAGCTCTGAGATGCCTTGGTCAGTTTAACATGTTTATTTGGTGATTCTTTGGCCAGATGTGACCCCGCATGCCAGTCTCCTCATGCCTTATTTTTCCTGAGCAGAAGAAATTAGCACATGCTCCAGTTAGTTGATTTCTAGCAGATGAGTCTGTCATCTTCAGAAGCTTTTCTTGCTGGAGAATACAGCTTTTAAACACTGAGCAGCAACTGTGTCAGCCAGCATTCTCACTTCTGTTACTCTGAAAACCTGATGACCACACCTTAAAGGAAGGAAGATTTATTTGCTCACAGCTCTGGAGAATTCAGAGGATTTAGTCCATGTTACCTCTGGAGAACTCAGGGCAGGGCAGTGGGAAGCAGGGGGTGGGGTGATGAGGGAGGGTCCATGGATGTGTGTACAGCCCTCAAGGCCACACCCCCCATGACCTACCACCTCCTCTAGTCACACCCCACCTGCCTACCTAAACACCCAATCAGTCCATGAACCCATTAGTGGATTCATCTATTGATGAGATTAGAACCCCCTGATAATTTCAATCACTTCCCCTCTGGGCACTTCAGCATTAATACATGATCTATTCCAGGGGGCATTCCACATCTAAACTATAACAGCAGTTGTCACATTCAGAAAAGGCATTTTATTCCCCTCTCTGAAACAATCCAAGGATTAAGCTGAGTAGTTCACAGATGGACTGTAGATAACACATATACGCATGAGTCACCCTGGATCAGAAGTGATAGCCAAAATTACATAGAGTGGTGACCAATTGGATCATGAGGCTGTGGGAAAATGAAGGAGGGGGAAGTAACTGACCCTTTTATCCCTGTCTACTCTCAAACATGGCGATGACCGAGAAGTTTTGAGCACTTAACCTCTTCGTTTTTACTTCCAGCTGGATATCAAGAAATACCTCCTGGTATCTGTGCCTTTGTGGATAAAGTACATCTCTGATGAACAGATCCTGGGTTTTATTGAAAATTTAATGGTGACAGTTTTCAACACAGCTTCTCCACTTTGCAATCCTGAGTTATGCTCGAGTGCCTTACAGGGTCTAAGCCAGGCCATGAAACTGCCCAGTCCTGCCCACCACCTCTGGAGTGTGCTCTGCGAAGCTACTGGGAAAATTTTTGACCTTCTGCCAAATAAGATTCGGGTGAGGAACAAAAATATTTACATTCCTGACAATTTATGTTTGGGCTTCTTTAAAGCCTTTTTGGCAAAGCAGGGAGGTATATGTTTTAAGAATGTGGGTGGGAAGGCTAGCAAGAAATAACCACATTCTTCACTAAGAGTATGTTTGCTTCCAAAATCTAAGTTGAGGTTGAATTTTTGGAACCAAAGATTTGAGCATGCTTAGAAACAGGTTAACCAGTGTAGCTCCATGAAGTTTCTGTTCGGCCTTGTGCTAGATGAGCAAGCTGAGAAATCCTGAACACTTTCCCCTTGAAGAGTCCTGGGGCATATTGTCCAATATACTGTTTTTATCAAATCACTTAATATTAGCCTTCCCCTCCTTCAACAGACTTCTGAATTGAAGTTTTACAAGGATTAAAAAAAAAATCTGTAGCTTGGAGGTAGAAGGTCCCTGAGTTCCACTCGTAGTACCACAAAAATAAATAAATAAATAAATAAATAAATAAATAAATAAATAAATAAATCTGTTTGAAACAATGGGATTCTGAGAAGGAGGGAGGAAATTATAGCCAAGTAAATACACAGAATAACAGGAAAGATGTTTATAAGATGATAAAATGTGGTCATATATTTTGGTTTAGTTAAAATTAAAATCTCATTGGCTGCATTTCACAGGGATAAACAAGCCTAAGAATTTGTCAAAGCATGAAAAATAGACTTGGTATTTTTATTTTATATTGTATTTCGACATGCTTGGGATTTTTTGTTTTGTTTTGTTTTGTTACCAGAGAAATGATCTAGAGCTATATATCAGTGTAGCAAAATGCCTCTCGGAAATGACAGATGATGAAGCCAATCGGGTCTTGCAGATTACTAAGGTAATAATCAATCAATCTCTCTCTCTCTCTCTCTCTCTCTCTCTCTCTCTCTCTCTCTCTCTCTTATTGAGGCAGAAATTCCAATTGAAAAATTGATTACGTGTCCTTTTGATTGAAGTTAGTTTTGCTTTATATTAGCTACTAGTTGATTTTGGAACACTTTGTTTGTTTCACTATGGGGTCTAGTATCCAACCTATTAGTATGATTGGTTCTTAGTTCATGTAAGGGTGGATGAATAACTTTTTAACTAAATTTCTCCCACTTTGTCAAGAACAATTTTGAGTCAGCTATGGACAAAAATAAGTATAGGGAAACCTTTTTATTGCAGTATTCACAAGAATGAGAATATTTTGGCCAAAGAACTTATGGTACATAGCAGGCATAAATAAGTAGTTCTAGTCTCACGTTTTTTTTTTTTTTTTATGCTTGATGCTATCCTTTTAGAATGTATAAGTATAATTGATTGAAAATCAAGCACTTGTTAGCCCTGGCACAGGATAATTTATTAGTAAACCCCCTATATCCAAATATGAATGAAAAAATAGTATATCAATAAGGTTGCAAGATTTAGCAAATAAAATACAAGCTGTTTTGTTAAATTTGAGTTGAAAATAAAGTGTATGTCCTGGTTTTTCTTGTATCTCCTAATTAGCATACATATTTGAAAGTAACTTTGCGTATAGCTAATACCATGAGCACTCTTACCCTGATAGTTGGTGGACACCTTGACATATATTCCATTTTATGGCAAGCTTGCTTATTCAGGTGGGTCCCTGACAGGATCATATAATCATCATTGTTTTGTGGTCTTTTTGTTTTGTTTTGTTTTGTTTTGTTTTGGTGGTACTAGGGGTGGAACCCAGAGGCTTTATACCTCTGAGCTATACTCTCAGACCTATTTTTTTAATATTTTATTTGGAAACAGGGTCTCACTAAGTTGCTAGAGCCTCACTAAGTAGCTGAGACTGGCTTCGAACCTGTGCAATCCTCCTGTCTCAGCCTCCCAAGTACTGGGATTATAAGCATGTGCCACCACACGCAGCTTAACCATGGTTTTTAAGACATTCTCTGGGGAGTGACACCAGCCCTACCTGGTAATTGATTAGAAATGTGAATCTGAAGTCCCACTCCAGACTTACAAAATCAGAAATTCTAAGTTCCTGGAGTCTGTATGTAGCAGTTTCTCCGGGAGGTTCTACTATGCCCTAAGGTTGAGACCACCATTAGAGTGGTGGACTACCAGTATTTTGGAAAATAGCTTGTTTCAAACAAAGGGAAGAAAATAGGGAAGTGGCCGGGCGTGGTGGCGCACGCTTGTAATCCCCGCGCTTGGGAGGCAGAGACAGGAGGATCGCGCAGGTTCCAAGCCAGCCGCGCGCGCTGGCTTAGGAGACCCTGTTTCCAAATAAAAATGTAAAAATAGGTCTGGGAGTGTAGCCCGGAGGTAGAAGGGCTTCCAGGAACCCCAGTACCACCAAAAAAAAAAAAAAAGAAAGAAAAAGAAAATAGGGAAGGGGTGTGAGGATGAACTCTGGATCCTCACTGCTCCCGTGCAGTGCCCATCGCCGCAATCCCCTAGCAACATGACCTCGGCTGAGTTTCATAACCTCTGTCTGCTTTAGTGTCCATACATAAAAGGGAAATGGTAGTACCTATGTTTTAGGGTTGTTTTGAGAGTTAAATGATTTAATCTATGTCAAGTACCTGCAATATTAGGGCCTGGCCCAAGGCAAGCAGTCAGTAATTGTTATCCATGATTATTATACTCGTATCATTAATTTTATCATTGTATTTATGCAATGTAGTTGAAAAGAAAACATATAATTTTACTTCTTGGTATGCGAAGCTGCAACTTGCTGTGTTACTCACTTAGATTTCTAAAGTGCCATTCAGAACATTGTCGCTGAAACATACTAAGCAGTGTTCTGATGTCCCCCAAAGAGTTAAGTCTGCTCCACTGAGGTCAGAATTGTTTTTGCTTTTGTTTTTTGTGATACTGGGCACTGAATCTGGGAGCATTCTACCTCTGAGCTATAGCCTCAACCCTGTTTTTTGCTGGGGTGGGTACTGGGGATTGAATCCAGGGGCATTCTACTTCCAAGCTATACTACAAGCCCTATTCTATTTTTATTTTCAAACTGGGTCCCACTAGGTTGCTGGTAGTCTCTCCTCTCTAAGGCTACCCTTGGACCAAGGATCCTCCTATCTCAGCCTCCCAAGTACTGGGATTACAGGCATGCACCACCACACCAGGCTAGAGGTCAAAGTTTTTTATTCATTTTTGGGAAGAATAGAAGCAAGAAGTCCTAGTGAAGAGCACAGACTCCTTGGGTTCCAAATCTGACTCAGACATGCCTAGCTTTTTGACCCTTAGCAAGCTACTTAACCTCTGCTTCAGTTTGAAAAAGGATGAAGTAATCTTTAACAAAAGAGTAGTGTGTGAATTACATAACTGACATAGCAGTTCCCAAATGTTTTGATCTCAGGGACACTTTAGTTTCTTAAAAATTATTGAGGACTCCAAGAGCTTTTACTTATAGATTTTATTTGCTGATATTTACTTTATTAGAAACTAAAGCTAGGAAAAAAGTAAATGTTTACTTAAAAGTGTAAGAATAAACCCATCATATCTTCACACAGATGACAAAAAATATTTTCCAAAAATACACACACGCGCGTGCGCGTGCACAGGAAAAGTGGCGTTTTCATTTTCGTAAATCTCTTTAATGTCTGACTCAGAAGACAGCTATATTTTTATGGCTGTTTCTTCATTTAGTCTCCTGTAATGTTGTTTTGGTGAAATCTGTGAAGAAATTCCAACCTCATACAGATACATAGGTGGGAAAAGGAGAGAGGGTGTTAATAGTCTTCTCAGATAATTATGGACAGCCTTCTTTGATATTGCACCAAAACTCAACAACTTGTAGTTACTTAAAGGCGAGTTGCAATGTAGAATCCCGAACCCACATCAGTCTAATTCATGTACTGACACAGTAAAATCTATTGGTCTGTCTTGCGCTTTAGATCTTTTGCCCGCACATAATTTTGTTATGTCACAGAGTGGCCATTTGGAAAATGTTGGATCACTGCATTTCAGATATCTTCCAAATGTTGATACATTTCATTATAACAATATCAAAACATCACATTTGTTAATAGCCTCCAGCAATCTCATCAGAAATGCCTTTTACATATTGGGAAGCTGCCAAACTCATAGTATCAGCTATAATTTTTTTTTTTAAAATCCAACTTTTTACTAGGAAGCTCAGATTTTTATCATTGGCAAAGAATAGTCATATGCTTTCTTTGAATTGACAGGCCTGTTTCCCTCAGATTTTTAATAAAATAACCCATAAATATTCATTTTGAATAACCATAGTTTGTCTCTCATTCTTTCAAGTAAATAGTATTCCATGAGAAGAGAGGCTATTTTAGCATACAGCTGAATCTTAGAGTGTTTTCTTCTTGTGGCAGCCATTTGGGAAGTTCTTTTGTGTATTTCCCAGTTTGTTACATAGAATATTAAAAAGATTTGTACTCGGGAGCCAAAGCTTAAGAAAACTAATAATTATTATTTATAAGGATATTTTATGTGAAGCTGGCTTCTAATAAACTGCCAGTGGCAGTGAAAAACACAGTGAATACCAGTATAGTTCTGGTGTGATTACAAAAATAGTTTTGACCTCACAGAATCTCTCAAAGACTCTTGGGACTCCCAGGGTCACATTTTGGAAACTGCTGAATTAATATATGTTAAGTGCTTGGCATATGACAAGTACTGTTTTTACTCATTTTTATTATTTGTGTATTCTTATCAAATATTACCTATTAACTACTCAACACGTTCATGGTGTTTCTTTTTTAAGGAACAGGATGTAACAGTACAACCCTCTGTTGTATGTGCATCTGATATAGCACACAGGTCGGTCACGTGCCACAGGAAGTGAACAGCGCCAGTTTACCATTAGGAATAATAACATCAAACTCACCATTTCTGTTTTGCCCTTGCCCTGGAGGTTCTGTAGCCACTTGAGTTAATTCAATTGAGACTGAACAGTTTGCTTTTTTGCAGAGCAACATGGAAAAGGCTCTTTTTGTCAAGCTGTACTTAATCTCTCAAGGACGATTCCCCTTGATGAGCTTAACTGATATGCTCAGCGTTGCTGTGCAGCACCAGGAGAAAGAGCCACTGGCCTGCATGATCCTACACAGCTTCTACCAGGCCCGGATTGTGAGCCACGCCAACACAGGTAAGTCCAGCTCTTCCAGTTACCTCGTACTTGTTTTCTCGATGTAAAAGCTCGTTTAGTTCTTCTGGACACAGTGCAGGCCTTCTTAGCCCCAAGAGAGCATCCCGATGGAACTGAGCAGTTATAGCTCACAGCATCTACTTTTTGGAAGTGGGATTGAATTCTTGTGAGGGTTTTTATCTTGTATTTAGCCTTCTAGATTCTCAAGGATACAAACAAGTGTTTCTGCCTACCTCACTTCACTTCCCAGACAAACAAAATGGAAATTGATTCTGCCTGATGAAATTATAAAAGTGGCCATGGAGTGGTCATTTAATGAACAGTCAAAAAGGAAAACAGGAACAATGAAATTAAGTAGTTATTCGTAGACCTTCGCAGGAGTGGAAATACAGAAATCTGGCCCTGCCACCTCCATTCACAAGCTCTGCTAATTCATTCATTAGCTCTGCTAACGAATCACAGGGTGCAACTTTAGCCCATTTCAGACATTACACTTTAATAATCCCTGAAGAGAGGCCTGCCACCTCCCTCTCCTGCCACCTTTCTGACTCCTTCCATCTTTTTGGCCATTTGCTTATCATTTCTTAATGCAGCACTCAGATTTGGAGCGGCTCCTGGCTTAAGCAGGTCCAATTTGGCTGGGTAGCCTCATGATTCTGGACAAGTTACTTATGCTTATGTGTCAGTGTCTCTTCCATCTCTTGTATTTTTATGGTTTAGAGGGAAAACTGACAAACCTGGTTGTAATACCCTGCAGGACTACTTGAGAAATCTTGATTTGCCGTCCTTTCTAGCAGTTGAAACACCTTTCTCCTCTCTATATTAGTGCCTGCCCAGGGAAAAATGAACCTGTGGTGAGAGATTGAATTTCTTTCTAATTCTAAACCAGAAGTATATTTATGAGGGAGAAATCTAGTAGATGTTTCTAAATAAGCATGAAGTTATTTTCAATAAACTGAACTAATTTGATTTGGTTCTAACTAGCCAATTCTCAAATAGAAGTCTCATTTTAACTTTTTAAGAATTTTATTGGTGCAAGGTGTTTATACTGTAGTGAGATTCAGGACGATCTACTCACATATGCATACACCATCTCTTGGTGTTTACCTCTGTATCCCACCCTACTACCCTCCTGTTTTCCATTTATTTGTTTGTTTATTGAAGATTGAATTCATGAGCATTCTTTCTCTAAAGTATATCCCAGCCTTTTTTTATTTGTTTTGAGACAGAATCTGACTAGGTTTCTGAGGCTGGCCTCAGACCTGTGATCCTCCTGTCTAAATACTGGGATTACAGGAATGTGCCATTTGCCTAGCTTTATTCTTTAAAAATATAAAGTCTTCCTCAGTAGTCATTATAGTGCTTGGAATCTGCATTTTTTTTAAATTTAGGAGGACAAAATTGATATTTATGTTTGTATTTTTCTACAGTTACCTACAATGGCCACTTTTAATTTTTATTTCTACATCTTTGGGATAGGTTTCCTCTGTATTTGGCCATAAACTTGGAACACTTAAGCAAAGGAGATTTATAACAACAACCGACCACCCAGGATTCAACATTACTGGGTAGTAGTTGACATACCAGATTTCTCCTACTGTGTTTAATGTTGAGAGAGAGAGAGAGAGAGGGAGAGGGAGAGAGAGAGGGAGGGAGGGAGGGAGGGAGGGAGGAGAGAGAGAGAGAGAGAGAGAGAGAGAGAGAGAGAGAGAGAGAGAGACTCCAATTAATGCATTATCATGAGTAGACATGGAGGCTTGGTGAATAGACTCATTTTTTAAAACAAAGGCCAAAATATGGTTATTTAGTGTGAAGAGTATCAACTCTCTCACAGGCAATCGTAAGCTTCGGGTATCACAAGAGAATTTAAAACTGGAAATCTTACTAGGTGGTATTCTGCTTTATGGTGGTAATTACTGATTTGTTTTATATTTTAAAGGAAAAATCATGGTTTAGTAAGAAAATATCCTTTTTGTTTCAGGTGTGTTGAAGAGAATGGAATGGCTCTTGGAACTGATGGGTTATATCAGAAATGTTGCTTACCAGACAACATCTATCCCGAATGTGGCTCTTGATGAGGTATAATTTAGAGAAGTAGTGTATAGCTTCCTTAAAACATAGGACTTATATTTCTTCTCCCTTAAAGAAGAATATGTGCCTTGGTCAGCTTTCCATTGCTATAACAAATGCTTGACATAGTCAACTTAGAAAAGGGTCATTGTGGCTCATGGCTTCGGAGGGTCCAGTCTGTGACCAGTTGACCACACTGCTTTGGGCCTGTGGTAAAGGGAGTACATCCTGGAAGGAGCAGCTTATGGAGCAGAACTGTTCACCTTGTGATCAGGAAGCAAGAGAGAAGAAGAAAAATAGGCGAGGGCCCCACAATTCCCTTTGAGAGCATACCCCAAAGACTCAACAGCCTTTTACCAGGTCCCACTTCCCAAAGTTTCCAGCACCTCCAGTAGCACCTGGTGACCAGGCCTATAACATAGGGGGTCTTGGGGGCATTAATCATCCAAACTATAGCATGCTGCCTGCGGCTCTTCTTTCCCTGTTTTCTTTTACTTTTGCACAATGCCAGTAATGGCGCTCTATTGCCACAAGAAAACAGGTATTCTTGCCCATGCTCTTGGAGACTCCCAGTGCTGCCCTTTGAGAAATATTTTCAACAGAATATCTTCTTAGAAAGGCAGAACCCAAAGGACACTAACTAGAAAAAGAACTGTATGCTTAGATTTGAGCCCATACAGGATGTGGGAGCACCAAGTTCTCACCTCTGCTCCAGCCCACAGTGTCTAAAAATGCCTTCGGCTTCCTGAGGCTTACGCACATACTCTCACCTGCACGTGTGTGCATATTGGAGGGGAGTTTTTGTCATACCAGCAATATGAGCTATGACCCAAGCCAAGTAAGAACCTCTGGTATCGGGTGAGGTTAAAGAAAATGATTAATAAATAAAAGGAAGGCAGTTCTTTCCTCCTCTCATTTCTTGACCTGGCTGTTGTGCTTTTCTTTTTTTTTTTTTTAGTGGTACTGGAGATGGAACCCAGGGACATTCTACCTCCAAGCAACACTACAGCCCTATATTTATTTATTTTTTTTTTAGTTGTAGTTTTTACTTTGAAACAGGGTCTCACTAAGTAGCTGAAGCCATCTGCGAACTTGTGATTCCCCTGTCTCAGCCTCCCAAGTACTAGGATTACAAGCATGCGCCACCACACCCAGCTTGCTGTGCATTTTTTAGCAGAATTTTTTATAGGCATGCTTCATGGGGGAGTAAGATTTTCATACTCTTCCGTGAAGCATGCCTGTAAAAATTTTGAGCACAGTTTTTCTAAAGAGTCGTTTTTGTTAATTTTTTGAAATTTTAATTCATGAGATTAAAATTTTAAGACATTGAAAAGTTTATTTTTGCAACTAGCATAATTTGTCCTCTCCTAACTTTCTAAGTTTTTATTCACTTTCTCTATTTTCTAACAAAAATCTTAAAATACTTAAAGAATACAGATTAGCAGAAAGAAGCATAATTTAAACCACTCTAATTCAGCAAGTCAGACATGTCCTTATTACCAATGTCTAGATATTTTTTTTACAAGTGTCTAGATCATTTTAAAATCTAAATGGATGGGTTCCAGACAGAATTTTTTAATGCATGAAGAGAGACTTGTTCAAAAATAAAATCAGATGGTACATACTTTTTTTAAAATTGGCTTTGGCTATATAACCACAAATGCTTCTTTTTTAATTTCTTAGACTTTTTGAGAACACCAAAAACAAAACAGTTAGTGTGATTAAGAATAAATTATGCTTCTCCCAAAATCTTAGAACAATAATAATGAAACTGTTGGATCCAATATCTTCACATAAGGGGACTTTAGAAATCTTCCAGTGCCCTGAAATATCTCTTTATTAAGCCTGGAAATTGAGTTTGCTGTCAGTCCAGATCTTCTTCTGGGGTAGGGGCAGGGCAGGAAGAGTGGGTGGGTGAAGGGGAAGGTGACTTTGCATCACAACTGGGACTATGTTTGTGAACATGTGCTACTGTGAATTGCTAAGGCATATGACCTAACATTGCTTCTGTTTCGGTTGCAGGCATTGGACTTTTTGTTGCTGATATTTGCTGCCGCAGTGGTGGCGTGGGCAGACCACGAGGCCCCACTCCTTCTTGGCCTCAGTGCCAGTTGGTTGCCATGGCATCTGGAGAATGGCCCGGCTGGACCAGAATCAAGCTTCCTTGGCAGGAGTCCAGTGCACAGGGTCACTCTGCAGGAGGCTCTCACTCTCCTTCCCAGCAGCATGCTGTTTCTGCTGCAGAAAGAGCCCTGGAAGGAACAGACCCAGAAGGTGAGTCTGGTAGCCACCTGCTCAGCGGGCAGGCGGGCCTTTGTATATCAAAGTTCCTGCTGTAAAATTGAGTGGTGTTTAAGTGCAACTTGAATCACACCACAGGCCTTTATGCTCAGGGACAGGCCAACCCAAGCTCAGGGTAACTGCTGATTAGAAACAACAGTGACAATAGCAACAATTCACTTGCAGTTGAGGCAGGGGAGAGGAAAACCCACACTTTTATTCATTTGTTGATGGCACATGTGCTCTTGATCTTGGGGGCTAAAGGATGAGTTAACTCTCAGCTGGCAAATTTGAGAATCAAGATGGTGGGATATGGTGGTGAACAGCAAGGGAGGAGGTGATCCACATGCCTGGGGTAGGTCAGAGGCCTCTTCTCAGAGCAATTGTGGGTCTGGCCCATCTGTCTTCTTGTAGAGCATGTAAGGTTCCCACAGCTCATTCCATTCCACAGACATGGTGCACGTAGTTGTCATGCCCCTGGCCTGTAGCCGATGCCAAATGGAGTTTGCTAAGGCCTAATATCATCACCCTTTTCCTCATGGAAACCCAAACTGAGAAAATATCCTTTGATTTTTAATACTAAGGCTCCCCAGGCTACTAGTAGGATATGTGAAAATACTGTGTTTCCTGTACTTATTATACAGCTTTGCCTAATCTTTAATGCAGTCAGTTGGAAGATTCTTTTTTGAATCCCATTTAATCAAAACTGGATTTTTATGAGGTTGAAAGCTGAAAAGTAACTTTGTGTTGCTTATTCTTGAAATCTGAATGTTAATCTTTAAAAACATTTCTGAACTGTGAACCCACAGTTTAGCCATGCATAACTCCACTGAGCGCCTCAACGAAAATGCCTTTTTCCCTTTAAATCTGATAAGCATTAGTACTGCTGCCTTAGTTTTATATTTTATGTTCCACTTTAAATCAAAATAAATTTAAATGTGGTCTCCCCTCATGTTATTTCTGGACTGGGACACTGTGTTCATGTTGGAGTGCAAAGTAGACATCTTGCATCGATTATATATTTGTAGTGCTTGATTTATTTACTTACCAGTAGGATATTATAAAACAAAATTGAAAAAGGAAAACAAACCAGAAATTTTTAATTAAAACAGAGAATTAGGAATATTTTCTAACTTTGTTTTGCTTTCTTTAATGCAACGTCTCCCGTCCAAAGTTAAAATGCCAAGTACCTATCACTAATGTTATATGTTTTTCGGTAATCTAAGATTGGTAACATTCATTTGTTGATGAATCATATTAAAAATAAATGTGGCTGCATCCTGGGAAATTGGCTCAACTCATGAGTACTTGAGCTGCTACCTCATTTGTAGGATTTATTCACAGTTAACATGCTTGGTTCCACCTCAGTTATTTTATGCCTTTTCTCTTGCATTTCAACTTCCATTTCCTATTCATTTGGTCACATACTGTTCTCTTCTTAAGAAACATATTTCATTTCAGAAATCAGGCCTTACATCTGATGTTTTCCCCGTGGACTGCGTGAAGTAGGATTTTAGGCCAAAATGCAGGTGGAACCAGTGAGAGGCATCATGATGCAAAGAAAGTGTGTGGGACTAAGAAGCCAGGTGTACCCAAGTTCAACTCTTGGCACTGCTCTTACATGGGGGTGGACCTGGGCAAGGTTATCACATCTCTGGGTCTCTCAGAGTGATCAGAGATAATGTTCATGGTGCACATGCCTACCTTACTCTTACTAGGTCTCTGGGTATTCAGCAGGGGAAGTGGGTTTGATGTCCTGAGGCCTTTTGACTAAATGGGAGCTGTGTTCAAATCCTGTGCTTGGTCCCTGCTGCTCCCCCAGCCCAGGCAGGAATTACCCGAAGACTAATTATACTTATGAACAGATGTGCAGGCATAAAGAACCGACTGAGCTCATGATTATGGGGGCATTGCTTCTCTTCATTGACGCTCTTCTTTTTCATCCTAGTTCATTGACTGGTTATTCAGCATCATGGAAAGTCCTAAAGAAGCCCTCTCAGCAAAGTCCAGGGATCTCTTGAAAGGTATTAAAAAGACTTTGTGCCCAACACTGGTGGAAACCATCCATTGTAGTCCAAGATGCAGAATAGTGTACTTGAGAATTTGGGTTCTGGAAGGGCTCAGTGTGGTTTAGGTCAATAACTGGAGCAGTCACTAGTGTGGCATTCTGAGCCAGAAAGTAGGTTATAAGAGAGCTCTGGCACCTCTAAATTTACTTTTTAGTTAAATAGTTTTTAAGTGTTTTATTATAATGGTAAAATAAAAATTTTCATTACAATTTAGAAAATTTAGACAAGTAAAAGACCAGAGTCCCATTGTCTGAAGACAATTTTGATAATTTCCATAAAAATTTTATGTACCTGTGTGTGTGTATGTGTCTGTCTGTCTGTCTGTCTGTCTGTCTGTCTGTCTGTCTGTGTCTGTCTTACTAGGTTTGAAACCAGGGACATTCTATTCCTTAGCTATACCCCCAACCCTTTTTTAAATTTTTTTTGTTTTGAAACAGAGTCTCACTAGGTTGCTGAAACTGGTCTTGAACCCACAATCCTCCTGTCTCAGCCTCCAAGGTACTGAGATTACAGGAGTGTGAAACCACATGCAGCTCAACATTATGTTTTAAAGCATTTAAAACTGTTCTTACACTGGTTCCATAAGAAGTATTAATGGCTGCATAATATTTTGCCAAGGAATCTACATATTTCCCATTACTGTCAGGCATATAGATGTTTTTTGTATCTTTTATATTTTTTGACTGTATTATACTATGTAGGATCCCCCAATCATGGAATATCCTTTTGAAACATCTTTTTCTCAAATCTGACAGTCATTTTGGCACTGGCTTTGGCCTCTGGGCCAGTGTCTGCTGCGGATGCTGCTGACATGCTATGTGCCAAAAAGTCTCATTTCTGTTGCCCTGCTCTGTGATAATTTATGTGATTAACTTAGAGTCATGGCATGACTTATATTTTACTTTAAGTATGGCATAATATTTCTGGTTGCCAAACAAGCAAGAATGTATTGGTTTTGATTCTTTACCCCCAAAATAGGTGAGAAGCGTGTGGCTAATGGAACAGTACCCACATGATTCTGATAAAATGCAGAAGGTCACTGCAAATCAGCACTGTGATCTTAACATCTTTTCACTTGATCCAGCCCTAGAGACTTGCTTTTACGACTTCCACCATTTGACTGGCCCAGGGAGTTTGGACTCATGGGTCCATAATTCCATAGGTTGCTCCAAACATACATTGTCTTAGGTTACAAAGTTAACAGCCAATACCTATGCAGAAAACAGTCATTTGGTTAAAATAAATGCCATGGGCTTATTAGTGTAAGCTGTGTAACTCTAGCTTACCTATGTGTTTTTTCACATGATTGTATTTTGAATAATATCTCAATATATTTCTATTAAATTTCTAAAATAAGATATGCAAGTTACCTAAAAGGATTACACAGAATTTCTCTACAATAAATTGATTTCAGAGGGACCCAGGGCAGATCAGAAAAAGTATAGACTTGTGAATCCATGTCCAAGTATTTAGCATGGTCACACTTGTTCCACTGAGCACATGAACTCAACTTTATTAGAGGATTGGGGTTTTTGTTTTTTATCTTTAAACATTTGATGATGATAATAATATTCATGTAGAAAAGAACACAAATCTTAAGAGAACTTGCCCTTGTAGTCAGCAAACACATTAAGAACATCACTAGTATCCCAGAAGTCAGTTTTCAGTTTATTCTTGCAGAAATGTCCATTGATTGATCATAAAAAGAACAAAAAAACTTTATCTCCAATTTTTAAAATGATTTTGTGCCATTACAATTCTGTAGGAGGCTTGATGTGAATTTTGTCTTGAAAATTAGCCAAGTAAGAAAAAGCCAGGCTTTACTCTGACACCTTTTTGATCAAAATAGCCTTTTCAAGTGCATCTCTACCAAATGCAATAGTGCACTCTGTATTTTATCTCTTTAGCCACCCTGTTGTCCTTGAGAGTTCTCCCAGAGTTTAAGAAGAAAGCTGTATGGACCAGAGCTTATGGTTGGTGAAAAGTTTTGCAATAATCAAGAAGATTCCCAGCTAAACAAGGCAACCCATAGAAATGGAAGAAATTCTTAAGAATTCGTGTCTGGGATTGGTGCGACATTGATCCTCAGAGTTAAGTGTCATGAAAAGGTGGCCACACTCCTGACAGGTGGGCCATGCATTGCCAAGAGAAGAGTGCACTGCTTTGGTACCCAGGCCAGTTAAGACTGAAATAGAAACATATATTTGGCCAAAGTTCAATGTGATGATTTTCTTTGTGAAAACTTGACTATATCATTGTTTCTCCCCTAAATTCCAGTAAAATAATCTTGTAAATTTTGTGTATGGAACTTTTATTTGTATTAAGGCATATGGGAAGCTTTTGCCAGCAAAAAACAAACTATAGTGGTAACAGTGCTGTGATGATCTATTTTTCACGAAGTCTCTAAGAAGATACTCATTGACTAAATGAGTGAGACAAGTGTTCTGCGATTGATGAAACACTGTTTTGGAGGTGCTATACACATTTGAATAATAAGCATACTATGGAATAATTGATAAATCAGATTCATTAGTGATGGGTAAATTTCCTTAATGCTTGTTGTCTTGAATGTTAGGGAAAGCTATCCAATTCAAAAGAGCTTCAGCCAAAAAGGAGAATATTAGTCACAAGCCAAGAAACTTAAAGTAGATCTGATGAAGCATTGCTGCAGGCAGTGAATCAAGTGGTGCTCCGCTTTGTTACCCAGACCTTGTTTCTCTTGGGGTCATTTCACATCTTTGGCAAGGTAGATGCCATTGCCCTCAGATGTAAGAAAAGGCATCTCTTCCCACAGGTATGGCAGAAGCAACATGGGAGAAGGCTAACTCAGTTTGGGTCACATGTGAGTTTCTGAGCAAATACCTGGGCTCTGCAAAGTGAAGTGCTCTCACTGACTAGGCTTGAGAGTTATTCCTAAGTGCCTGGACAGGGTGGGGAAGGTGCAGCCCCACACAAATCTTTGATGAGAACTGGGTTTGTTCAGAAGGAGGAGGACAGGATCCTGGATGAGAAAAAATGACAACTATCTCCTCTAAAGATTAGAGGAGAGTTGAACTTTCCTTTTTTTTGGGGGGGTGTAATTACATATCTCTTCCATGGTACTTGAGACCTAAAGTAAATGAAGTTCATGACAACATCCTCATGGGTTGCACTTTACTCAGTGGCCTGAGACTCAGCCAACTTTTAGCTTTGATCTGTTTGCTAATTATCCTTCCTTCACACAGCAATTAATAAGTGCTCTTTCTTGTAGGCAATCATCTAAATATACTGATATATGCACATGTGAGATCATTGGGAGGAAAAATTATGCCACTGAAATAATGTACCTTTGTGTCTGTCTGTCTGTCCGACCAGAGCACAATCCCTGGTACATCACAAGCACCATAGAACTTCTAGTATTTTCATGTGTCCTTCACTCTGTCACCAAGTGTAAAAAGTAGGTCTACAAATTTTATCAAATAAATTATTTCCTTAGAGGTTGAGTAAAAGGGAAATTAATTCAAAGGAAGCAAGAAGATTGGAAATTTACACTAGAAGCCAGCTTCCCTCTCCTTCCCACCAATAGAGGTTAAAATTTATCTAATATTTACTATCAGGTGCTAGATAATAAGTATACTTATATTGATTTTTTAATTTTTAAAATACCCACAAGGAGTCATTAGTCTCTATTTTAAAATACAGCAAACACATCCAGTAAGTGGCAGAGTCTTTGAGTCAAGGTACCAGACATTAAGATCCAAAACTATTTCTACCACATGAGGCTCATCAACTCCCAATTCATTCATTCATTCATTCATTCATTCATTCACTCATTCATTTGCTACTGGGACTTGAACCCAGGGACATTCTAACTCCAAGCTACACTCTCAGCTCTATTTTATTTTTTATGTTGAAACAGGGTCTTACTAAGTTGCTTGAGGGCCTCACTAACTTGCTGAGGCTGGCCTTGAACTTTCAGTTCTTCTGTCTCAGCCTCCCAAGTACTGGGATTACAGGCATGTACCACCATGCCCAACTTCAGCTCCTACTTCAAGATGCAAACTTACACTAAAAATTAACCTCACTCATTTTTAACATAGATCGGTGCAATTGGATAACAGGAACTGTCCTTCCTTACATTAGTAGGCTTCTGGAGTTGGAAAGTTGAAGTGTAGTGTAAAGGAGTCAGCCTTCACAGGTTGAAGAACTTTCCATTTCTGGATCACTTTGTAATCATGGGTGGCAACTTCCAGGGAGATGGCAATGGGGGAAGCAGAGTATATATGTCTGGCTGACGCTCGATTTCTATCACAGTACAAATAGCATTCTGACCAAAGGAAGAGACCAGCATAAATTTGAACAAAGCACTGACAATTGAAAAGTGGCAGAATAAAAGCTAAAAATCAGAGAGCAGAAAAGTACCCTGCTCGTATCCAGCTGCTGAGGCTATGAGCATCATCTTGCCTCACCATACTGGTACTGCCAAAGACCCCCAGCAAAAAAAGCCAACATCTTGAAATGAAGTAAGCAGCTGCAGCTCATCAGAATTGTAAGCCGTTAACCCCTCTTGCATGGATCCTGGCTACAACTCACAGCATTGGCAGCTGAGCTCACTGTGCCCTCCAGAGATCCAGATCAGCACTCAACAACACCGTAAGTGAACCCACTGTCCCTGCAGGAGACAGCCTAGCATGGCTACAAAGATTTGCACAGCCAGCAATACAGAATCTGAGACTTTGCAGAACACCCTAATGAAGGTGGGGGGTGGAATCTGCTGTCAGACATAGCAGAGGTGCAGATTAGCAGACAGCCACCAGGGCCAATCAGGCAAAAAGGCCCACCATCCCCAGGGCTCAGAAGTCAAGTAGGACCTCTGGAGATCACCACAGACCACCCAATCGCAGTGACTGGGAAGAAGTGAGACCAACACAGCCCTAGTTGTGGAAAATGGGGACTCATACATATACATTGGTCTGGTCCTAGCAGCACCCGCCAGTTACACAGGCAGGGAGAGGCTCAGGATTAGCATCAGTGGAAAGTGTGGAGACCTGCACTTAACACTAGATCTAGCCCAATTGATACTGGCTGCCTTCTATAGAGAGAGTCTTGGAGACCCAGGCTTGCAGCAAAAAGGTGTTGGTGGCACTCAACACCTGCACAGAGAGAGACAGCAGGCAAGGGTCCCAATTATTGAAGGAGACCAAAAAGCAGGGCTGTAAACTGACATCATAACTATAGGTTACAGAGCAAGTAAGAGTGATTGGAACGTGCTCAAGAACCTATTATAGAATATGAAGCTTAGACGGCTGAAAGAATCTAAGCAGACCCATGAGGACTGCAGAGGTCAGGTCTGCTCACTATTCATATAATTGTAGGGTTGATTATTTGTTTTGTTTTTTAGTGTGTGTGTGTGTGTGTGTGTGTGTGTGTGTGTGTGTGTGTGTGTGTGTGCGTGCTTGTTTGCTCTCTTCCCCACCCTTTTCACAAGCTTCTTCCCTTGTACATATCTACTCTTTTCCCTCTGTTCCTTTTTTTTCCTTTCCTTTGTCTTGTAAACATGGGTAGCAAGTAATAGTAGTGAAGCGGAAGTGGACTCTGAGGAACCACCTTTTTTTACTCTTGAATCAGTAGCCAGAAGTTGCTCGGGCCCAAGTAGAGGGCAGAGAAATCGTCTTAAACTCAGATTGCTCTTTTCATTTGAGCCCACTTGCTTCTCAGACTTTGTCCATCTCCTGCTCTTGACAAGACAGCAAAGAGTAGTATAAGAGAAAGGAAATCAGATATATCTGTTTTCTCTCCCCTAGCTCCTTTTTTTGTTTGTTTTTTGAGAAGCCTTCATGGAAAAATCATAAGATTTTCCTATTTGTAGGAACTTCTAAAGATTCCAAGTTTGATGACTTAAAAATTCTATAATCTAAACATCCTAAGATACAGATCACTGAAATAAGATCCTTCCTCTTAGTTACCTGTATGACCTTGTGTAAGAATTATTTCCTCAAGACATTTCAGTTTCTTCTGCAGAAACCAGAAGTCTCTGCATCTTTATACCAGATGTTCCTAACTTTACACAAAAGGAAACTTAACTTGCAAGTCATCTTCTGTTAGGTTTTGAAGGCATAAGTTGCCAAGACAAATAGCATGTGGAGATATACTAACAAATTAATGTGTGGGGTTAAAGCCATGTTATGTCTCCAAAGTATCCAAACACTCTTGACTCTTGATTTGAAAAGTATACATTTGGAACAGATGTTGGGATCCATGTAAGTGCCTAAAATTTTTGTGTTTTATTTGTAATATAATGCTCCATCGTAACTAAGTGACTCTTAAACTTTTTTTGAAATTAATTGCTAGAAGTTAACTTCTCTTGAAATGACAGTATTTGGAAGTGGGGCTTTGAGGAAATATATATGAAGTAGGGCCCTCATGAATGAGATTAGTGAGTTTGTAAGAAGAGGCATATGAGAGGCGTTTCTCCATGTGGGGGTATAGCAAGAAGGCACCCGTCTGCAAACTCCAATGAAGAATCAGTTATTACCTGGTAACCTCGCTAGGAACTGGATTGGCTGCCCCCATATCGAACATCCCCACATCCAGACCTGTTGCTACTTGGGCACTCAGAAATGAAAAGGAATGCATGTAATTTATCAAATTTGGTTTCTCAATTTTATTGAACTGCTCCAGTTAGCCTCCTTCCTCATCAGCTTTTCAGTAAAATGATCAGATTTCACACAATGTAAATGTATCTTGTATAAACATCATAGCCTTGGTGAAGCAGGATATAGAGTATATGTTTTGAAAAAGCAATTGGCGATAAACAGACTGCTGTCACGTGTAGAGTTCTGGTGGGTGTGCACTTATTTTATGCCATGAATTTTTTTGCCAAGCATGGGTATTTTCCAACAGAATACTTCTTTTTTTATTTTTTTCAGTGCTGGGGATCAAAGCCAGGAGCATTCTACCTCCCAACTATAACCCCAGCCCTATTTTTTAATCTTTATTTTGAAACAGGGTCTCAACGAGTTGCAAAGGGCCTCACTAAGTAGCCGAGGTTGTCCTTGACTCGCGATCCTCCTGTTTCCGCCTCCCAAATGCTGGGATTACAAACATGCACCACCACATCCGGCTTCACCAGAATACTTTCCACGTTGTGTTTGCTGCATCTGCGTGCCTGTTTTTTCTCAGGTCACATTGTAGTGCTGTATTTCACATATTCTTCTTTTTAATGGAAAGGATTCTGAGGATGTCTCTTCTTTCTGAGTAAAGATGATTGTAGATAAAATACATACCTAAAGTGGGGAGGAAAATGGCAAAATTAAGTGAGGCTGCTTAACCATTTCACTATAAAATTACATGAATTTATAATATGGTCAAAATGCTGACTGAAGTCCAGGGCAAGATATTCTTCAAGGGAGACATGAAGGAAGGAACCCTTAAAGAAGTTTCCAGATTTTATGCAAATAGGGAAGTAAATTACTTTTCATTCCTACTATATTTAATGTAGGGCTTCCCCTAATCCTCTTTTTTGGAGGAGTAGCTCTTTTTGTCTTCTGTAAAGTTTTATATTTGATACCTTCTGCAAATAATCATTATCTTGAGAATTTATGAAAGTTAGAGCTAGGTAAATATAAACTTAATAATGAAAGTCTTTTTCCCAATTTCCTGGAAAACAATTAATTGATCAGATTTTTTCAATTGAAATTTTTATTAGTCAACACAGTATATTGTTCATTTACTTGGCATGGGTTTTTTTTTTCAATCTCAGGTTCTCTATACATGTATTCCTCTTTGTAAAACCAAGCCAGGTGTGGTGGCACACACTTTGTAATTCCCATGCTTAGGAGGCTGAGACAGGAGGATCGCACAGCTTCGAAGCCAGCCTTATCCGCCGGGCGTGGTGGCGCACGCTTGTAATCCCAGTGCTTAGGAGGCTGAGACAGGAGGATCGCACGGGTTCGAAACCAGCCTCAGCTACTCTGTGAGGCTACCAGCAACTTAGTGAGACCCTGTTTCCAAATAAAATATTAAAAATGTCTGGGAGTATAGCCCGGAGGTAGAAAGCCTCTGCGATCCACCCCCAGTACCACCAAAAAAAAAGAGAGAGAGAGAGAGAGAGAGAGAGAGAGAGAGAGCGCGAGACCCTGTTTCCAAATAAAATATAAAATAGGTCTGGGAGTGTAGCCCGGAGATAGAAGGGTTCCATCCCCAGTTCCACCAAAAAACAAGGAAACAAACAAACAAACCAATTTAACACATTAGTTGTCTGTATTAATGGGAGTCACTGTGGTATTTCCATACATGCAGCATGGATGGAAACTTTGCTCTTCCTCCCTCCCTGCCTCACTGTCCCCCTTCCCTCTCACTAAATCACTACCCTACTTTCAGGTTGACTTTTAGCTTCCGCATGTGGTACTTGTCTGCATTTGGTTTGTTTCCTTCAACATGAAGTCTTCCAGTTCCATCTGCTTTTCTGCAATCGACAGGATCTTATTTTCCTTGATGGCTAAAAAATATTCCATTGTGTATACATACCATTTTATCTGTGAATGGATACCTAGGGTGATTCCATGACTTAGCTATGATAAGTAGGGCTGCAATAAATATGGACACAGTATCTCTCTTGTATGCTGACTTTATTTCCTATGAATATATACCTAAAAGTAGGATAGCTAGATCATATAGTAGTTTTTTTTTTTTATGAACCTCCATACCGTGATTATTAGTGGCCGTACTAATTTACTTTACTACCAGTATTGTATAAAGGTACTTTTTCTCTACTTCCTCATCAGTATTTAGTTTTTTGATAATCATTTTAACTGGAGCAAGCGTTTCTCACTGTGGTTTTGGTTTGTGCTTCCCTGATGGCTAGCAGTATTGGGCATTTTTCATATATTTATTGGCAATTTTTTTGAAATGTGTCTTCAAATCATTTGCCCATTTTAATCAGATTGCTTTTATATTGTTTTTTGAGTTCTTTATATATGCTAGATATTAAACCTTTGTCAGATGAATAGTTGGCAGATATTTTCTCCTGTTCTGTAGGTTGTCTCATCACTCTGTTGATTACTGTACAGAAGCTTTTACTTTATTATCCCATTTGTCAATATTTTTTGTTTTGGCTTACTGTACTTTTGGAGTTCTATGCAGAAAATCATTATTTATGCCAATATCTTAAGTGTTTCCCTTATGTTTTTTAGGGGTAGCTTCAGGCCTTAAAACATTAACCCATTTTGAGTTGATTTTTATACAAGTTGAGAGATAGGGTTAATTTCAATTTTCTACATGTGAATATCCAGTTTTCTGAGCACCATTTATTGAAAAGGCTATCTTCTATATATGTTTTGGCACTTTTCAGAATCAGTTGGTTATACAAATGTGTGGGCTTATTTCTAGGCTCTTTTTTGTCTATGTTTTTATGCTATACTCTTTTTGTTACTATGGCTGAGTAGTACGCTTTGAAATCAGATACTCGGATACTTTTATCTTTGCTCTTCTTACTCAAGATTACTCTGACTATTTAGGATCTTTTATGCTTCATATGAAATTTAATTTTTTTCTAATTCTGTGAAAAATGTTAGAGATTTTGATGGGGATTACTTTGAGTCCATAGATTGTTTGGGGTAATATGGATTTTTGTGGGGGGGGGGCTACTGGGGATGGAACCCAGGGGCATTCTACCTCTGAGCAACACCCCAGCCCTATTTTTTATTTCTTATTTTGAAACAGGGTCTCATTGAGTTGCAAAGGACCTCACTAAGTAGCTGAGGCTGTCCACGAACCGCGATCCTCCTGTCTCATCCTCCCAAATGCTGAGATAGCAAGCGTGTGCCACCACACCTGGGTAATATGGACATTTTAACAATATAATTCCATGAACATGGCAGTCTTTCTACATTTTAGTGTCTTCTTCAGTTTCTTTCATGTGTTTGAAATTTTCATTGTAGAGATCTTTCACTTCCTTAGTTTATTTCTGGGTCCTTTTGGCTACTGCAAATATGATTGCTTTCATAGCAGATTCACTATTGGTGTATAGAAAAGCTACAAATTTTTATGTTGATTTTGTATTCTACTTTACTGAACTAATCATTCTAATAGTCTTGTTGGAGTCTAGGTTTTCATATGTATAGACACATCATTTGCAGACAGGAATAATTTTACTTCTTTTATATTTTCATCCTTTTTATTTTTTTTCTCTTACCTAATGGCTCTTGCTACAGTTTTGGAACTATATCAAATAAGAGCAGTGAGAGAGAGCACTTCTGTCTTCTTCATGATTTTAGAGGAAATAATTTATTTTTCTTTCCATTCATTGATATTGGCTATGGGTTTCACATATAGTCTTTATAATGTTGAGGTATAAGCTGGATATGGTGGTACATGCTTGTAATCTCCGAACTTCGGAAGCTGAAACAGGATTGTGCAGGTTAGTGGCCAGCCTCGGCTACTTAGTTAGGCCCTCTGCAACTTAGACCCCATTTCAAAATAAAGAATAAAAAATAGGGCTGGGGATATAACTCAGAGGTAGAATGCCCCTAAGTTCAATCCCTAGTACCACACAAATTAATGATAATGATAATAATTATTATTTAGATATGTTCCTTTATACATAATTTGTTCGGGGATTTTATGATGAAATATTTAATTTTATAAAGGCTTTTCTTGCATCTATTGATATGATCGTGTGATTTTTTTCTTAATTTTGTTTGTGATGTACTATGTTTATTGATTTGTGTATGTTGAACCATAATTACACTCCTAGGATGAAACCAGTTTAATCATGGTGTATGATATTTTTAGCATGCTGTTGAATTTAATTTGCTAGTATTTTGAGGATTTTTGCATTTATGATGATCAAAGAAAGCAGTGTTTATTTATTTTTTTGTTATGTCCTTATTAAGTTTTAGTAACAGGGTAATGGTAGCCTCTTAAAATGAGTTTAGAATGGTTTCTTTTTTTCAAATATATGTATTAGTTTGAGAATAGCTGGCATTAATTTTTTTAAGTTTGGTAATATTCAACAGTTAACATCTGGTCTTGGGATTTTCCTTATTAGGAGACATTTTATTACTCAATCTCATGTCTTATTATTGGTATATTCCAGTATTCTATATCTTGATTCAAATTTTTAGGTCATATATCAAGAAATTTTTTCACTCTTTACAGATTTTCTAATTTGTTAGCATGTAGTTTTTTTCAAAATTATTTCTAATGATCATGTATATTTCATGATATAAATTGTAGTGTCTCTTTTTTCATCTTGTTTTATTTATTTAAATTCCTATTCTTGGTAAGCCTAAGTTTACAATTTTACCTTTCCAAAGAACTACCGTTTTATTTCATTGTGTGTGTGTGTGTATGTGTGTGTGTGTGTTAATATCAATTTCATTTATTTCTGTTCTGAGCTTTTATTTTCCTTTTACTAATTTTGGGTTTGGTTTGTTATTGCCTTTCTAAGTCCTCGAGAAGCATCATGCATCATTAGGTCACTCATTTGAATTTTTTTATGTACTCACTGCTATAAACAACCCTTTCAGTACTGCTGCACACTATAAGGTTTGTTATGTCGTGTTTCTCTTTTTATTTCAAGGAATTCTTTAACTTTTATTTCCTCCATGACCCACTGTTATATAGTGTATTGTTAGTCATTATATATTTTTAGAATTTCTGAAATATTTCTTGTGTTCATACTATTGTGTTTAGAAAAGATATAGAATAATTTCAACATTTTAAAGATTTGTAGAGAAAGTCTATGTGATACATATATAATGCAGCTGTTGGGTGTAGTGTTAAATGTTAAGTCCATTTGATCTATAGTAAACTTTAACTCCATTTTTTTTTGGGGGGGTGCTGGATGATCTGCTCATTGGTGAGAGTAGGATACTGAAATCCTTCACTATTAGCACACTGGAGCCTATCTCTCCCATTTGGTCCAACAGTGTTTTTAAAAATTGAGTGTACCATCTTCTTGCAAATAACACAATTTTTTTTCTTTTTTATAGCTAAGTAGAATTCCATTTTGTGTATTTCCCATAATTGTGCTTAAAATATTAAAATCAAAGTGCCATGGTACTTTTATATGCTTAATCTATAAACTGACCTGTAATTATTAGCCTGCTAAAATTAAAAATTAATCTAAAGTACAATTATCAGCCAAGTGTGGTGGCGCACACACTTGTAATCCCAATATTTAGGAGGCTGAGACAGGAGGATTGCAGATTCATGGCCAACCTCAGAAACTAAGGCCATCCACAATTTAGTAAGACCTTGTTTCAAAATAAAGAATAAAATAGGACAGGGGGTAGAGCTCAGAGTTAAAATTCCCTTGGGTTCAATCCCCAGTACTACTAATATAAAATAAAATAATCTGAGCAGGGCATGGTGGTGCATGCCTATAGTTCCAGTACTTTGGAGTCTGAGACAGGAAGATTGCAGGTTCAAGACCAGACTCAGCAATTTGGTGAGATTCTCAGCAACCTAGCAAAGATTCTATTTCAGAACAAAAAATAGAAAAAGGCTGTGGGTGTAGCTCAGAGGTAGAATGACTTTGTGTTCAATCCTCAGTACCAAAAAAAAAAAAAAAGAAAGAAAAGGAAAAGAAAAAAGAAAAAAAATTGAGTGTACCAACATTAGGTGAATATAGATTTCCAACTATTTAAAATGGCATTGTCTCTTACAGTTTTTGTCAGATATGTGAATAGCTACTCTTAGTTGCTTTATGGCTCCATTTTCTTAGAATAACATTTTATATCCTTTCACTGTTAGTTTTGTGTATCTTAATTGTGAAATGAATTTCTTGTAGGCAGCATATCATTAGCACAAGGGGATTTTGGTGTTGTTCATTCAGCCAATCTGTATCTTTTAATTGCAGAATTTAGTCCATTTACATTCAAGGTTATTATTGAGAGGTACAGACTTATGCCTTCCATCTTGTTGATTTTCTCCTAAATGTATCTATACCATTTGTCTGGAATGGCCTTCTTAGTAACCAGTCTTATCCTGAAGCAGTCTTGGGGAATCACTTTGTTACATAGTGCTGAGTTTATTTCCAGGTGGGCCTCATAGTGTAGTCTCCATGTAGTTTCTTCAGCTTGAGTACAGGTACCATGTTGGAGTCAGAAAGACTCTGTGGGACAGCTATCATTCAGGCATATGTGGGGTATGGCCACTCCTACACTGGGAGTCATGGCCCCTCTCAGGTGATGGGCTTTCCTTAGATACTGTGTACTCTGTTGCTTGTAAGGGTCTTTGGTACGGGTGCAGCCTTAGTGATGAAGGATCTGAAACATTTGTTCTCTGATGAGACAGTAGTGTGGGCCCAGGTACTTGATAAAGAGAAAGAGAGGAATTATAGCACACCCTTTGTGACACACCCAATCTTGAGAATATGCAGGGGTGCTCAGTGGTGGGAACCCCAAGGGTATAGTGACAGTAGCAATTATGGTGTTCCTCTGTTACCAATGTAGGAGTGCCTGACCAGAAGTGGGACCTGGGGAAGGAGAGATGGCCAGGGACTTTCTTACTCGATTCTTATAGCTGTGGTAGCTGCCAAGGAGTGATCAGAAGGGGAAAATGGCTGGATGCAGGCAAAATTTCTCAGAACTTCCTTTATTCTTGTGTACCCAGCAGTAAGGCAATAGCCATGATGCTGCTCAATATTCTAGTGTGTGCTTTAGAGCAGAGCAGCAGTACAGACTGCTTTCCCCACCCTGTCAGTGACGAGACGCATGTGCACAGTGCTTGGCGGTGGTGATGGTGGTGGAATCACATAAATATGGATAGAACTGCCCACATCCCTGATCTCAGAAGGCAAGCAAGCTCTCAGTTCTCAAGTTTCATGTCCTGTTCCCTTCCTTGTCAAAAACCTATCCTCTACTGTGTAGACCACCCAGGGGATTTGATTCAGAGCCACTCCACTAGGCAAGTTTGGTTTACAAGGCAGATTCCAACTGAGCCAGTGCAGTGGAATGTCTAAGGCATCCCAGAGACATGGATATTTAGGGTGTCTGACCCCTGGGAGAACAAATGTGGACCCAGGTCAATCCCTTTTCAAGATGGCTCCTGGCTACACCACCCTGTTTTTTTGTGTTTTTTTTGTTTGTTTGTTGTTGTTGTGTTGTTATTGTTGCTGGTAGACTATCTGAAATCCTTTTTGAAAACAAGCTTATTATGTAGATTTCAGATTATGGATCTAATTAGACTACAAACCTGTAAGGTTTTCCAATAGCTAGGATTTTCCAATACTGTGAGGTTTTCCAATAGCTAAGATTGCCAATACCTGCACTGATAATTTGCCAGGACTGTCTCTTTCACCCTTATTCCTGCAGCAGGGAGACGCCCCTGGGTATGGAGCAGGGCTGGCAGGTGTCTGGATGTTTTGTTTCTCTTACCATGTTGTCATTCCAGGTCTCTAAATCTCACAAGGCTCCAGTTTCTTTCCTACTGATTTCTAGCCTTCTCACATCATCACTTACCTTGAAATGTAGCTGTATACCTATTGCTTTTCAGAGGAACAAGTGCTAGGTGTCTTTATTCAACCATGAAATTACACCTAACTTTAAGCTTTGGTCCCATAAATTAATCTTGGGTCTAGCACCTACTCCCACTTTTTCTGCTAGCATGTAAGACCCAACAGGAATCAAAATAGATAGAAATGGGAAAATATAGAAATAGCCAATGTTGCTCAGTTTGACATTTCGGTTTTGTTTGTATATCAATATTTGTATCTTTGGTCAAACCTTATATATTTCACACATAATACAGTAATATTTTCAGCTAGTAAAACATTTTGTGCTCATATAGTGATATATTTGATCTCATGCTACCTACCAAAAGCATTAACTGTCCAGTGCCTTAAAAACATGATCTAGTTCCTTGTGCTGGGCTTCTTCTTTGGTCTCTCCAATGTTTACCAAACGGTTTATTAAGGTAAATAGTATTAAGAACGGAAAAGCACAGGAAGAATGTAAAAAAAAAAAAAAGCCACTTACCTATGAAGAGCATCAAGAGATATAGCTTCAGCACATATGGGAAATAGATGGACAAGTCAAAGGGCAGCTTGGTGGAGTAAGTGCCCAGTGATTCAAAGTAAGGCAGCGACTGATAGATGGTAAAAGCTGTTTAAAGAAAAAGAGCAGCATACAGGTTTAACTTATCCCAGGGATGTGTACCTATGTCACCATAGTTGAAGGATAGTTTGAATTTGGCAATGACAGTTTTGTGGTGACTGCCCAAACCTTTAGCTAAAGCTGCAGTTTGGTATAGAAACCTGTTGAATAACTAAGTTGGCCAGGCGGTTACTTCAGTGTGGTATCCTGAATTTTTGTCCATCATATGTTAGCATGCTTACAGGGAAAAAGAGTATATTATTTCTTGAAAAGGTAGTTCAAAATATATATATGTAAGATTGATAAACTCATGAATTTGAAAATGCTGCATGTATTTTTCTCTTGGACTGATGCAACACTCATTTAACCCGCAGGGATTGAGATGTCCTGCAATAAAGAAACTGGTAGCACCCACTATTTTCTCATCCTGACTGGCCTTGTAACGTTTTCTTCCTCCCCAAATTCCAGTAATATTTAAGAGGAATTCTGTGAGAAGTGCTGACTTATATTCAGGAAGGAAGTTAGTGCCAGATAGAAAGGCTTCTTGAAACTGTATCCCATACATAGATTTTGTTATAATATCCCATGGAATGAAATAATATACTACAGTTATGTAAGATGTTATGATTAGGGTAAGCTGGGTGAAGATTACATGGGAATGATGCAATAGTTGTACGATTTGGTGAGTCTAAAATCATTTCAAAAGAGTAAGTTTTTAAAAGTGAGATGGAAGAAAAGTCAGAAGCCCGAAGCAATTGGAGCCAGATGGATCTGGGAGTGAAGTGAGTAACACAGGTGCAGAATCTGCAATTGACACAAACATGCATACTTCAATGGCATACTTCAGCATCTTACATAATTAGTTGATCTATTTATGTGAACTTTTGTTGTGTCATATTTATTATAAAAATATAGTTATATATTGCCGGGTGCGGTAGTGCATGCTTGTAATCCCAGCTCTTGGGAGGCTGAGACAGGAGGATCGCGCTGGTTCGAAGCCAGCCTCAGCTACTTAGTGAGGCTCTCAGCAACTTGGTGAGACCCTGTTTTCAAATAAAATATAAAATAGGTCTGAGAGTGCAGCCCAGAGGTAGAAAGCCTCTGGGTTCCATCCCCAGCACCACACACACAAAAATATATAGTTATATAAACAAGTCATTAACTGTTAAAGTTAATAAAATTAGTTTATCAAAAGTTAAGTTTTCTTAGCTGCATAATGTTCTACCCTGGTTCATTTGAAATAACTATATAGAAACATATAAAGATAAAAATCACAGGTGTCCAGATTTTGCACTCTGTATTAATGATTGCTGACATTTTGTTGTGTATTCTTCTAAATATTTTTTCTGCATATACCTTTGTAATTTTAAGAAGTTTACGAATCTAATAAAAGGATATGCGTTGGGTGGTAACCCTGTATGAACATGGCTTTCCTAGAGGAGAAGGCTTAGAATGAACAACATGAATTTATCCTTTATTTTTAAGAAGAGATTAGTCCTTTGACCAAAGTCTAATCATTTTATTTATATATTCTTTATAGTATTTTATATTTTATTTTATTTTATTATTATTTTTTTTTTGGTGGTAGTACTGGGGTTCCTGGAAGCCCTTCTACATTCAGGCTACACTCCCAGACCTATTTTGTATACTTTTTTATTTGGAAACAGGGTCTCTTAAGCCAGCGCGGCTGGCTTTGAACCTGCATGATCCTCCTGTCTCCGCCTCCCAAGCGCGGGGATTACAAGTGTTATAGTATTTTATATTTTATAACAAAGGAATGCACTTACTGTGTCAATGAATTAGGGATTTCATTCTTTTTCATTCATTCATCATTTTATTACTAGGAATGGAACCCAGAGTATTCTACCTCCAGCCCCTTTTATTTTTTATTTTGAAACAGGATCTTACTAAGTTGCTGGGGCTGACCTCAAACCTGTGATCCTCCTGTTTCAGCCTTACAAATACTGGGGTTACAGGCACGCGCCCAGCTATGATTTTATTCTTAAAGAATGTTTCTTATTGGGTTTTCAAGAACATATTCTCTATTTGGGGGGGGCACTCTCTAGATAATGAACATTTAAGTAATTTTTTGTTTATTTAAATAATTAACAATTTTTACTTTTGAAAACAAAACAAATTTTAAAATTCTGTGTGATATGATTTACTGTAACTTAAGCTCTTTGGTCATCAGTAAATGGAAAACATGTGGTTTTGTTTTATATACTGGGCATTAGATACTTTACGATTATTGGCAGCATCACTGTCATCTTATGTTAAATGTTTCCTAATGTTTTCCCTTAGCAACCTCAACATGCTTTCCTGATTATTTTATGCCCTTAGTTTTTATAAACTTTAATCATGTCTTTCAGAAAGCTCCCAGCCAGTCCTCCAAATCCATTCCAGAAGGAAGCATATATTCTCCAAATATCCTCAAGCTCTCTGCAGATTGATGATTTTAATTATTTAAGTTTTAGTTTTATATTTAGGCTATGCAATTAACCTGCTTTATATTGCAGCCAGTATGTTACTCTGTGTTTATCAAGCATGTGTACTAATGCATAAGAGAAAAGAAGGAAGCAGGAAACAGACATACCCCTGTACCTTCATGGAGCTTAGAACTAATTATGGAAATGGACATTAATCAAAGACAAGTACAAACATCCAGTTGCAACTGAGATAGGCCTTATAAAAGAGAAATTTGTGATGCTTTACTGGGGGGGATTAACTTAGTTGAGAAATCAGGGAATGCTTCTCTCAAAGTGTTGATTCACCTCAAGGCAGAAGTAACTAGGCGCGGGGAGAGAGGGTAACATGCTTAGCAGAAGGTAAATGAGAAAGAAAGTCTAGACAAAGATTACTGAATGTCTATGCATTAAAAGTAAAATCACAGACTCTCTAATTGTTAAACTTCTCTTTGAGCGGTCAAATTAATAGCCCAAACCTCGTACCGTGAATTAATGAAGGTGAGGACCTGGACTTGGAGGTCCTTGTTTCTCGTCCAGTGAGCAGCCTCCCTCTCCAACTTTGCTTCCTAATACTTTGCTTCTTTGCAGAAAGGGAAATATGCCAGAAAAGATATATTGAATGAGCTAAGCACTAGCAAAAATAGCAATTTAGTTATCAGAAATTGAAAGAACGGTTAACAACTAGATGGCTTTTATCAGTCAGCAATGCTCCGTGTCACTCTTCTTACCTTCAGCAAGAACACACAGAGGATAAATTGGCATCCACAGTGTTTGGCTAAGCCATGTCAAGACAGCATAGGATATTTCTATGGCTGATAACATGCTGTAAGTGTACCTGAAAGGAGACATGGGTATCATTTGCTGTGGGTGTCTGGGAAATAAGATAATACCTTACTACACCATCAAATATAAGGATAAAACAAAGTGTACAAATTATGCTATTTCCAACAATTTAAGCAGGGGGAGAGGTAAATGGTAGTGATGGGGAGTGGGCCTGTGTCACTTAGCTTATCTCATGGGATGGATCTTAGATAATTTCTATAAATTGAAAAGAGCAAGAATGTAACTCTTAAATCCCTTCCAAGAAATTAGTTACAAAGTTTCTTTTTTCTTTTCTTTTCTTTCTTTCTTTCTTTCTTTCTTTCTTTCTTTTTTTTTTTTTGGTATTGGGGATGGAACTCGGAACTCAGGGCATTCTACTCCAAGTGACACCCCCTGCCCTATTTTTATTCTTTTTTATTTATTATTATTATTATTATTATTATTATTATTATTATTATTATTATTTTGGTGGTACTGGGGTTCCTGGAAGCCCTTCTATCTCTGGGCTACACTCCCAGACCTATTTTATATTTTTATTTGGAAACAGGGTCTCTTAAGCCAGCGAGGCTGGCTTTGAACCTGCGCAATCCTCCTGTCTCTGCCTCCCAAGCGTGGGGATTACAAGCATGTGCCACCACGCCCGGCTTTATTCTTTATTTTAAAACATGATCTCACTGAGTTGCACTGGGCCTCACTATTTAGCTGAAGCTGGCTGTGAACAACAATCCTCCTGTCACAGCCTCCCAAATGCTGGGATTATAACCACCGTCCAGCCAAAATTTGCTAGAGACTGCAATTTCATTGAAAAGTCAAGCCTATTTTATGCAACAAGAAAGTAGGCTTTCTTTTTTTAAGAGAGATATATTTATAAATATTTCAATAATGAATTTATTAAAATATGACTTCTGAATTCTTATTTGGCATTCCTCTCTTGTGCCATTTTATGTTAGCAATTTAAAAAAATACCTATCCTTGGGAGCTGGCTTGGGGCATAGAAGGTCAGCTTTAAAATACTAGTTTGAAGTAGACAAAGTAGTCTACATATTTTCATTTATATAAATAGACCTGTGGTTCTTAGGCATAAGAGACCCAAGAATTTCACTCCTAAGCATAAGGAAAATAAAACTATCCATATACACAAAAACATTCATGAAAAGGAAGTTCATAGCAATATTCCCTATCACCCCAAAATGAAGACAACCCAAATACCTATCAGCTTATGAATGAATAAACAGAAAACAGTTTATCAATACAATATTTTTCAGCCACAAAAGCAGTGAAGTACTGAAACATGCTATAACATTGTATAACCCTTGAAAACATGTTAAGTAAAAGAAGCTAGCCACAAAAGACCATATATTAGAAATTCCAAAATGGTAAATCCGTAGAGTGGTTGTCAGAGACTGGGGGAAGTTGGGTATGGGGAGTGACTGTTAGTGGGCATGAGAAGATGTTTTTAGAGAGATCCTCTCTAAAATAGTTGCACATCTTTAGTAACTTTATACAATGCAATTTATATCTCAATAAATTTAAAATATATTAAAAAGGTTAAGTGATTGTCCCAAGACCACTTAGAAAGTGAGCAATAGAGGTGGGTTCTTTTTACCTCTATATACAAAAAAACGATCCCATCATCATTTAATATCACCTTTATCTAAGACAAATCAATATTGAATCAGGCATACCCACTTTCCAATCCAAAAAGGATCTAATACCTCATGAGTAGAAGGTCATGGACTTAAAAATAAAAAGTCCATGAAGTTTGCGCTTAGTCTGCAAAACTATTTTATGAGACATATATCTTACTAAATTACATGTACAAAGAATTACACTCACTTAGTTCAACAAAACAGTTCATCTCAGTTCCCTCTAGGACTCAACCCATTATTTTGTTATATATAATTCTGCCTACGTTATTGACAGTAAATACAGAATTTATATGATCTCAGGTTTAAAAGGGGGGAGGGCTGTTTTGCAACCTAGTTATATCCAGACTTTTCAAGTAGGGGAGACAGTACTCATTTTGAAAGCTGAAGTAGCAGTTAGGACACCTCCCCAAAGGGACTTCCTTACACCACTGCTGGTAGAGAGAAGAAAGGCACATTGCAGACATCTAGAACTGGAAGAAAACTAAAGACTGACCTAGAACAAGAGGTCTCAGGGGTTCCGCTAAAGGACTGAAGCTAGTCATTTGAACCCATTGGAACTGTATACAAAAATTGATGTGGAAGGGCATTTTTTTTTCCTAGAGAGATGAGGTCCTATGTTTAAAAAATTCTTGAATTCACAGGAGCCAACTTTGTAAATCCTGACAATACTATATTAAAGGTTCTGCTTATTAAAGTAACATGTACTGGAGCAAATGGAAGGAATGCCTCTCATTAGCAAACAGCTGTGAGGTCCGTTCCAAGTTAGCATCATGCCAGACCTTGAGCTGGAAACCTGCAGCACTGATTTGTTCTTATAAGACCATGGTAGGTTTTCATTATTTTTGCTATGCCCATTATGGAAAGCACTAAGAATACGTTCCCATACCGAGATAAAATAATTTGGAAAGAGGTCATGTTTTTCTGTCTCATTCAGAGTACCCAAACGTAAGCAGCTATTACTGGTTTCACTGTGGGAAACGATTTGGCCTTGTTTCAAGAGATTATTTTTCCTTCTTACCTAACCATATCCAACAGATTCCAAAAGATGAATAAAACACACACCACATATTTCTGTTGGACTTCCTCTTGACTGGTGATCACCACAAAAAGGATGATTATTCTCTCTGTGAGCTAACAAAGAAACAGCAAAGTCAAGAATTAGGATCATCTGTTAGGCCACGTAGGTAATTTTCTAATTTTAAAAGCCAGAGCTTCTTTTCAAAGTGTGCTTTAGCTTGGAACTATGTCTAACAAATTGTGAGCAATGACTATTCCTGAGGGAGTTGGGTTATGGGTGAATTTTATTTCTTTTTATTTTTCTGTACTTTCCAAATTATGTATAATGAATGAAAAGATAACATTTTATCTGAATCAGGCTATTTCCTTTTTTCTTGCCATAAGCTCACACATGTTTCTGTTCACTGTGGCAAGCTTTTATTGAGTGTTCACTAGGTATTAGAGGCTGTCATAAAAACATGGTCCTTGTTCAGAGAAGGTATTGGTGTTGGAAGAATGTAGAGCTGTCACTGTAGCACCATGTATGTATGGGAGCTCAGGAGAGGGAAGTGCTTGCTGCCTGGGAACAAATGCAGAGAGACAGAGACAGAAATAATGACAGGCAGTATTTTAGCTGGATCTTAAAAAGTGGCTGGGAGTTTGTCAAGCAGACTGAATGTGCTAAGGGACATCCTAGCAAAGAAAACAGCCCAGCAAAGCAGGGGTGTAAAAATGTAGGGGCCTTAGGGAGAGGGTCCAGAACCACTGAGAGACCGAAGAGAGGGAAGAATAAAATTTAAAATTTGTTTGGGGCTGGGCTGTAAAGGATTTTGAATGACAAGCTGAGAAATTTTAATTTCATCCAATAGAGAAGCCATTGTAGCTTCCAGGGGAGTAATAGAATCCTAACCCTCATAAGCTAGTGGAAAATGAAAAGAATTTAACACATTCTTGGAATATTATTTGTATATTCCAAGCCACTAAAGCATTTGAATTTTTTTGAGAATTCAACATAGCTTTGGCTCAGCTCTAATTACTAGCCTCAATAAAGTACAATCTTCTTTCCCTTCTTAAAAAGGCACTTCATAAAGTGCCTTCTTACATTCTATTAATATATCATGTTTATTCTACATTCTTTGTGTTTAATAGAACATTTTACTTTGCTCTCAGTGGTCAAAAGAAAATATGCTTGAATTCAAAAGAATATACTAGTGATCAACAAATGGGAAATGTAAAAGGATTGCTTTATGTTTTTTTAATAGCTGTCTTTATTTTAAAAACTAATTAAGGACAAAATATTGGGATAGTCTATGACAGAAACATACACTGTTTGTCCTGAGAAACCATCTAGTGCAAAAAATACAAGATTTGCCAACAGCGGGCCACATGATCAGAAATCCACACATGTGAGCTATATCAGCATGTTTATGACCGCAGAGGTGAGTCAAGGGAGCCCTCGCTTGGCTAAGGGGAATTAAGATATGATTCAAACCTTAGTCAATCTATGGGTACTATCTACATAACTGTTTTTCTTTGCTCAGTGTTTTCCTACAATATAGTGCCCTAGTCTTTGGATAATATAGTACTCTAATTCCTTGATTTAATTAAATTATAGTTTTATAATGAATTCTACTGAACTGTAATTATAATTATTGATCCAATCTTGCTGTCATGACACCTGGCAGCCTTTGGAGAATACAAGATCTATGCAGCAAGCAAGTACTTAGGCTCTATTCTTGCATTTGATAAATGCCTGGTAATTAAGCCAACAGTTTTTTGGTTGTTGTTAAAATCCCAGAAGATACATACAAACACACATGCATATAACACAGATTTTTAATTACATGGCTGACTACTAAAAAAAAAAAAAGAAGGGATTTGGAACTAGGGAATTTAAGTGGTATTCCCACTTCATTGGCAGATCAAGAAACATATGTACCCCAAGTCTCCAGAAGTGTAAACTACCCATGATGTCAGGCTGCCCTTTAATTGATGAGGACAGAGGAAGAATTCTTCTAAGAGACTGGAGCTGCACCGTGAGACTCATGCTGTTAAAGGTCATCAACTGAGGGTCTGTGGCATATTAGTGCTAAACTTCCAACTGCATAGAAATCCGCAATTGACATGCCCCTAAATCCAAACTACAATGCACATACATGCATGTGGGCATATGCAGAAACCTTCCTTATAAAATGTCAACCTAATTAGTTAAAAAAAATTATCACCGGGCGTGGTGGCGCACGCTTGTAATCCCCGCGCTTGGGAGGCAGAGACAGGAGGATTGCGCAGGTTCAAAGCCAACCTCACTGGCTTTAAGAGACCCTGTTTCCAAATAAAATATATAAAAAAAGAGGTCTCGGAGTGTAGCCCGGAGGTAGAAAGGTTCCAGTATCAAAAAAAAAAAAAAATCTGATTTTTTAAAAAATTTGACCAATGAATGGCAATATAATGGAATTTAAGTGAAAATGTTCTTCCATTGGTAAATTAATATGTTTTGGTTACTTTGTGCCAGGTTCCAAATGTACTTATTTAATCTCTGTAATGACCATATTTATCTGCCTTTTACAAAAGACATGAATTTTACACAATGATGTGCCTACGTCTGGAACAAAGTCGAGATAATGTGACGCTAAATCCCTTGTTCTTAAACCGTAAGACCTTTATCACTTCATGGACTACTCCAGAACGTAACATCCACATGACTGTCTCTTTAAAAGACATTCTCCTAGCCGGGTGTGGTGGCACATGCTTGTAATCCCAGCATTTGGGAGGCTGAGACAAGAGAATCACTGTTCATGGACAGCCTCAGCTACTTAAGCCTTCTGCAACTTAGTGAGACTCTGTTTCAAAATAAAAAATAAAAATTAGGGCTGGGAGTGTAGCTCAGAGGTAGAATGCCCCTAAATGTTCCATCCTTAGTACCAAAAAAAAAAAAAGACATTCTCCTTAAAAGCCACCGTCATGTTCTAAATCAACACCAAAAAAATTTAACATTAATTTTCCTTTATATGATAATTTGATCAATTACGTGAGCTTAACATTTTTGAGAAAGAAGCACATTAGTATTTTTAACAAATCTTATGAAAATATGACTACATGGACTTATAATGTTTAATGTAATTCAAGTAGAATTAAAGATATACTAGAAATCCTGTAATAGGCCTTATTAAGCATGATGATAATGTGGTCTACTCAGAAGCATGATAGCTATAAATAATATTTTGCATTTTTATGTTTTATTTTGGAATCCTAAACTCCAGGTTAAACAATGACTAAAACTAAGTTGTTCACTTATAAACAAATGGAAGGTAACATGTAGTAAGCCACCAAAGGAGTAACATTATACTCCAAATGTAGGAAGATGTTCTAGAATATTAAAAATTAATTTTAGTCTCAAGCATTTCCTAAAATAACCCAAACTATTTCAATTCATTGAGTTTTAGAAACTTCTTTATATATTCAAACCCACCTCTGTAAGACAAAAGTACTTAAATTTTCTTATGTATTTGCTTACTCATTCATCATGTAACTGAAATTATGAGCTGCAATGGGTCCCAGAGAATATAAGCTTTGGACAAGACCAAACCCCTGCCCTCATGGTATTAATATTCTACTTGGTAAAATAGACAATAAAAACAACCAAACCAAACAAAAAAAGCATAATACCTTACATTTTTCTATTACATATACAAAAAAGGGATCTTGAGTAATTTGCTTTTGTGTTAAGTATTTGGAGATAAGTAGTATCTATTATTGCATAGTAACTATAAATAGAATAAGGTTACTGAAGGTTAAGTTAATGGATTAAAGAATTTAGAAAACCAGTATATAGAAAACTCCAAATAAATGTAAGCTATTAAGAAAATATAAGTATAATTTTATATAGTGATTATCTATGTAGAAAAACATTTTCCTTTAAATATACTAAGACTATCAGTGAATAAAAGTCAATTTCATCATTTGCAAAATAACACTATAAATATAGCTTTGTACTCACTAAAGAACTCCATAAATCAAATGCCAAATAAATAAAACACATAAAAATCTAAGCCCTTACTTGCAGAATGAATTATATGTGTAATGAATACTCAGTAGACTTCAAAATTTGTAGAATCTTAATGCTAAACAATATCTTCTGCAGTCTTATCTCCAATAATATAAGCCTGTTCTAAAAACTTGAAAGAAAAATCTACATGGTTTTATGGAAACTCAAAAGATTATTTAGGAGAACAATATAAATAAGTACCTGTACTTCACAGCTATAAATAAATAAGAACAAAACCTGTTTCCTTGAAAGGGTATGTAAGACATTCTCCCTCGTGTTCGTCCTCCTGAGAGACTGAGGCAGTGAGATCACATGTTTGAGGTCAACCTTGGCAACTTAGTGATGCCCTGTCTCAAAATAAAAAGCACTTGGAGTGAAGCTCAATATTAGAACACTTGCCTAAAAATGTTCAAGGCTCTGAGTTCAATCTCCAGCATCACAAAGAGAGAGAGAGAGGTAGGTAGACTGACATCTTTGGAGTGATTTTTGGCAAGCGAATCCCTATTTTTATTAAGGTACATGATGCACATTCACAAATATATCAAAGTCAATCACCAAGTCAAACATGAGAAAGAGGGAGGGGGGAGGGAATGGAGTGGGAATTAGGAAAGGGCTAAATAAGACGTGTGCATGTATGCCTCTACCATCTTGCACCCCATTAAGATGTATGACTACAGCTGGGCGTGGTGGCGCACGCTTGGAATCCCAGCATTTGGGAGGCGGAGACAGGAGGATAGCTGTTCAAGGACAGCCTCAGCTACTTAGTGAGGTGCTCTGCAACTCAGCGAGACCTTGTTTCAAAATAAAAATGAAAAATAGGGCTTGGAATGTAGCTCAGAGGTAGAATTCCCCTGGATTCCATCCTCAGTACCCCCCCAAAAGATGACTATAATGCATCAGTGTAAAAAAATTAAACATACTATATAAGCCAAACATGAGGAGGGAGAAAGGACAGAATGGAGTAGAAACTGAGGGCTAAATGAATATATGTATGCCTCTACCATTTTGTATTCCATTAAGATGTATGACTACAATGCACCAATAAAAAAAAAAATTTTAAAAGGTGACATTAGTAAATACAGAAATGATTCGTGCATTTTAGTTTCATAAGTGAAATTTTTGTATGCATAATTTAGGAGTCAATTTCTACTTTTCTAGATTTAAAGAATTGTGCAAATGTGTAAAGTTAATGTATGTGCAGTAGTATTCATGATGACAGAGGGAAGTGTGGAATTGAATCATTTAAATTCATTATAAATCAAGTCTTTACATTTGAAGCATTTATCAAAAGATGGAGTAAATTGCATTACTCTGGGGATTTCCTACAAGGTTTATCAGTCTAATATTATGATACAAAAGTCAGCTTGGGGCTGTTTTCCCTTTCCTTCAATTGAAACATCCTAAAGCTCTTTCAATACAAATCTTTCTCTGACTTCTACACAGATGAAGTCTGAACAAAGCCCTTAAAAAATCAATATATCATGGGTGGTGGTATTTCCATTCTCTATAGGCCTTTTAAATCTAGAGTTGGGTATGATGGCACAAACTAGTAATCCTAGTACTTGTGAGGCTGAGACAGGAAGACTGTGGGTTCAAAGCCAGCCTTGACAGTTTAATGAGCTCTCAGCAACCTCGCACCACCTTGTTTCCAAACAAAAATTAAAATTGGGCTGGGGATGTAGCTCAGAGGTAGAAGACCTCTTGGCTCAATCTCCAGTAACCCCCCCACACACACACACACACAATTTATTAAAGTCAATTATTTTTTCCATTCGACAATTTGTGCTGAGGTAATAAAATACACAGGTGTTTTGGGAGGAAAAGGTTGGAGAAGAATGATGCTTAGTTTTCATTTATATTATCATTTTTTAAATGTGCTTCTTTTAGACTTTACTTTCTCAAAAATATCAAATATTTACTAGATTTCTTTATAAAATTTTAATTGGCATGCAATTATGTCCAAAAATAAAAGTCTATAAATAGCTTTTTACGATTTTGCCCTTTTCTCCTAAAGGCATGTAAAATATGTATCTGTTTGCAGTTCTGTGTTATTTTAAAAATGTATGCCTTTTCTGTGTGTCAAAATAAAGCTGAGTGTAAAACATTTAAATGCACAGAACACAAATCTAACCCATTCACACACTGCTAGCACTTGATACATATGATTCTAATTTTTAACTAGCTAATCCCTCGTTACTGCTAGTTGGAATTATTTCTCTTGATATTTTGGTTTAGCACTCTTGAAGGTAACAACAAAAAACATCATAATGGTTTTCAGCCTCCTAGTAAGCAAGTGGTCACCATGCCTTCTATAAGATACTGCATGCCTACAAGTAACTCATGGCCTCTCCCAACTTCAGTTCCTTCATTTAAAAATGCGGAAGCAGGAAAACCAAGTGGGATTACACAACCTGAGAGTTTTGTTTTGTTCAAGTAGAGGGCTCAGACTTCCTGGACTGAGAGAACCTGATTGCTGAACCCTCATAAAGGAAGGGAGCAGAAAATGAAACTTTGGATAAGATGATGTGTTTCTGAAGCGTTGTCAACATCATTTCCATTCTGAACACCATGGAATAGATAATAGAGACAAAAGAAATAGAGGGCAGACAAAAATCTCAAGTGAAAGAAAAAGAGGAAGCAACACACACACACACACACACACACACACACACACACACACACACGTGGAGAATGGTAATTGTTTTCCCTAAGTGGAGATCACTGATTCTCCCTCCCAAGGACTGAAAGCTTAAGAGTAATTTTTGCTTCATTAAGACTAGACTTTATAAACTCGTCTTTAAATGAGAAGTATCAATGTATATTTACCATTATTTTTAAATTACCAAATGAGGACCTGGTTCTTTGATTTCAGTGATATTTCTACAAGCCATTAGAGATTTAATCAGTGGTAATGAAAATCACACTTTAAAAAAATCACAACTACTCTGGCATTTCTGTAACTCCAAGAAATCAGATTCCTAAGTTATATAATAATGTCTATTATAAAGAAAGCCTACATATTTTTTAAACATAAAATTTGTGCATATTTTCTAGGGATATTCCAAGTCCTCATTCAGTTCTCTTGCTAACACAGTTACCTTTATTTATCATCAGTGCACGGGGTACATTGATAATGCACAATTACTACTGTTAATTTGGAAAATGCTGATTCACCATAAAAAATTAGCCTAAAAAGTACAAAGTCCTTCAAAGCATATCAAACAGAAACATGATTTAAATTATAGATTGATTTAGTCATACTCCAAGCAAAATAATTCCTTGTGCTAGAATACAATCTGGGTTGTTAATTCTGATCTCCAAGAATAGCATTAAAGGTGCTAGTGCCTATGTATTTTGGTTGTTTCAAAACACTTTTTTTTGTTGTTAAATAATTTATGAATACAAATATATCACAGGTTCTAGGCCAACCTCAGCAACTTAGTGAGACCATGTATCAAAATAAAATAAAATTAGTTAAGGCTGAGGTTGTAGCTTAGAGGTAGAATGCCACTGCATTCAATTCCTAGTACCACAAAAACAACAACAACAAAAAACTGGGTCATGTACTGCTAGAGGCAGGGCAGAGGGAACAAGCTATGGCTAAAATAATATCAGTGGCACCAATTATCTTCTTTTTTTTTTTTCTTGTGTGTGTATGTGAGTGGGTCTAGGGATTAAACCCAGGAATATTCTACAACTTAGCTCTATTTTATTTTTTATTTTGAAACAGGGTCTTGCTAAGCTGCTAGGCTAGCCTCAAACCTGTGATCCTCCTGTCTCAGCCTTCCAAGTACTGGGATTACAGGCAGGTATCACTATTCCTGGCCAGGTATTTTATTTCTAAGTGGCAGGAATTTATCCCACTCATGTTCTTAACTGCACATAGTCTACGAAAACTTTCTCATGTTTTCACATGATGAGAAAATGTAGTTCAGAATGATTAAACACCTTGTTTTAATTCATGTAACCAGAAAAAGGTGACATGAACTTGAATTCAAGTCTGGATGCCCTCAAGTCTATCCTTAGACTCTATACTAGGTAAAAATAAATGACTTTCCTTTCCATTTGTATTCAATAAAAGTGGTGGGATGGACAAGAAATGGCTGGGAAGGATTCTGTTATCTGGAGAGGAATGAAGGGAAATTTGGGGGTTTTGTTTTCTAATCATTTACACGTTGCCTGGTTTTATTGTGGTATCCTTTCCCAGTAATACCCCAAAAGTTGATTATACTGCTGTGTTATAATCCCACAATGATCAATTAGAAGAGCCAACATCAAACCCAAATTTCAGTGGCTTCCTTCCTGTTCCTTTCCTTTGTCTTATCTTACCTTGGGCAGTAACATAAGTAGGAAGTGGCTATGAAATCTCCCAGGATAGGATCAATGTGGTGCACAAGTCAAGTGTCACTGCCTCCAGTGCTTTTGGGGCTTTTCTAACCACACAGTGTTTTAGAATAAGGTTATGCTCTATGATTTCTAATCAGTGACTTAAGACAAGGGTTGGCTTTTTTTAACTGCCATAAGATCAAGACAGGCTATACGTAGAACAAAGATAAGAATGAAACATTCTATAATTATATTAATGTGATTCAAATAAAAATGTGATTAAAACCTACCTGCAGAAACCGTGGGTGAAGGTGGTTTGACTCAATGCCAGTATATATGTGCAGCAACTCCAGGAGCGAAATGGACTGGCAAAGTTGCATGACAAGTCCAATAGCATAAAAAGTGTCAACCATTGAATCTATGTCCAGGGCATTAAAATACAAACATAGTAAGTTAGAAACTAGTTCATAACACAAGTCTACAAACATAGTAAGTTAGAAACTAGTTCACAAGTCTACAAACATAGTAAGTTAGAAACTAGTTCACAACAGAAGTCTACGCAAAACTTTGAAATAAAATTGAGGTTCACTTTATTGTACACGTAAAAGTTCTCTAGGATTCAAAATTAAGAATACAATGCAAAGAAAGCAATTTCTATTGTATTGCACTAGTTAATTGATCCTCTTCAAAAAGGAAGTAAAAAAGGTCTCAAAGCCAAAGCTGCAGTACTTATTCCCAACATATGAGATTATAAAGCAATTCCCACATAAAAGGAGCCAACTAGAATCTAAGCCTCCTGAAGGGTAAACAGGTTGGAGGTGAGCTTGTGCCCAGTTTTTCTACTGACAAGAATGAGAAAGCTGAGAAAAAATATGTCAGAGACACTTAATGGAAATAAAAAATGATAGCAAATACGAAGTGTGTCTAATATTTAGTTTTTATATACACTTGGCTTGTGTTTCTGAATTTGCATTGAACACTACTGAATTTGGTTGGACCTCTAATAAGGACTTCTGGAGTTTGAATTGCAAAGGACCCAAATGAAATACTGTCTGAGAGGGAGCAGAAACCCAATGTCCTTCTATATACAATAAATTTGTTGCTTTCTTTAGTTTTGTTTAGTTTTTAATGGTAGGAGGGATTAAACCCAGGGGGCATCCTATCACCAAGCTCTATCTCTAGCCCTTTTAAAAATTTGAAATGGGGTCTTGCTAAGTTACTGCATACTGACGTTAAACCTGCTATCTTCCTGTTTTAAGATTTAAAATGAAGTCCTTCCGTGTTTAGAAACGTGTAGGCATGATTTTGCTGTCTTTTCTGCCTAGTGATCATTCCCATGGTAGCAAATGATCACACACTGATCAGGGTCTTCTTAGCAGCTCCCTGAGGTGTGGACACTATTACCATCATCCCCATCTCAGAATTCCTGACGTTCAGATGGCCCGCACTCCTGTCCTTCTCCTGTATCTCCTGTAACCAACCAATATCAATTACACACCTCCGAAGGAAGAAGGGAGCAGGTATCACAAACTTAGGGTTTTAGATCACTGTTGAGCTATGTAAGTCCTACATACAAATTCAACAATTGTACTGAACCCCAGTTAGATATTCTCAGGTTCCCTTTTTAGCCAATCAGCTGTTTCTTTAATAAGTAGCTGCTATAATTATGATTATGGGATAATAAAAATAAATACACTGCTAACTAATGCAACTTTCCCACTGGAAATGGGAGGCAGCGTTAAAGGGTTCTTGGCTTGGAACACGGGTCCTGAATGACCCGCAACACGCCCACACAGCTTCAGCTAACTTTCAAGGCCTGCCAGTGATGGCGGTTTCCCATAAAACATAAAGGAAACTTTTCTATTGCCTCTGTTTTTTTCTCTGCTTGAAAACTTTCAGTGGTCATCATTGCTCTTCAAGCCTTGGGTTGTGTCTTTGAGGTTATTAACAAAGGCAAGAATTTATCTCAGAAGTAGATCAATTTCCTTAGGGGGCAGAAGTCTGAGCTGAGGAGCCCAGTGTGGCTTTCTCTATAGATATTCTGCATGTGTTTGTATTTAGCTGAAATCAGCAGTTGCTCCAGTTGTCAAGTCACCCAACAGTTGTAAACTGTGATGACACTCACTCATGTGGGGCTGGAACATGAAGCAGAGAATGTTATTTTGACATTTGTTTAGTGACTCAGTTCTTTTAAAAAATTTGGAAGTGCTGTTTTAAAACACTATCTTCACTTTTTAGGAAATGAGAGGACATTTGTTTAGTGACTCAGTTCTTTTAAAAAATTTGGAAGTGCTGTTTTAAAACACTATCCTCACTTTTTAGGAAATGAGAGGAAGCTAGTGACTTAGGCCGTCAATGCCAGCTCCCAAGTAGGTGGTTATTCATCTACAAAGCACAGCATTTACATATTAGTAAGGAGACCAAATAGAGTCCTACAGAGTGTAAAGTTTGTCATTCACTTACTAATCGTCTCCAGTTACAATGGGGGATAAAAGGCACTGGAAAATTTTTATTAATACCTGATTCCTCTGTATAAAAAGTGTAATACTGGAATTTACAGATTTCCTCAAAACACACAAAATTTGATAGTATTTGGCGCAGGACGAAAAAGATGTTACACCTCACAGCATGACTGTTTTCAGGGCCACGTGCCTACTCGTGGGAAAGCCAGGTCCTTTTGTCTTAACCTATATCTTTTCCCATTTTTGGGTTTTGCAATAAGCAAGAAGTCCAGTTACTGAAAAATATAATTTTTTGAGAAGTAAAGGATTAAAGGTAAGCTTCATAGAAGTTTAAAATTAATATAAGCAAAACTAGGTGAAAGCAAGGATTAACATTTAAAAACCAAAAAAGGGGCTTGGAGGTTTACCTTTTCCAAATGAAAAGAATCTGGCTACCATATTTGTAAATATCCATGAGTGGCCGCAGAATTGGACTAAGTAATAGATGAAAAGATAGGTGTTCTTCCTATACCTGTAAATAGAGGAAAATGGCATCAAACAAACTGAGCAAACAAGATCAGGTTTTGAAGAAACACGTAGCATATACTACCTGCTAACATGCGTGTATCACCTCTACTTAAAACCGAATACAGTTCTTTATCTTTTTATTTATTTATTTTTTTAAATTTTTAATTGGTGCACTGTATTCATACATCATAGTGGGATACATACTTTTGTAGACATACATGCACACATTGCCCAGTCAGCCCCCACCCGATCCCCACCCCATTCTCTCCCTATCCCTCCCTCCCATGCTTGGCTTAGTGATTGACATCTAGTATTATAGCAATTTATCAAAAATTAAAGATGATAATCTCACATAACAGTTTCATTTGTCTGATACCAAGCTTTTGATGACTTAAAGATAACATTTCGGCCGGGCGTGGTGGCGCACGCTTGTAATCCCAGTGCTTGAGAGGCTGAGACAGGAGGATCGCGCAGGTTCGGAGCCAGCCTCGCTGGCTTTAAGAGACCCTGGTTCCAAATAAAAATATAAAATAGGTCTGGGAGTATAGCCTAGAGGTAGAAGGGTTCCATCCCCAATACCACCAAAATACTGGAAATGGGAGGCATCATTAAAGGGTTCTGGCTTGGAACATGGGTCCTTAATGACCTGCAACATGCCCACACAGCCTCCTCTTTGTTAAAATTCTAACCTTGCTGCTCACCGAGGGGTAAAAATAACCATTGCAAAAATAGCTTTGAATATAATAGCATTGCAAATAATAGCTTTGGGGGAGGGACAAAATGTAAACAGAGGGCAGGACTGCTGTGGTCTACATGTGCTCCAGCCTGCTAAGTGCAGAAGTTGAGAGAGAAGGGGGGTATAACAGTTATGTCAGGGCAGTGACGGCCCCAATCCCAAATGGTGGCTGATGCAGTGACTGGACACACCTGGCCTGTGACTGCATTAAGGGACTGGGGGTCAGTGTCTTGCCACCATCTCCTATCACATTTTGCAAGGGCAGACAGTTTCCTTCCTCAGACACACATAGAAAGCAGTGTAGTTGCTCGGGCCAAAAAAGAGAAGTCAAGCTGGGTTAAAAAAAAAAAAAAAAACTACTGTGGATGGCTGGGGAGATGACTAAGAAAAGATTGGCAAATAGATTGTTTGTAGTGCTGGGGTGGGGGGTGTCAGGAGGATAGCAGGAGTGGCCCTGCTACTGTAGACAGAATTTTCTCCTAGTTGGAGACGGGAAGCCTCTGAGAAATAAGTTAAATTAGCAAGGACGCCTATGTCCCGCTGCTGAGTGCCTTTATACAGCCACTGGACAGACAACACACGCAAGCAAAGGGGTTAGGAAGAGGAGGTTCTCCTTCATCCGGTTACACACCCTTCTGGCTCGTGGGTTAGACACGCGCATATGCAGGCTCTACTCCCAGTCCTCCTCAATCAGTTTCCCTGGAATCACAAGGGTTAAGAAACTAAGAAATTAAAAATCGCCCTGCAAAGCCATGTCTGACATTCTAGGAAGAGCTCATAAGGAGGAGGAGCAGAGGGACTGCCATCACACAAAGGAAGAAGAAGCCTGTTTTCTCATCCCTAGAATAGGGAAAACAATAGGAACCTTCCTCCTAGGGTTTGGGAGAGAATTAAATGAGTTAATACCTGCCAAGAGCTCCAGAGAGTACTCTTGGGAGCTCCAGAGAGGCAGGACTGGGTGCACAGCGCGGCTATTCGCTGGCAGGGCTGCCTCTGCTGGGGGACCCACCCATGTCCCCTCCTGCCCCCTCCCCCGGCCTCTGTTAGCGCCCTACCTGGGCTGCAGCCAGGCGGGCAGAGCCATGGGCCCCTCACCACCAGCACCTCCAGCGCTCAGGGGAAGGAGCTGCGTGAGCCGCGAGGGGAGGGTGCGGAAGGGCGGGGCCTCCACACTCAGCAATTTACAAAGAAACCGCCAGGGCTTTCAGAGGGCAAGAGGGAAAATCGAGTTCCTACAGTAAGCTGCTGTAGGAAGGGCTAGCCAGGGCCCTTGCAGGGTTACCCAGCTCTGGTTACAGGCTCTTGATGTTTTGATTGGGACCAGGCTGCCAGCCCTGGAGAAATTCATATACCCCAAATTCATCTAGGGTTTGGAAACTTCCTGAAGGCTATCCCAAGGCTTTGGGACACCTGCGGTCCCCACTGGGCACCTTGACTTCAGTCCTAACCAGTGAAAGGGGTCCCGAAGGAAGCCTGTGGTTGGATCTCCCCCACACATTTTCAAAGAGGGGCTGATTCCTCCTGGAACCACAGTCCCTGCCTTCAGATATCTTGAGCCCAGTTCTCCCTCCAAGAGCCCCAACGCTCCTAAACCTTTTCCTGGTCTCTGGGGGCTATGCCATCACCCACTCCAGGCTCAGATGACCTGCAACCTACTTTGCTGATAAGATCAGGACCAGGGCCGGGTGTGGTGGCATTCCAGAGGCTGAGACCAGAGGATCTCAGAAAAACTCAGCTATTTACTGAGGTCCTCTGCAACTCAGTGAGATCCTGTTTCAAAATAAAGAATAAAAAAATAAGGCTGGGGGTGTAGCTCTGAGGTAGAATGCCCCTGGGTTCCATCCCCAGAACTGGAAGAAAAAAAAAATGTCACTTGCTGCAGGTCACACAACTGATAAGCAGCAGTGTTAGAGCTTCAAAGTCAGTATCTTTTTTTTCCCCATTGTTACTTTCCTCTTAGTGCTGTCCCCATTCACTTTTCACCTATGTATTTCTCAGCACCTATTCCCAGTCCCCTCCCTCAAACAGGGGTAAGCCAGTTCTTTCTTGAACTTGCTCTAGTCAGTGGTCATCCTGCCTGCTCCAGCACCTTCCTTCTCTCCTGTCCACCAGCTTTCATGGCAGTTTAGGAACATATTTGAATCTTTTTTACCCAGATGTCAGCTTGTTGTGTGTTCTCTCTCTCTCTCTCTCTCTCTCTCTCTCTCTCTCTCTCTCTCTCTCTCTCTCCCTCCCTCCCTCCCTTCCTCCCTCTGCCTGCCTCTCTCTCTCTCTCTCTCTCTCTCTCTCTCTCTCTCTCTCTCTCTCTCTCTCTCTCTCTACCAGGAATGGAACCCAAGGGCATTGTACCTCTGAGCTACACCCCCAGTCCTATTTTTAGTATTTTTATTTTTTGAAACAGGGTCTCACTGAGTTGCAGAGGGCCTAAGTAGCTGAGACTGTCCGTGAACTACTATCCTCTGGTCTCTTCCTCCTGAATGCTGGAATTACAGGCATGTGCCACCATGCTGGGCCATTGCTTCTCTCTTAATGCACTTTTTTCCCAACTCCAGGCCTGGCTGCTGTCTCTCATAACCAGGTACTTCCTCCATTTCTCCCTCTTGTTATATAACGTCATATAATTTGACTTTCCAACACTCTCCTGAAACTGATCTCCCAGGACCCCCATCCTGTATCATCCTCCAAGATGATCTCTACCACCACCAGCCCCACCACCAGCCCAGCCCTTGCTGTTAGGGCAATTGATCCAAAGAGCAAACTGCAAAATGACACTCTAGCAAACACTGTGGGGTGGATGGGAACCCGACTACCAAGGCTGAGTGTCCACGTCAGACAGCAAGAGAGGAAGAAAGTTGTGGATGGTCAGGAGTGGGGAGGGAGGGAAGGTGGAAAATGTCCAGAAAAGTGATACTTTATACCAAACACAGCCCTTGTTCACATTCTCCTCCTCAGCAGTCTGGATTTTACCTCCTCTGCTTCCCTTCCCTTTACCTCTGCAGCGGGCATTTCTGCTCTCTGCTCTCGTCCTTCCCATCTCTCGGGATAGATCCTTCTCTGCTCTAGTTTCTCAAAGGTCTAACCTTTACGTTTTGTTTGGGGCCACATTATCCTTTGGCGCAAACACCCAACTCGCATGCATTTATGACCTCATGGATGACTCCTGGCTGTGTTATCTGCAGCCCCACTTTGTGAACATCAGCTCTGGCCTTTGAACATCTCAGGGATAGTTCTTCATCAAAGTCCCGTTGTTACTTCTGATCCAATCTATTTAAAGTAAGCTTACTGCCTTTCTTCCCAAATCATGGTCTGATTTCCGGCAGGGAATCACCATTTTCCTAGCTACCTGGATTTAAAATTGGGAAGTCGTCCTTGCGTCTCCCAATGTAATCGCAATGCGCTGAGCCCCACAGTCACTAGTGTCCCGCTTTCTCTTCTTTTTGTCCTGTACCCGCAGGTGGAATGACTGTATTCCCCCAACTCCACTCTCTATATCATCAGCACATTGACTCTCCTGGAGCACCACGTGGGTTATATCTTTCTGCTGCACAAAACATTCCTTTTTAGCTGTCAGATGAAGAACAAGCCAACCAGCCAACCACCAACCCAAAAAAAAAAAAAACCTTTCAAATCAAGAAATTAGGGAATTCTGCTTCATTTTCCAAGAAAGAAGCACAAAAGGGGCTTATGAAAGAATAGTTTGGATGGGAAATTAAATTCTCCCTCTGGCTTGGCTGCCACCCCGTGCCAACATTACCAGGACAGCCTCCCCCAGCATCCATGTCTCCAGAGTCTCTGCTACACAATTTAATGAAGAGCTGCAGGAACTATTTCTTTTATTTGTGCATTGCAATATACATCATAGAGGTTCCGTGTGATGCCAACACACGTGCACACAGTTCTTGGTAAACTTCCCTCCACATCCCACCCCGCTACCTCTCCTCCCTCCCCGTTCAGTGCTATCAAAACTGGTAGTAATAACTTTAAATATTGTTGAAGCATGCTTTGAACTGTTTCCTGCCTTGATCCTCCTCTACCCCCTTCTCCTTCTTCCTCCCCCAGTCCCCTTCCACTAGGCTCCTGGTCTCTATCCACCTTCACCCAAAGTCCCTTACGTTTCTTATTTCCTCTCTAGCTTCCACTCATGAGAGAAAACATATGACCCTTGACTTTCTGAGACTGGCTGATTTCAGGATAATACTCTCTAATTCCCAAATGCTGGGATTACAATTTTGTTTTTTTAGTTTTTTGGTGGTACTGGGGTTCCTGGAAGCCCTTCTACCTCTGGGCTACACTCCCAGACACCTATGTTTTACATTTTTATTTGGAAACAGGGTCTCTTAAGCCAGCGCGGCTGGCTTCGAACCTGTGCGATTCTCCTGTCTCCGCCTCCCAAGCGCGGGCAGGACAAGCGTGCGCATGCGCCACCACGCCCGACTGTGACCTGGAATTTTGCGGGTTCACCCCTCTTCCCCACTCCCAAACCCACAGCACAGATTGAAAATTCCACAGGTTGCTTGATCAGTACAGGATCTTTGAGATTCTGAGATCCAATCACCTCATTTCACAGGCACCAATAAGCTCATTAAAGCTAAACTGAGGCTTCTTTCTACAACACTGTGCAAAATTTCACCCGCATGTTCCCAACCTCTAAGCATCCTAAAGTGTTCGCCATCAGCAGGCATTGACTGTAACTCTGCCCGGCACACCCTTGGTCTCTGTTCTCACTCCTTTTCAGCTCATCCAAAACACTGCTCTACTTTTCTCTAACGACTCCTCTCAGAAGACCAAGCCCTGGACTCACTGCCTTCTTGCACCGTCATTCCTCAACTGAACCCACCATTCCTGTCCTGGCCCGAGGCAAACGTGCTCACATGTGACGGGTCCATGCAGCAGGCAGCAGCCATCTTTTACCTTGTTGTCTAGACTGTGGACCCTTTCCTCATCCAGTCCTCTTTATATCATTACTAGATACATGAGCTTCACAGTGTTTTTTGTCATCTATCTCAGTCCTCAGAGTGAGCCTATGTGGTGGGAACTGTTCTTAGCCTACTTTATAGACATGGAAACACATCAGACCAGTTAAATATTTCATTTATTTATTTAGGTAGTTATTTTTGGCAGTACTGGGGATGGAACCCAGGGGCATTCTACCTCCGAGCTACACCCCCAGCCCTATTTTTTATTCTTTATTTTGAAACCGGGTCTCACTGAGTTGCAAAGGGCCTCACTAAGTAGTAGCTGAGGTTGTCCTCGAACCACAATCCTCCAGTCTCAGCCTCCCAAATGCTGGGATCACAAGCGTGAGCCATCACGCCAGGCTCAGTTAAATAAATATCTGCTAAATGTTGGAATCTAGAATAGAACCTAAGTCTGTCTCTAGACATTGAGTTCTTAACCACTATGCTATATTAACTCACTACATATTTATTTGCAAGTACAGGTTTTCTTTCTACTTCATAATACAGCCCAAATTCTAACACTCTGTGAAACCTAAAGCTATATAATTTTCAGGGGGAAAAAGCACAGGAGAAAAAGCTCTCTCACCTCACATTAGGCAGTGATTGCTTGGATCTTTCACATATTTCTTAGGTACTCCTTAGATATTTAACCAAGAATTTCTTAGCTACTTCTAATCTTCAAAAAATACTTTTAATGTAATAAAAAACAAGATATAGATGAAGATAAAATATTGTATGTGTAATTAATAAAGGATTCATATGCAAATATATTAAGAACTCTCAAAAGTCAGTAATAAGAAGATAACCTAATTTTAAACATGGACAAAAGATTTGAACACAAGCTTCATCATAGAAGATATATTGAAAAACCATAAAAATATACTCAAAATGATTATTTTTAAGGAAAATGCAAATAAAACCACAATTAGATACCATTACACATTGATGAGGTTGCCACCTCAGGTGTTAGTAAAGATGTATTACACCTGGAACTCTCGTACACAGCTCTATTTGTAACAGCCAAAAGCTAGAAAGAAATTTCCATCAACAAATTTCCATCAACAGATGACTAGATAAACAATCAGTGATATAGCCATATGTGGAATATTACTCAGCAATAAAAAGGGAAATGAATTACTCATATAAGCAATAACATGGGTGAAACTCAAAATAACTATGCTGAGTATAAGAAGTCAGACAAAAAAAGTGCATAGTATATGAGTTCACGTATTCAATACTCTAGGAAATAGAAACTAGTCTACAGTGAGAAGGCCAGTTGGAGAATGGATGGGAGAAAGAGGTGATGGTAGGACAGAAGGGATAGATTGCAGAGAAGGGTGAGAGACAGAAATGTTCATCATCTGGATTGTGCCGATAGTTTTACTATGTTGTTGGGTTTTTTGGGGGTTTTTTTTGGTGGTACTAGGGATCCAACCCAGGGATATTCTACCTCTGAGCTTTACCCCTAAACCCAACTTATTTTTTTATTTAAAAATGGTCTTAGCCAGGCATAGTAGCTCATGCTTGTAATCCCTGTGCTTGGGAGGCTGAGACAGGAGGATCACACAGGTTCGAAGCCAGCCTCAGCTACTTAGTGAGGCTCTCAGCAACTTAGTGAGACCCTGTTTCCAAATAAATTATAAAATAGGTCTGGGAGTGTAGCCCAGAGGTAGAAAGTCCCTGGATTTCACCCCCAGTACCACACACACACAAAAACGGTCTTGCTAAGTTGCTGACAGCCTCACTAAGTTGCTGAGACTGGCTTCAAACCTGAGATCCTCCTGTCTCAGCCTCCCAAGTACTGGGATTATAGGTATGCACCAGTATGTCCATCCTGCAGATGTATATCTTAAAACTTACCAAATTTTAAGTGTTTACTATGTGTTAGTTACATTTGTACTATAATGAAGCTATTAAAATTCAACATGCTAATTTTATTGATAAGTGTTTTCTGGTTAGTTTTGTTTTTGTTTTTTTTGTTGTTGTTGTTTGTTATTTTGTTTTTTTGGTGATGCTGGGGTTTCTGGAGTCTGTCTACCTCCGGGCTACACTCCCAGACCTATTTTTATATTTTTATTTGGAAACAGGGTCTTGTAAGCCAGTGCGGCTGGCTTTGAACCTGCACGATCCTCCTGTCTCTGCCTCCCAAGCACGGGGATTACAAGTGTGTACCACCACGCCTGGGTGGTTATTTGTTTTGAATCACTGATTTATTCTTGCTCATGAAACCACATCCCATTTATTACCAAGAAAAAAAAAACACAAGACAATGGAAAACAAAATTGCCAAGCAGCAGAAACTCAATATCCTCCATCCAATTGAGTCTTTGAGTTTCTGCCCTTCTCCCCAGAGTGGGCTGGTGTATGAGAACAGGTGGTGTGGACAGGGTCTCAAACCTCTCCACACACGCCCTAGGTTGTCATTTAGCTCCTGGAGAGCCTCTGGTTGAAAGGCTTTGGCACACTGCTATTTGTACCCCGGGTGTGTCCTCACTGAATCCACTGGGAGTGACCTGACCCCACCCCTCCCTGTAGTCTGTCTTTGCTGGACAGTCTCATTCCCCAGCCTGTGACCTCTGCTGATCCTCACACACTCTCCACATCTCTGCACCCCCCTGGGAGATCGTGCAGAAGCTTCTGGAGCAAGCCTGGGGAATCATCACATTAGTTCAGACTGTGTAGGCAGGCAGGTCTGTCTTCCAAGCATCACGTGAGACACGGTGCTGACCTGAACTCGGGGCTGCTTCAAGAGCTTGCAGGCATTCCTGTATCTGCCCGAGAACCCAGGGCACTAAACCCATGGCTGGTGATTCTTCCATACCACTTTGGAAGTTTCTGTCACCCCATCTCCACCTCTGTTACAGAGCTGAGAGTCGATGCAGCTGGTGAGGCAGCCAGGACACAGAGACTGAGGCTCTCCCCTTCAGACTTGCTCTACTAAGCTTGAGCTTGTCACTCAAGCATCTCCTGTCTTCACCAAGCCCCAGCCCGCTGGGTAGTTTGGTTACTGCCTGTGGCAGTGCATTGGGAGAGAGAGAACAGGGCCTCCAGCCATAGATCTTTCCACTCTATGCGCCCCCTTTCTACATTTTATTTTTCCACACTTGCTTTTTCAGCATCTCTTTCCTCCCATCCTTGAAACTTCTCTGCTAATTTCCTAGACAGGTGTGTACTCCCCTGTGGCCATATTCTTGGTTTCTTTCTTTCTGGCTTATTTTAAAACAATTCACAGCTCTTTAAGTATCATAAAAGGAGTCTCTGGGGGAACTAGAAGTTCCTTTTACTCTTGCCAAAGTTTGATTCTGAGAACCATTTCCTTGCTGGGGATGGGAAAAGGCCGACTTTGATGGGTAAAGGTTGAGAATGAACTTATTTCATCCCTGTACATTCTTAGTATAGTATGCTCAGATCTCCTGAGACACGAGCATCAGCTCTGGCAGGCTAGGAAGGTCACAGACAAAGAAATGCAAAGAGAAAAATCACATTAATGTATCTCAAAACTGTTACTGGTGTTACATACATTCTGTTAAGGTTTCATTTAAATTCACATAATTTCCATTTCTATATGTTCTTGTTCTGTGTTACTGTGATCACAATAAATTGCTTTTCTTAGATTCCTTCACTTTGTAAACTGCTTAGAGGATCACCAATAAAAATCTAACTTAATATAGTAGAGTGTAGGGGGTACTGGGGATGGAATCCAGTACCCCCTATTTTTAATCTTTATTTTGAAACAGAGTCTCACTAAGTTGCAGAGGGCCTCACTAATTAGCTGAAGCTGTCCCCAAACCTGTGATCCTCCTGTCTCAGCCTCCCAAATGCTGGGATTACAAGCATGTACCACCATGCCTGGCTAATATGGTAGTTTTATTTATTTATTTATTTATTTATTTATTTATTTATTTATTTATTTGTGGTACTGGGGTTCCTGGAAGCCCTTCTACCTCCGGGCTACACTCCCAGACCTATTTTTTACATCTTTATTTGGAAACAGGATCTCCTAAGCCAGCGCGCGTGGCTGGCTTCGGACCTGCGCGATCCTCTTGTCTCTGCCTCCCAAGCGCGGGGATTACAAGCGTGCGCCACCACGCCCGGCTGATATGGTAGTATTTTAAAGATAAAGTTTGCTTTTTTTAGTTATGGAAACATTATTTAGGTCACGGGTATAAAAGGTTTCAAAAGAAGATGTTTATATAATTGCATTAGATAAAATATTTGTGTTGTATTCTGATCTTTTTTAAGGCAGGGTTGCTTTTTGGTGTTCTAAAGGATGGCATTTGGAAAAAATGAGTCAGGCTGTATGAATGTAAGACTCTGTGGTTGTAAGATGTACACAGAGTCAAGTCAGGGGTTATGTGTGTTCTCTCTTATGTGGAAGCTAGAACAAAAATAGGAAACAGAAGGCACTTCAGATAAATGAGGAGACCAGTAGAATAGTGGAGGTGACTGGGGGAGGGAGGTAGAGAGGGAAAAAAGCCTGATGATGAAAGCAGTTCAAATAATGCTGTATTCATATATGAAGGTGTCATTACCAGTTCCGCTAATATGTACTGGGGGGAGGGAGCAAGGTGGGTTCCAGAAGGAAGTACACCAAGGGCTGTGTGCATGCATGTGTGTATCATTTTGAACCTCATTATCATTATAATTATAATGCACCAGTGAAAGTATATACTTTTTAAAAAGATGTATATAAAATAAAAAAAATGAGCCGGGCGTGGTGGCGCACACTTGTAATCCCCGCGCTTGGGAGGCTGAGACAGGAGGATCACACAGGTTTGAAGCCAGCCTCAGCTACTTAGTGAGGCTCTCAGCAACTTAGTAAGACACTGTTTCCAAATAATGTATAAAATAGGTCTGGGAGTATAGTCCGGAGGTAGAAAGTCCCTGGGTTCCACCCCAGTAACACCAAAATAAATAAATAAATAAACAAACAAATAAAATCAAGAAACAAAACTTCAAACTATAATACTGTTTGTTTGTTTGTTTGTTTGTTTGTTTTTATTTGAGGGGACAGGGAACAGGGATCAGACACAAATGCATTCTATCACTGAGCTACACCCCCAGGTCATTAATTAATTTTTAAACAGGTCTTTCTATGTTACCACCTACTGGCCTCAAACCTGTAATCCTCTTGTCTCAGCCTCCTGAGAACTGGCATTACAGGCGTGTACTCAGTAGGAATATGGTTTTCAAATAAGGAAAGTTGAAAACTCAAGGAGATAAAGTCTAACAATTTAAACAGACATTGACTCTTACTGGAGGTTTAAATAGATAAGCATGGCTCATAGTGTACATTTATAAAGCTCAATAACTCTAGAAAATACTGGTCCTAAAAGAAATGTGACCAAAAAGATTCCTTCCTTGAATACTAAATTTCCGGGACTGAGAAAACCGGGTTGCTCTTCCGATTCCTTTACATCATACAGTGTTCTAAATGTCGGCTATTCTCTCAGGTGATATGAGGTAGATAAGAAGATCATAAATATCTTATGATCTTGCTCTAATATTGTACAGCACCATGGTTCATTCCGTATCTAAGTGTGCACTTTTGAAAAAAATTTTTAATGGTGCATTGTAGTCATACATCTTAATGGAGTACAAGATGGTGGAGGATACATGTACACATCATCCAATTAGCCCTTACCCAATTCCTGCCCCGTTCCCTCCCGCTCCCTCTTTCTTATGTGTGGCTTAATGATTGATTTTGATATGTTTGTTAATGTACATCATTAACATTAGAGAATATCCCTTTTCCCCTCTCCCATCCCTTCGTTGGGCCGCCTTATTTGCTCATCTGTAGTATCTCCTTCTTCGTCCAGAAGTGTGCACTTTCTATAAATGGCGTCCTAGCAAAGCTGTCTGCTTGTGAGCATAGCTCATGTCTACACTTCATGCTTTGGTTTTTCTATTTTCAGCCTGCTGCTTGTGTATGCTTCCTGAAGCATGGCTACGTATCAAAAATATTGTGCAAGACCTTGTACCAAGTGGGCCTTGGCTATTTGGAACAAAATTGCGTTTAGAGACAGAAAGATAAGGGCTCCATTCTCAAGGAATCCACAACTGCATACGAGGCTGGGGGTTCTTAGGTCGTTATGCTTAGTCACAGATAGAAGCAGTTGTGAGAGGCATGGAATTTTCAGTCTGACAGTATGAACTCAAATCTAGACATCACTTTCCGGGGGTGCTGGACCATAATGAAAGTTTCTCTGTGCCTCAATGCCTTTATTTTTACCTATTTAATTGCTAATTTTTGTGGTGTTGATATCCAACTCAGGGTAAGGTAAGTGCTTTACCACTGAGTGAAATCCACAGCTCAGCAACTTTACTTTTAAAAGTAAAATTAATACCATTATGGACTCCATTCTGTGTCCCATGTGAGGATTGGTTGAGATAACTCTGAAGGCTCAAATGAGAATAAGCTAAGGTGTTGGAAGCCCAGAAAGCAACTGGTAGGGCTGGGGATGCTGCCTGGCAAAAGCTTGAAGGAGATAATGGAGGGTTGACATCCAGGCAAGCAATGGTAGACACAGGAATTATCCTGAAGGAAATTCAAGAGCTTAGATCTTTAGTCAGATGCATTTTCTGTATTAAGAAAAAGCCATAGGGCTCAGTTGTAGAACACTTGCCTAGCATGCCCAAGGACCTGGCTCTCACCCCAGTGGAAGGAAAGAAGGGAGGGAGGAGGGAAAGGAGGAAGGAAAAAGGAAAGGAGATGGATCATAGAGGAGGAGGCAATGAACGGATTGGGGACAGGAGGATGTAGGAGAAGCAGAGGTGGATTCAGAGGTAGAATTTTGTAATAGATCAAGAGTTGAGGCTAAGTGGGGCATGGTGGTGCACGCTTGTAATCCCAGCATTTAGGAGGCTGAGACAGGAGGATCCAGGTTTGTGGACAGCCTCAGGTACTTAATGAGGCCTTTTGCAACTTAGTGAGACCCTGTTTCAAAAATATAGAATAAAAATTAGGGCTAGAGGTATAGCTCAGAGGTAGAATGTCCCTGGGATCCATCCCCAGTACCACCAAAAAAAAAAAAAAAAAAAAGAAAGAAAGAAAGACAAAAAAGTTGAGGCTAAACCCAGATATGAATATTTGTTTGTTTGTTTTAATAAGGATTGGATAAAAAAAAAAAGCAGGGAGTAGGCAAAGAGAGATGTCACAGGAAAACCATGCTTGTATTTGCCTGTTGTGCAGACAGAAAAGTCTGATTTCATTGTCTCTGGTGAGGGTATTGGGAATAGGTAGAAATTGAATCCCTGCAGGATGTAGCTATAGGGGGAAACAAGAAGATTAAATTGTTTCTTCACATATAAGGTACAGAGCCAAGGGGAGAGAAAGAAAACTACTTATCACATGTAGTAGACTACTTCAATTTTGCTGAGATTTAGTTTACTGATTATAAAAGTTTATTAGTCCAATAGAGACACACTAATATAGCCACTCTTTAAGTGCATAATGGTTTCTTATCTTGTTAGGAGTCGTTTTTATTGCATACACAGCTGTAAAGATCATAGTAGAGATGGTTACTTCTTTTATATTGTTGCTATCAATGTTTTATTTCACATGGCCAGTAATTGCTCCCAGGGTGTCTTTGTACTCTCCGAGGGATCGCAGATCCCAAGGTGTGCGGCTCAGAGCTGAGAGCAGCAGGCACCCGCTCAGGCAAGCCTGAGGGACCGGGTGACATTGAACAGAGGATAAGCAGAATTCAGCAAGAAGCAGCAGAAAAGCACTGCAAAGCTCCCTAAGAACCCCAACAATCAGTTCCCCACAGAGACACCAATTTTAATAAATATTAACGCACCAAACTACCTCTACAGGAGCTAAGTAAGTCAGGTGAGAGACCGCAGTGCCTGGTTATAGTATAAGAAAAGATTCATCGAGCAAAGTAGGAAGAAGAGTTGCCCACGTCAATCCTTCTCTACCTCTAGGCAGCACAGCATGGAGAGAGATGCTCCCACATGGGAGAGGGAGAGGATCTTAGACTTAGATCTTAGACTTAAAACCAAGGACGAGGCCTGTCATGATAAAACCTAGTGCCAGGCAGAACCCCCTGGTTCCTGCCAGTATTCACAGACTGAAGCTCTGGAACCAGGTTAGACAGGGGCAAAGGGCTATCTCCATTATCTCTCTCCCAACTCAGGATGCACAGCTAGGAAAGAGATTCTATCTGTTGGGGAACAGGACAGGAAGCTGAGCACAGAATTTGCCTCAGAACTCAGTGCCAGGCTAGTGAAATCTAACACTAGGGAGAATCTGATTGCCTATTTTCCCAGTCTACTAGCCATGGATGGAGTCTCTGGACCTGCCCCAGTTCCAGGTGCAGACCTGCAGCTCTAGTTGATCAGATGCTATTCCAGTTAGCATCACTCATGGCTGGTTGCAGGGGCCTTAGAACATGACTCCACCTCAAGAGCAGGCATCCCGTAGCGGTGTGGGCAATGGACTTGTGGTCTTTGTAGACTCTGGGCTCTGGATGTGACCCTGCATGGTAGTGTCAGGAGCCATGGTACCACCCACACCATGCCTCTCTCAACCCCAGGCAGTACAACAAAGAGAGAGTAATTATCTGCTTGGGAGGAAAAGGAGATATAGGAGTCACTTTGTTACTTATAAGCTTGTGGCTAGTTCTTTTATGGTGAAGCCCAGTGTAAGCAAAATCCCACCAACCACAGGCCAGTAATGGAGGCATGAGGGTCTACGCCACCCTGGGATGGAGAGCTCTTAGATACTCCAATTCATTCTCAATTGCAAACGTGGGCTTAGGGCCCTCCCCAGTGCTGAAGCAGAGACAAAACACCAAGAGTAAACTAGTGGCAAACCGAGACTCATGCCACCATCTAGTGCTGACAGAGCAGAACCCACCATCGGCACAGAGGAAGTAAGTGGCCTGCCTAGAACGTCGGAAAGAATGGACGGAAACAAAGCCAGATCCCAGAGGCTGGGATAATGTCATATGCCACGAAGCAATGAGAACATTCAGGAATCGTGACTTCACCCAACAGACGAAACCATATGGAACTAACCATATGGCAACCAGTATGTAAGCACTTTTGAAAAGAGAAGACTTATTTTATGGAAACTCAATGAGCTTCAAGAAAACAGAGAATTGACTCAGTCCTCTATCAGAGAAACTTATGAGAGAGATTGTAATCATTCAAAGAGGTCAAACAGAAAAGATTGAGCTGAAAAGCATACTAAGTAAAGTTAAAAATGTGATGGAAGGCACTAGGAACCAAACAGATCAAACAGAGGAAATAATTGGTCAGTTTGAAAACAGGCTACTGGAAAATATACAGCTGGCAGAGAACAGACGATAAAGAGGAACAAAGAAGGCTTATAGGTATTTTGAAATAGCATTAAAAGAGCAAATATTTAGGTCACTGGGGTCTAAGGAGGACATGAGAATGTCAATGGGATAGAAAACATTTGCAAAAAGAGAAAGTTTGCAAAGAAAAACCTTCTTCAACCTAGAGAAGTAGACAAACATCCAGCTACAGGATGGTCAAAGGTCAGAACAAACTGGTTTAACCCAAGGTATATTGTAATCAAGCTCTCAAAGGTCAATGATAAAGAGAGGATTCTCAAAGCAGCATGGGAAAAGAAATAACATATAGGATTACTCCCATTTGCCCAACAAGAGACTTTTCAGAGGAAACTTTACAGGCCTAGAGGGAGAAGAGGTGATTTTAACAGTGCTAAGAGAAAAAATCTACTAACATAACATACTATACCAAGTAAAGCTATCAGTTAGAAATAGAAGAAAATATAAAGGTATTTTCATGCAAACAAAAACAGAATATATCTCAACTACAGCTGTCCTAAAATTAATGCTAAAGACATTCCTTCAACCTAAAAGACATTAATGAGTAAGAAGATATGAAAAGGTATGAAACTGGTAAGAGTAACAAATTTGGAATGCTTTATTATAACATAGTGTATAAATTATATTTTTAGTATGAAGATGAAATAATTAAAACTAATAACTGCATAAATATGGTAAGAAAGCTGGGTGTGGTGGCGCATTCTTGTAATCCCAGTACTTGAGAGGCTGAAAGAGAAGAATCACGGTTCACAGGTTCGTGGACAGTCTCTGCTACTTAGTGAGGCCCTCTGCAACTTAGTAAGGCCCTGTTTCAAAATAAAGAATAAAAATAGGGCTAGGAGTATAGCTCAGAAGTAGAATGCCTCTGACTTCCATTCCCAATACCATAAATAAATAAATAAATAAATAAATAAATAAATAAATAAAATTAAGAGATGGGCAATATATAAAGATGGGACATGAAATCTCAGAATGTGGGAGGAACCTAGGACAAGGGTACAGTTTTTAATTAGTGTATCTTCTTTTTTTTGGTGTCTTTTCCTATCTTTGCAATTATGTTAACTTGTTATCACTTCAAAATAGCTTGTTATAATCAAAATATATTTTAAAAGCTACATGGTAACCACAAATCAAAACCTACAATAGATAAAAGTAATAATGACTATGGAATCAAAACATACTACTAGAATAGATTATATAATCACAAATGAACACTATCCAACCAGGGAGAAAGAAACAAACTATAATAAAACTAGAAAACAAGCTATAAAATGTCTATAGTAAGACCTTACCTATTGATAATCACCTTAAATGTAAATGGATTTAATTCTTCAATCAAAAGGCATAGAATGGTCAGGCGTGGTGGCGCATGCTTGTAATCCCAGAGACAGGAGGATCGCACAGGTTCAAAGCCAGCATCAGCCACTGAGTGAGGCTCTCAGCAACATAGTGAGACCCTGTTTCCAAATAAAGTATAAAATAGGTCTGGGAGTATAGCTCAGAGGTAGACAAGCCCCTGAGTTCCACCCCCAGTACCGCCAAAAAAAAAAAAAAAAGTATAGAATGACCAGATGGAATTTTTTTAAAGATTCATTGTGTGTGTTGATTATAAAAAAAAACTCAATTTGACTCTAGGAAGATGTACAGACTGAATGCAAAGGGTTGGAGTAAGATATTCCATACAAATGGGATGTAAAAGAAAGCAGGAGTAGCTATACTTGTGTAGACATTAAATCAAAATTTGTAAAAAGAAAGAAGAGAATTATGTAATAATAAAGAAAAAAATTCAGAATGGAAATATAACAGTTCTAAATATATATGTACTAGCTGGAGTGATGGCACATACCTATAATCCCAGTTCTTCGGGAGACTGAGGCAGGAGGATTGCAGGTTTTAGGATAGCCTCAGCAACCTAGTAAGACACTTAGCAACCTAGCAGATCCTGTTTCCAAATTTAAAACAAAATTAAAAAGGGCAGGAATGTAGCCTGGATGTAGAATGTTTCTAGGTTCAATCACCAGTACCAGTATAGACATAGACAGACAGACAGACAGACAGACAGACACACACACACACACACACACACACACACACACACACGCTCGCCCAACATCAAAGAACAAAAATAAATTAAGCAAATATTAATAAAAGGGGAGAAAGATTCCAAAGCAATAATAGTAGGGACTTGAACATCCCACTCTCAGAATGGAAGATAATTTAGACCAAAGTAACAGTAGACTTAATGCACCCTAGACCTAATACATGTAGCAGTCATCTATAGAAACTTCTTCCAACAGCTGAAGACTATATATTATTCTCAACAGCATATGAAAAGTTCTCCAGAATAGATAAAACTTAGGCAAAAAAGTGCTCCATTAGGAAAGAAGGAAGGAAGGAAGGAAGGGAAAGGAAGAAAGAAAGAGTACAAGTATTTTATAATCACAGTGCAATAAATCTAGAAATCAATAATAAGAAAGACCTTGAACATTATAAGACATGTAAAATTAAGCCACTTACTCCTGAGCAAGAAATTAAAAAGAAAAGTAAAACATTTCTCAAAGCAAATGGCAATGGAAACACAATAAAAACCTAGGGGAGGCACCAAAATGGTACTAAGAGAGATGCTTGTAGTAATCAATGACTACATCAAAAGGCAGAAAGGGCTGGGAATGATGGCACCTGCCTGTTGTTCCAGTACTTGGGAGTTTAGGAGGCTTCTGAGACAGAAAGATTGGGTTCAAGGACAGCCTCAGCCATGCGGTAAGCCTCTCAACAAACTAGCTAGATCTTGTTTCAAAACAAAACAAATCAAAATAAAATAAGGGCTGGGGATATATTGATGTAGCCCAGAAGTAGAATGTTCCTGGATTGAATCTAGTACAAAAACAAAGTCTCAAATAACTTACTGCTTTATTGCTGTACCTGAAGAAACAGAAAAAGAAGAATAAACCAAACCACAAATTAGCAGAAGGAAAGAAATAATAAAGATAAGAACATGCCGGGCGTGGTGGCGCACGCTTGTAATCCCCGCGCTTGGGAGGCAGAGACAGGAGGATCGCGCAGGTTCGAAGCCAGCCCCGTGCGCTGGCTTAGGAGACCCTGTTTCCAAATAAAAATGTAAAAATAGGTCTGGGAGTGTAGTCCGGAGATAGAAGGGCTTCCAGGAACCCCAGTACCACCAAAAAAAAAAAAAAAAAAAAAAAAGATAAGAACATAAATAAAATAGACTAAAAACGCAAGATTAATGAAATGAAGACCTAGTACTTTGAAAAGATAATCAATAAACTTTGGTAACTAAGAAAAAAAGAGAAGATTCAAACAAGCAAAATCAGATATGAAAAAGGAGATATTACACCAGACAATTAACCCTAACACCATAGGATTACAAAGGTCATTGGCAATTTTTATAAACAATTCAATAACAAATTTGATAAACTAGAGGAAATAAACAGATTCCTGGACACATACACCTTTCTAAGACTGCATCATGAAGGAAGAGAAAACCTGAAGAATATAGTGAGTAATGAAACTGAAGAGGTAATTAAAAATCTCCTATTCAGCCAGGTAGGTGGAACATGCTTATAATCCCAGTACCTGAGAGGCTGAGACAGGAGGATTGCAGGTTACAGACCAGCTTCAGCAACTTTGTGAGGTCCTCTGCAACTTAATGAGACCCTGTTTCAAAATAAAAGACTTAAATAGGGGTGGTAGTGTAGTTCAGTGTTAGAATACCCTTGGGTTCCATCCCTAATAACACACACACACACACACACACACACACACACACACACACACACATACACACACTCCAGTACTTGAGAACTTAACAGCTGAATTTTACAAAATACTTTAAAAAAGAATTTTAACTCCTCTTAAGTTAATTCCCCCTCTACCCTCATCCCCAAAAAAGAATTGAAGTGGAGGAAATGCTTCCAGATTCATTCTACAAGGCCAGCATTGCACTAAAACCAAAACCAGAGAAGGACCCAACCAAAAAATAATGCTACACGCCAATATCTCTGATGAGCACAGATGCAAAAATCCTCAACTTACAAATATATCAAATAACCAAATCGATATATCTCTCTAAGATCTGGAACAAGATAAAAATGCCCACTTTCACCAATTTTTAAAGGATAGTTCTGGAAGCTCTAGCCTCAGCAATTATGTAAGAAATTAAGTACGTTTGAATTGGAAAAAAGGAAGTAAAATTATCACTGTTTGCAAATTATTTGATCTTATATATAGAAAACCCCAAAGACATCACCAAAAAACTAGTATAACTAATGAATTCAGCAAAATTGCAGGATACAAACACAACATACAAAAATCAGTAAAGTTACTATATGCTTATAGCCAATTATCCAAAGTAGAACTCAGAAAAACAATCCCATTTATAATAGCTACCAAAAAACAATCAAATAACAACAAAACCTAGGAATACATTTAACCAAAGAGGCAAAAGACCTCTACAAAGACTTTAAACATTGATGAAAGAAAATGATAATCACACAAAAAATAGAGACATATCTTCATAAATCAGAAAAATCAATTTTGTTACATTCTCTATACTACCCACAGTGATCGACAGATTTAATGGGATCCCTATCAAAACACCAATAACATTCTCCATAGAAGTAGAAAATACAATCCCCAAAGCAGGAAGCATTATGCTACCAAACTCTGGAACACACTTCAAAGTTAGAGTAATAAAAACAGGATGGTATTACCATAAAAGCAGACACACAGACGAATAGAACAGAAAAGAGAGCCTAGAAGTAAAGGCATCTATAGCCAACTGATTTGTGACAAGGTGCTAGAAACACAAATTGGACATAAGATAGTTTCTTAAAATGGGTGCTGAGAAAATTGGATATAGACACGAAGACATCTTCAAAACATAAGGTGCCCTATATAGGTTATTATTATTTTTTTCCTTCTTAGAAGTCAAGCATCAGTCACACGTAGTGGCACATGCCTGTAATCTCAGTCCTTCAAAGGCTGAGAGGACTGCAGGTTTGTGGACCACCTCGGCAACTTAGTGAGTTTCTCAGCAACTTAGTGAGATCCTGTTTCAAAATTTAAAAAAAGAAGAAGAAATAGGGCTGGGGTGTAGCTCAGAGGCAGAGCACCCCTGGATCCAATCTAGTACAACAAAAAGTCAAGCATTATTTCCATACCATAAAATGCACAGATGTTGAATATAAAATCAATAAATTTTGAAAAGGCATATACCCCAAAAAAGCCACACCCAATGAATATACAAAAATTTTTATCACCCCGAGAACTTCTCTCATGTCCTTTCTCCATTGACTAACTCCTGTAGCATTTGTTTTCTTCTCCATAACGATGTCCTTAGTTCCATCAACACAGATTTCTTTCGTTCCAGAACTTATGAAAGAATACATACTGAATGATCCCATAGATATCTGGTTCCTTTTGCTCATAATGTTTGAGATTCATCCAAGTTGCTGCTTGTATCATGGTTTGATTCATTGCACTGTTTAATTCTATTTAATTAACACAATTTGCTTATTCATGTTCTTAGATATTTGGATTGTTCTCAATTTGGGAACATTACAAAAAAAAACTATTATTAACATCCTTGTGCACCTACTTGTACATGGCTTACATGCAGACATTTTCAATGTACTTAAATACCTAAAAGTAAAATTGATAACAAATATATGCTTGCTTTATAAGAAACTGCCAGATAGTTTTCTCAAGCAATCATATCCTTTTGCATACTCACTAATAAGGAATGAGAGTTTAACCTCCTTGCTAATATTTGGCAGTCAGTTTTTTTTTTAATTTTTGAAGTTTTTCTTCTGTGGTACTGGAGATTGAACCCAGGGGTATTCTACCTCTGAGCTACACCCCAAGTCCCATTTTTTTTTTTTTTAATTCTCTGTTTTGAAACAGGGTCTCGCTAAGTTGTGGAGGGCCTCAGAAAGAGCGGAGGCTGGATGAGAACCTGTGATCCTCCTCTCAGCCTCCTAAGCACTGGGATTACAAGCATGTGTCACCACTCCTGGCTCAGTCAGTGTTTTTAATTTTAGCTGTTCTAGGGTTGCATAAGTGGCCTATCATTGTGGTTTTAATTTGCATTTCCTTGACTAAGGATGTTAAGCACTATGTCATGTGCTTATTTACTATTTTCATATATTCTCTGTGAAGTGCCTGCCCAGGTGTTTTCTCCAACTTCTTGTATGATTGTATTCCTTTTATTGTTGAGTTACAAGAATTTGTAATATTATGGATACAAAGCCTTTGTCAGGTATGTGTACCGTAAATATTTTCTTATCATCTGTGAACATTCATTTTACCAATAGTGCCTTTTGATGAAAACAAGTTTTAATTTTTTTTTTTTTTTTTGGTGTGTGTGGTACTGGGGATGGAATCCAGGGGCATTCTACTTCCAAGCTACACCCTCAGCCCTATTTTTTATTCTTTAATTTGAAACAGGGTCTCACTGAGTTACAGAAGGCCTAAGTAGCTGAGATCGGCTGCAAACCATGATCCTCCTGTCTCACCTCCCAAATGCTGGGATTACAATTTTGTTGTTTTAGTGTTTTTGGTGGTACTGGGGTACCTCCAGGCTACACTCCCAGATACCTATTTTTTATATTTTTATTTGGACACAGGGTCTCTTAAGCCAGCGAGGCTGGCTTCGAACCTGCACCATCCTCCTATCTCTGCCTCCCAAGCGCGGGGATTACAAGCATGCACCACCACGCCTGGTGATTATTTTTCTTTAGAATAAACATTCTCTATGTCATTTCTAAGAAATGTTTGCTTCCCCTAAGATCTCAGAAATATTTGTGCTTGTTTTCTTTTAGAGGACAGTTATTTGCTAAATCTACCAATCATTTCTAGTGCTTGTTTTTGGTAAACTCCTTAGAATGAAAATATTCTACCTATAAATAAAATGAGTTTTCCTTTTTTTCAGATCTTTATGTGTTGTTTTATATACCATTTTATCCTGACTAGGACTAGGATAAATATGTTTAATCAAAGCAGTGAGAGTAGACATCCTTCTCTTATTCCTATGCTTAGGAAGAAGACAATTTAGTCTTTTTCACTAAGTATGAAGTTAGCATTAGATGTTTCATAGGTACATTGTCATATTCAAGATATTTTATTCTATTATTAATTTGCTGAAAAAATTTAAAAATCATGAATGAAGCTGGGTGTGGTGGTACATGCTTGTAATCCCAGCATTTTGGGAGGCTGAGACAGGAGGATTGCAGTTCATGGACAGCCTCAATTACTTAGTAACCCTGTTTCAAAATAAATAAATAAATAAAAAATAGGGCTGGGGGTGTAGCTTGGGAATAGACTGCCTCTGGATTCCATCCCTAGTACTACAAAAAAATCATGAATAAATACATAATTTTGTCAAAAACCTTTTTTGCATATATCAAGATTATATTTGTTAACATGATAAACTAACCTTGCATGACTAGGATAAACCCTATGCCAAGTAGCAGCCTTTTTATATAGAGATGGATTTGCTTTTGCAAATATTTTGTTAAGCTTGATGTCTTTGACATTAATATAGTTGCCGTAGCTTTCTTCTGACAAGTGACTACATGGTATATCTTTCCCCATCCTTTTAGCTTTTTCTATATGTTTAAAGTGCATCTCTCATAAATAGCATGTATAGTAGTTGGGTTTTACTTTCTAGGAGATGATACTAGGGACTGAACCCAGTGCCTCGTGCACATTAGACATGTGCTCCAACAGTGAGGGAGCTACACACCAGCCCCAGGCTTTTGCTTTCTTACTCAGTCAGCCAATCTCTGCCTTTAATTAAAATGCACAAAAGGCAATGATTGCGATGGTTGGATTACTGTCTACCATCTTTCTACTTGTTTTCTTTTTCTTTTCTTTTTGTTTTTTTGGTGGTATGGGGGATGGAACCCTTCTACCTCTGGGCTACACTCCCAGACCTATTTTATATTTTATTTGGAAACAGGGTCTCTTAAACCAGCGAGGCTGGCTTCAAACCTGTGTGATTCTCCTGTCTCTGCCTCCCAAGTGCAGGGATTACAAGCGTGCGCCACCATGCCCGGTGCGACTCATTTTCTATCTTCCCTGTTTACTCTTTCCTTTTTTTTCTCGTTGTCTGATAGTTTTGGAGTTATCTAGTAATTTTAGGAATCTTATTTTCTTTCCTATATTGTATTTCTAGATATAGTTTTGTTGACATATTCAGGTTGTTCTAGGAATTATCAGATACATCTTTAAATTATAGTCTACATTGAATTAATGTAGCACATCCCATATATTGTATAAAACTTAGAATTCTTTAATTTGCTCGCTCCCATTATTTCTGCCATTTTTGTATTCTGTCATACATTATATTTCTCCATATAAATCTCACAATCAATTATTTTGAGAAATTATCTTTTCAATACATTTTAAAACAAGTGGAAATATTTTTATATTAACCTGCATATTTACCATTTTGGCAATTCTTCATTCCTTTCAGAGGTTTCCAAACTTATTTCGATCTTTTTTTTTTTAAAAAAAAAAAAGACAACTAACTTTCTTTAAGCAAATAAACAGAAAGATACAGCAACAATTTGCATTATTTTATGTATCTATGTTTTATTCCAATACCTACCACAGGTGGTATGCCCACTAAGGGAATTCATGATTGATTCTGTTTTCATTGGATCTTTTCTCTTTATCCATAAGGATTATGTTCATATTTTTTCTAATACAAGGGAATTGGTGAAGAATTTTCTATTTGCCTATTTAACTTTCACTTTTAAAATATATTTTCATTAGATACAGATTTATAAGTTGATAGCTTGTATTTTTTTCTTTTAGTCGTTTATATATATTCTTCTGTAGTCTTCTGGTTGACATCATTACTGATGAAATACCAGCAGTAATTCTTACAATCAGTCACTGTATGTTATGCATCTTTTTTCCATGAATTTTAAAAACTGTCTTTAATTTCATGTAATTTTTAAATTATGTGTCTAAGTGTGATTTCTTCATGTTAACTTGCTTAGGGTTTGTTGAGATTCTTAGATTCTGATAGTCTTCATTGAACTTGGAAAATATTCTCACCTTTTTCTTTTTAACATTTTTCCAGGCTTAATCTTTTTTTCTTTCTTTCTAGGATTCTAGTAAATTTTTCTACAAGTCAAGAGGCTCCATTTTTTGCCTTTTCCTTCTTTTGGTACTTTATATTTTCTATCGGCCTGTCTTTAAGCTCACTGATCTTTTGTCTCAGTAAATCTCTTGCTAAGACTATTTAATTATTCACTTCAGATATTATATTTTTGTTATACCAATCTCAATCTTATACTTATCTATAAGGTGGGACCTGAAGGGAAACACACCAAGAACCTGAGAACATGTCTGTTTGTGTAACTTTGAACCTCATTATGATGCATAATTACAATGCACCGGAAAAAAAAAGTCTGACATAGCTTAAAAAAAAAAAGAGTAAAAAAGAAATAAGGGACATTCAAAGTGGAACAAAAGGTAAATTATCCATGTTTGCAGATGAGATTCTATGCATTGATAAATCTAAATTCTACATAAAAAGCCGTTAGAATTTCATAGAAAGCTTTCATAACTTACAAATTCAGTGAACTTGAAGCATACAATATAACATAAAAAGTAGCATTTTAATACACCACTAATGAACTCACAAAGAAAGAAATTAAGAAAGCAATCCAACTGAAAACAGCTACAAAATTTTTTAAATATTTAGGAATAAATTTACCTTAGGAAGTGAAAGACCTCAATAATAAAAAGTAGTAAACATTGATGAAAGAAAGTATAGAGGACACAAAAAAAATGAAAGCTACTCTGTGTTCATGAATTAGAAATATCAATACTGTTAAGTGACCATTCTACCTAAAGTGAGCTATAGACTCAATATGATTCCCATAAAATATCAACAGCTAGAAAGCTGTTTAATTTCACAGAAATTAAAAAAATAATTCAAGGACTCAGAATAGCCAAAGCAATCCACAAAGCTAAAGGCATCACAATACCTGATTTCAAAACATCCTACCAACCTACAGTAATCAAGACAGCATGGCTCCGGCATATGAGCAAACACATAGACCAATGGAAATTAGTCTATGTTCATACAACCCCTTCCTTCCTTCCTTCCTTCCTTCCTTCCTTCCTTCCTTCCTTCCTTCCCTCCCTCCCTCCCTCCCTCCCTCCCTCCCTCCTTTCTTCTTTTTGTGGTACTGGAGATTTGAACCCAGGGATATTTAACTTTTGAGCTACACCCACAGCCCAATTGTATTATTTGGAAACAGAGTCTTGCTAGGTTGATGAGAATCTCACTGCTTGCCGAGGCTGGCTTCATATCTGCAATCCAATACTTCTGTCGCAGCCTCTCAAGTACTGGGATTACAGGCATGAGAACAATTGACTTTGATCAAAGGCACCAAGAACATATACTAGAAAAAGAACAGTCTCTTCCACAATGGCTCAATCTAAAGCGATGTACATGTGCAGAATGTTGAACATAGACTTCTTCCACTCACCATGCACAAAAGTTAACTAAAAAATAGATGAGAAACCCAAACATAGAACTGGAATCTCTGAAATGACTACACAAAAACAGAGATGCACTTTAAGATTTGGTTTAGGCAATGACTTTTTACATAGAACCCCAAGAATACAAACAAAAGATAGACAAATGGGGTTATAGCAAATTAATAAGATTCTGCAAAGGAAATAATCAATATAATTATGAGACAATCTAAAAAATGGGAGAATATTTGTAAGCCTTTAATATAACAGAGGACTAAAGTCCAGAATGCATAAGGAACTCAAAAAGCTGAACACCAGAAAACAAATAATCCAACTCAAACCACTTAATATACAATTCTTAAAAGAAGACATACAAATGGCCAACAGGTTACATGAAAAAAAAAAAGCTCAATCTCACTCATCATAGGGAAATGTAAATCAAACCACAATGGGATGGTATGTCACTCAAGTTAGAATGACTATCATCAAGACAAAATATGCTAGCAAGGATGTGGAGAAAGGAGGAACTATTAAATACTGCTGGTGGCAATGTAAATTAGTATAACCATTATGGAAAACGGCATAGATTCCTTAAAAATATCCAAATATAGAACTGTCATAATGTTCCAGCAATTCTACTACTGGGTATATCCAAAGAAAATAAAGTCAGCATACTGAAAAGTTACTATATGTCCACATTTATTGCAGCACTCTTCACAATAGCCACACTATGAAATCAACCTAGATGCCCATCAATGGAGGAATGAATAAAAAAAATGTGGCATGTATACACAATGAAATAATATTCAGCCATAAAAATAAAACCCTGTCATTTGCAGGACTGTCATTTAATGGACTGGAAATCATTATGCTAAGTGAAGTAAGCCAGATACAAAAAGGCAAATGAACACCAGTTGTTGTCACTTACTTGTGAGTATAGGTTAATTTCAGAGCACAAAATGGAACAGTGGTCACTAGAGACCGGGTCGGATGGGAGTGGGGTGGAAAAAGTTCAGTAAAGGACACCAAAACACAGAGAGGGGGAATTAGTACTCATTTTTCTATAGCACAGTACAGTAACTATTGATTAAAGCAATCTGTTTCAAAACGACTAGGACTAGAAGAGTATAAAATTGCCGACCAATACGATTATGTTGGAAGAGATGGAAAGTCTTATTACTACGATTTGATGTCTGCCCAGTGTGTGCAAATATTGAATTGCCATATAATATGTCACAATAAAAAGTTTAAGAACAGTTGTTGAAACGAGAACTTGACATATATGGATGAATAAACAGTGACTTTATTTGCTTAGGCTCTCCTTGTATATGAATGCTTTTCCCTTTCCCACCTCATTCTTCCTCCCTATTTGTTTCCATTTGAAGTTTGGAAAAAATTATTATAGTCCTTTTAGTTTATATACAGAATGAAAAATAAATCTACTTTACAAATTAAATTTTGTGTATTCCAATGTTGAATCTGTTTTTAAAACTCTTTACAATTATCTCCTGTACCCTTACAAATCGTGAATCTTTGAATGTTTCCACTTAAACTTCTGCATTGTAACATTAGAATGGAATAGTATACTCCTGCCAGTTTTTTCAAAGGAGAATTTAGATTATTTTCAACTCTTTAACTTACTTTTCTACGATATTCAACAAACCAGCATGTGTCACAGGCCAATTTTGTACCAGGCGAGGTGACAAGTGCTGGCATTCAAGTATGGAAAAGAGTTTTGTGACTCTCCCACAAACGGAATCATGAAAATGCTTTCTATAAAACCTTCACACTGCTGTGCTGTTTGTATTCAGACTAGAGTTTTCTCTCAAGGCCTTGTAGAACTTGAGGCTTCTTATTTTTTTTTAATTTATTTTTATTGGTGCAATGTATTCATACATCATAGTGGTATAAAGAAAATACTTTTGTAGACATACATGCACATCTCGCCCAGTTAGCCCCTACCACGATCCCCACCCCATTCCCTCCCCATCCATCCTTCCCGCGCTTGGCTTACTGGTTGACATCTAGTATTATAGCAATTTATACAATATTAACATTGATAATCTCACATAACAGTTTCATTTGTCTGGTACCAAACTTTTGATGACTTAAAGATAACATTTCAATATTTCTTTTTGCTTTCTTTCTTACCAGAGAATATTTTTTTCTTTTTTTTTTTTAGGTGAAACTATCATACATTTATTTATTTATTTTTCAGAAAAAATCTATCCTGATATGGAATATGGACTCTAGATACCCAAAACAGTCTCAAAGGAGAACAAAGCTAGAAGATGTATATTTTCTGATTTCAAACCATATAAAGCTACAATAATTGAAACAGTGTAGTACTGTTCTAAAGGCAGATATATAAACCATTGGAGCTAAATAAAAGCCTAGAGATAAATTCTTCCATACATTGTCAAGTTATTTTTGACAAGGTTTCCATGAACTTTTGGTGGAGGAAATACTAGTCTTTTAACTAAATATTGTTGAAAAATAATAATAAATGAAAAAGAATAAAATTGGACCCTTACCTAACACATATACAAATATTAACTCAAAATAGATAAAAGACCTAAATATAAATCTTAATACTATAAACTTTTAGAAGAAAATCTGGGTCATAAAACCTTACAACATTGAAATTGGAAGTGATTTCTTGGATATGATTTCAATGGCACAGGCAACAAAAGAGTAAATAAACTCCCTAAAAAATAAAAAAAATATTGTATATCCAAAGACAATGTAAACAGAGTTAAAAGTTACTGATCCTCTTCCAAGAGTTCCTCCTATGACCCATTTCTCCCTAACTCTCACATATTAGGGAAAGCATCTGATTTCTTATTTTTTGTGCCTGACTAATCTCACTTAGCATAATGTCCTCCAGTTCCATCCATTTCCCTGAAAATGATGTAATTGAGTTTTTTTTGATGGCTGAGTAAAATTCCATTGTGTACATATCCCACAGTTTTGTAATCCATTCATCTGTTGATGGACATCTTGGCTGGTTCCATAGTTTGGCTATGGTGAATTGTGCAGCTATGAACATAGATACACATGCATTAGTTTGGTAGTTTGGTTTCTTTTCTTTTGGGTAGATACCCAACAGTGGTATTGCTGGATCAAATGGAAGATTTGTTCCCATTCTTCTGAGGATTCTCCATACTGTTTTCCAAAGTGGTTGCACTAATTTGCAATCCCACCAACAATGTCTTAGAGTTCCCACTTCTCCACATCCTCGCCAGCATCTGTTGTTGTTTGTGTTTTGAATGATGGCCATTCTAGTTGGAGTTAGGTGAAATCTCAGGGTAGTTTTGATTTGCATCTCTCTGATTGCCAGTGATGTTGAGCATTTTTTCATGCATTTATTGGCCATTTGAATTTCTTCTTTTGTGAAGTGTCTATTTAGTTCATTTGCCCATTTTGTTATTGGATGCTTTGTTTTCTTAGTGTTGAGTTTCTTGAGTTCTCTGTATATTCTAGATATTAGTCCTCTATCAGTGGTGTAGGTGGCAAAAATCTTCTCCCATTCTGTTGGCTCTCGATTGAGGTTCTTGATAGTTTCCTTTGCTGAACAGAAGCTCTTCAGTTTCATGCAATCCCATGTATTGATTCTCCTTTTAATTTGTTGTGCCTTTGGGGTCTTGTTGAGGAAATGTTTGTCTGTGCCTATGTGTTGTAGTGTTGGACCTATGCCCTCTTCAAGGAGCTTCAAGGTCTCTGGTTTAATTTCCAAGTCTTTGATCCATCGTGAGTTGACTTTTGTACAGGGTGAAAAAGTGGGATTAACATCCAATTTTCTGCATATGGTTAACCAGTTTTGCCAACACCATTTGTTGAAGAGGCTATCTTTTTTCCAGTGTATGTTTTTGGCCCCTTTGTCAAAAATCAATTGGCTGAAAGTGTGTGGACTTGTTTCTGGGTCTTCTATTCTGCTCCATTGGTCTATATATCTGTTCTTTTGCCAGTACCATGCTGTTTTTATTACAATGGCTTTGTAGTATAGTTTAAAGTCAGGTATTGTGATTCCTCCTGCGTGGTTTTTGTTGCTGAGAACTACCTTGGCTATTCTGGGCTTTTTGTTATTCCAGATAAATTTAAGGACTGATTTTTCTATGTCTATGAGGAATGATCTTGGTAGTTTAATGGGCATTGCATTAAATCTCTAGATCACTTTTGGGAGGATGGCCATTTTAATGATATTAATTCTGCCAATCCATGAACATGGAAGGTCTTTCCATCTTCTAAGATCTTCTTCGATTTCTTTTTTCAGTGTTTTATAATTTTCTTTGTAGAGATCTTTTACTTCCTTGGTCAAGTTTATTCCTAGGTAATTTATTTTTTTGTGGGAGATCCTGAGTGGAAGTGTTTTCTGAATTTCTTTTTCAGTGGATTTATGGTTGGTGTACAGGAAAGCTTCTGATTTTTTAAGATTGATTTTGTATCCAGATACCTTGCTGAATTTGTTGATCAGTTCTATAAGCCTTTTGGTTGAGTTTGTTGGGTTTTCTAAATATAGTATCATGTCATCTGCAAATAGTGAAAGCTTAAGTTCTTCTTTTCCTATTTGTACTCCTTTGATTTCCTTTTCTTGCCTTATTGCTCTGGCTAGAGTCTCTAGTACTATATTGAAGAGAAGTGGTGATAGTGGACATCCTTGTCTCGTTCCAGTTTTTAGGGGAAATTCTTGAAGTTTTTCCCCATTTAATATGATGTTGGCAGTGGGCTTATTGTAGATTGCCTTAATAATGTTGAGATATGTTCCTTCTATTCCAATTCTCTGCAGTGTTTTTATCATAAATGGATGTTGAATTTTATCAAATGCTTTTTCAGCATCTATTGAGATGATCATGTGGTTTTTGTCTTTGATTCTGTTTATATGATGAATTACATGGATTGTTTTTCGTATATTGAACCAGCCTTGCATCCCTGGGATGAACCCTACCTGGTCATGGTGAATGATTTTCTTGATGTGGTTTTGAATGCGTGTTGCTATTATTTTGTTTAATAGTTTTGCATCCAAGTTCATCAGAGATATAGGCCTGTAGTTTTCCTTCCTTGAACTGTCTTTATTCGGTTTGGGTATTAGTGTGATGTTGGCTTCATAGAATGTATTTGGGAGAGTCCCGGTTTTTTCTATTTCCCGAAATAGTTTGAGTAGTATTGGGATTAGTTCTCCTATAAAGGTTTTATAGAATTCACTTGGGAAACCATCTGGTCCTGGGCTTTTCTTTGATGGTAAGCTCTTTATTGCTATTTCAATCTCTTTGATTGTTATTGGTTGGTTTAAGTGTTCTATATCTTCTTGACTCAGTTTAGGAAGGTTGTATTTATCTAGGAAGTTGTCGATTTCCTCCAGATTTTCCATTTTGTTGGAGTATAGTTTTTCAAAGTAGTTTCTGATAATCCTCTGGATTTCTACGCTGTCAGTAGTAATGTCTCCTTTTTCATCCCTTATCTTCATAATTTGGGTTGATTCTCTCTTTTTTTTTTAGTTAGGTTGGCTAGTGGTTTATCAATCTTGTTAATTTTTTCAAGAAACCAGCTTTTGGTTTTGTTGATTTTCTGTATTGTTTTTTTATTCTCTATTTCGTTAATTTCTGCTCTAATTTTAATAATTTCCCGTCTTCTGCTGGCTTTGGGGTTCAATTGTTCCTGCTTTTCAAGGGCTTTGAGGTGTGTCATAAGGCTATTTATTTGAAGATTTTCTGTTTTTCTTATGTGAGCACTCAGTGCTATAAATTTTCCTCTTAATACTGCCTTCAAAGTGTCCCAGAGGTTTTGATATGTTGTTTCTTTATTTTCATTTGTTTCTAGAAATTTCTTGATTTCACCTCTTACATCTTCTGTGACCCATTCTTCATTCAGAAGTGTGGTGTTCATTCTCCACATGTTTATGTTGTTTCTCTGGGTCTTCTTATAGTTGATTTCTAGTTTCATTCCATTATGGTCTGAAATGACACAGGGAAGTATGTAACATTTTTTAAATTTGCTAGTGCTCATTTTGTGTCCCAGGATGTGATCTATTTTGGAGAAGGTTCCATGAGCAGCTGAGAAAAATGTAAACTCTGCTGTAGTTGGGTGAAATATTCTATATGTGTCCAAAAGGTCCATTTGGTTAATGGTGTTCTTTAGTTCTGAGACATCTTTACTGACCCTTTGTCTGGAAGATCGGTCTAGTATTGTGAGAGGTGTGTTGAAGTCTCCCAGTATTATTGTGTTGGGATTTATGTGTGGCTTCATGTCACAAAGAGTTTGATTTATGAAAGTAGCTGCCCCTATGTTTGGGGCATAGATGTTGATTATTGTTATTTCCTCTTGCTGGACTATTCCTTTTACCAGTAAAATGTGACCTTCTTTGTCTCTTCTAATAAGTTTGGGTTTGAAGTCTCACTTGTCTGATATCATAGTTGCTACTCCTGCTTGTCTTCGAGTACCATTAGCATGGATTACCTTGCTCCAGCTCTTTACCTTGAGTTTGTTCCTTTCTTTACTTGTGAGGTGTGTTTCTTGTAAGCAGCAGATGGATAGATTCTGGCTTTTAATCCATTTTGCCACTTTATGTCTTTTTATTGGGGAGTTGAGGCCATTTACATTTAGTGTGATTATAGAGAGATAATTTTTAATTCCCAACATGTTAAGATCCTATTTCTGTTTGAGATACTGTTTATTCTTCTTTGCTTAGTTGTCTGCTGGATGGGAATTCTTGTTTCTTTGGTTCTGGCGTGAATTACCCATTTCCTCTTTGCAGTTAATCTCCTTGAGTATTTTCTCTAGCGCTGGTTTTGAAGACATAAATTCCTTCAGTTGCTGTTTGTCATGGAAGCTTCTTATTTCCCCATCTAATTTGATGGATAGTTTTGCTGGGTAGGAAATTTTTGGCTGGAAGTTGTTTACTTTCAGAGTTTGGAATATGTTACTCCAAGCCCTTCTGGCTTTCATAACTTGGTTTGGGAAGTCTGGAGTGATTCTAATTGGTTTGCCTCTGTATGTCACATGGCCTTTTGTTTTTGTTGCCTTTAAGATTCTCTCCTTGGCTTCCACATTAGTCATTTTGACAATTATGTGGCGTGGGGATCCTCTTCTCTGATCCTGTCTAAAGGGAGTTCTATAAGTTTCCTGGACCTGTGTATCGACCTCTTGCTCTATGTTTGGAAAATTTTCTGCTATTACTTCCTTGAAGAGATTGTTGATCCCTTTGGTTTCACCTTCTTTTCCCTCCTCTATTCCAATTATTCTTAGGTTAGCTCTCTTGAAATGGGCCCATATTTCTTCAATGTCAGATTCCTGCTGTCGGGTTTTTTTTTCTAAATTAGAAACTATGCGTTCATTTTTAGAATGATCATCTTCAAGAAGCGAGATTCTATTCTCCATGTGGTCTAATCTGTTGTTTATACTTTGAATTGAGGCCTTTACTTCATTAATTGCATCCTTTATCTCTTTTTGACTCTCTCTAAATTCTTTTCGAAAGTCCTCTATTATTTCTAAAGTTATTTTCCTAATTTGATCTTCTAGAGATCTTTGGGTTTCTGTGTTATCAGATTCTGATGTTGTGGTGTTGTTGGCATTCACTGCTCCATTGTTATTTCTCTTTCCCATGATTTTGGAAGTTTGTGCCTTCTCTGGGTTCTTCCCTGAGTCACTACGAGTTCACTTAAGATGCTCTGGATCTCTAGTCTATGGTATCTCAGTCACCACTACTCCTTTACTGTGTTGTATCACAAAGTCTCAGACCCAGGGAGTCAATCAAGGCTGCTTAGACTGTGGGGGGTGCCAAGTTGGGCGTTCTCCAGTGGGGAGTTGTGACTATGGTATGATATCTCTGCCACTGCCACTCCCCCACTGGGCTGCACTGCTAAAATCTCCGACCCAGGGAGACTATCTGCGCAAGTCCCTGGGAGTGCAGTACTGGGATTTCTCCCCTAGGGGGCGCAATTTGACTCACGGTTGTTGAGTGCGCTGATGGAGCTGTAGTGAACTCGGTGGATTCGCTGCTGCCGCCACTGGCAATATGGCACCACTGCCACGCCCTCGGCCGTGATGCGGCGTATTTCTTCTCTGGTTTTGAACTCTGCTCTGAGTCCTTGCCAGTTGTGCTGCGCCCAGCCCTTGGGAGCTTTAGATGTTCCCTGCACCAACAAAACTGCTGACTGCCGCTCAGCTGATCAGCACCTGCTCACCTCGGTTCGCTGTCCACCCCTCCTCTCAGGCGCCTGGTGGCTGGTTGAGTGGGTTGGTCTAGGGCCGTCCGGTGAACTCGCCGCTGCCGCCAGCAGTAAGACGCTGCTTCTGCATCCTAGGCCGCGAGGCCAGAGTACCTCCTCTCTGGATTTGAGCTCTGTTTTGAGTCTCCCTCCTCTCTGGAGCCTGGTGTTGCTAGGGGAGATGTAGGCCGCGCCGCTCCGGCCACTCTGCGCCGCGGCTCTGGCTGCTCCGCACCACGGTTCTGGCCGCTCCGGCTGCTCCAGCCGCTCTGCACCGTGGCTCTGGCTGCTCTGCACCGTGGGTCTGGCCACTCCGGCCGCTCCGGCCGTTCCGCGACGCGGCTCTGGCTGCTCCGGCTGTTCTGGCCGCTCCGCTCCGGCTGCTCTGGCCGCTCCGCTCAGCTGTTCTGGCCACTCTGCTCCGGCTGCTCCGGCCGCTCCACCCCGCGACTCCGGCCACTCCGCGCCGCCGCTCCAGCCAATCCGCACTGCAGCTCTGACTGCTCCGGCTGTTCTGGCCGCTCAGCTCGGCTGTTCTGGCCGCTCTGCTCAGCTGCTCGGAACCGCGACTCCAGCTGCTCTGTACCGCGGGTCTGGCCACTCTGGCCGCTCCGGCTGCTCAGGCCACTCCGCTCCGCGGCTCCCCCCAATCCGCGCTGCGGCTCTGGCCGCTCCGGCTGCTCCGGCCGCTCTGCACCGCGCGGGCGCGGCACTTCGGGCTGGTTTTTTTCCGGTGTCTTGTTTTTCCAGCCCTTTTTCTCTGTCCCTTGTATTTACCGTTTTTATTTCTTTGCTGTGGTGTTTTCTGGCTCTGAAAGGCGCTGGTTTTGAGGTAGTAGAGTTGGATTGTTAGCGGGACTTGTAAGTGCCGCTTTCCTCCGTCGCCATCTTCCCGGAAGTCCTGAGGCTTCTTATGAGTGACATAAATTTTACTGTTTCACTACCTATTCACATTTCTTCCCTTTAATTTCTTTTACTGTTTTTTTTTCTCCAGTATAATTTGATTTGCTTTTAAGTTCTGAAGACCATGCAGCCTAGTGTAGGTGTGGTAAACATAAGAAATTGAGCCATTTTGTGTGTGTGTGTGTGTGTGTGTGTGTGTGACACTGGTGTTCCTGGAGACCCTTCTACCTCTGGGCTACACTCCCAGACCCATTTTATATTTTTTAATTGAAAACAGGGTCTCTTAAGGCAGCACGTCTGGCTTCAAACCGGGGCGATCCTCCTGTCTCTGCTCCCCAAGTACGGGGATTACAAGTGTGCGCCATCACGCCTGGTAAGCCTCAGTTTTTAAGAAGTTACTTCCATTCTCATGAAAGTAACTTCAGACTGCTTTGCAACTGTGGTACCCTTAGTGTAAAAATTAATTCACATTTATCAGATATGAGGATGCATCTGAGCGAAGATTTGGGAGTTTTGTTGTGATTCTGGCTTGGTAAAGGATTCAGAGTAGATCATTTACTCCTGTGTAGCTAATTTGTTTCATCTGTAAGAGGAGTGAATAAGGTGTCTTTTTATTCAAAGAGTGATCCAGACAAGATCATGCAGTGGTATTCGTAATTACAATAATGCCAATGAGCACCAAATACTTTGAGGGTTGACTGTTGTTTATTCCCATTGTAAACACCTTTTATGAACATGCTCATTTGCTCCTCCAGCAAGGCTGTGAGGTGAATACTATTTTTAGTATTATGTCCAATTTACAGACGAGGAAACTAGTATACAGATAATTGAGGAATGCTATCCAGGGTTAACCCTATTAGCAGCATAGTGGGGTCTGAACTCAGGCCAACTCAAGTGATTAAATAGAGCCTTTACACCCAATCATTTCTCACATGCTAAATTTGAAGGAAAAAAGATTGCTTAAGAACGCTAGAAGGTGGTATTTACTAAACAAACAGAAGTTTGGCTAGTTTTCACACTTATCTAAAATTCCCACTTCTGTTCCAATGGATATGCCCCTCCCCCAACTTAATTTAATGACCTCTGAAGCTGTTCAGATAGCCATCCATCACTATTACATTTTCCATGGCAGCTGTCAGCCAGAGGAGGAAAAACTTCATATTAAAGAAATTGAATCCATCACCCTCGGGCATGTTAAAAAGCAACTAGCAGGCCTCCCCCAGCCTGCGCCTCCTCCAGCTGTTGCCTCTGTCTCCGCCCTTCAGACAGGCTTACCATGTGGTTCACACTTCATCTGCCTGGACTTTCTGCCAGTTGCTAACCACTTCCTGCTTCATGAAACTCTCTGTGTCCTGGTGTTGTCCTATCTCCTTCTCCCTTATGGATCCTCCTTTTTATTTTAGGCTTTACATTTACTGCAGCTGATACCATGATCTTCTGTGTATCTGCACCTTCAGCACGCGCTAGGCTTTCTGAACATAAGAATCTGTGTCCCCACTCAGCAGCGGGTTTAACGTGATGGTGTTCAGTGTTATTTGAAACAGCTATCATTGAGAATGTCGACAGGTAATCCCAGAATGACTCCTTAGGGATGCAAAGAATCATATTCCAAGAAAATTGTGGATATTACTCAAAACTTCAAGGGAAGTTTTTCTTCACATTTGGAAGACTGTGCATACTTGAAGACCCAGGGGGGGAAAGCTATGGAGGATAAAAAGCTATCTAAGAAACAGAGAAATTAAAGCTATTTAAGAAATAGAGAAAGGGTACTTACTGAGCAGGGTTGTGGAAGGATGCTAGGACAGGCGTAGGTGAGGGACAAGTCCTCACCTGCAGAGCTCTGGTCTTCCTGAACACCTTAGTGTTTTCTCTCCAAGAACAAATATGTTCAAAAATTTTCTTGAATATTGGACATATTCTGACAGGAAAATTGTTAGCTCTCTTCTAAACATACTGCATTGAAGGTCTTTGATGGTTAGGGATGTAATCTTTTTTGGTTTTGACCTGGTGTGATTTGACCAAGGCACAGAGTTGAGTTGTACAAAATTGCTAGGAGGCTGAGCTGAACGAGCTTAGCTGCTGGAAGTGCCAGCCCTTTATGGGTGTGGGAGAAGATACACAAAGTGTTGGTGCTTAGGCACTGCAGGCAATCTTGAGGATGCAATCCTCACTAACGTCAGAATCTATTTTAAACAAGATAACAGTGACAGGTGATAAGCTAAGGAGAAGAATCTTTAAAATGATTAACTAAAGCATAAGGATGAAACATGTTAATGCTGGGCATGGTGGTGCATGTTTGTAGTCCCAGTACTTGGATGGCTGAGATAGGAGAATTGCAGGTTCGAGGCCAGCCTCAGCAACTTAGCAAGACTGTTTCAAAAAGAAAAAAAGGTCTGGGGATATAGATCAGGAGTAGAATGTTCCTGGGTTCAATCCCAGTCTGTCTGTCTGTCTGTCTGTCTGTCTGTCTCTCTCTCTCTCTCTCTCTCTCACACACACACACACACACACACACACACACACACACACACAGTAATTATCTTTCAAAAAATAATGAATACAATAGCCAAGTTTGAAGTTAGTATGTAAGGGACCTTGGGGAAGGCACTCATCCCTTTAAACCCTGCTTTCCTCAGGAGGTAGAATGCCCCCGAGTTCAATCCCAGTACCAAGAATAAATAAACAAATCCTGCTTTCCAAATGTAATTATTCTAACTTCATTGCATTATGGTAGGGAATGAAGTTATGTGGTTTTGTGTGTGTTTTAATCAGACTTCTCCAGAGAAACAGGGATAGGAGAGATAACCAAGTGCTATGTAGTGATGTTTGGGTCAGTGTCAGATCACAAACAGGATAGTATCCCTATAAAATGAGATCACCTGGTGACTCTGTGGTCATTTTCATTTGTGTAAGCACACCCTAAGTTGTTTGCGAAACAGAAGTCCCCAACAATGCATATCTCAGAACATATCCAGTTAAGTGGTAACTGACTGTGGAGAGTTATACAAGGAGGAATTTATTAGAGGCAATTGGCTTACCTGATCATGAAGGCTGAGAGGTCCCATGGTGGGCCATCTTCAAGTCTGAGAACTAGGAAGGTCAGTTGTTTGCTGAGTTCAAGTGCGAAACCTCAGCACCATAAAAGCCTGTGAGGAAACTCAGCCTCATACCAAAATCTTGAGAGTGGCAGTGGGGTTGGGGTGAGGGCCATGCTGCTACAAGTCCTGGAGTCCCAGCACCTACCAGGAGCAAAATAAACATGCCGGACTCCTGGAAGACAGCGGGAATCCACCCTTTCTCTGCCTTTTTGTTCTATCTGGGCCCTTAGCTGATTAGATGGTACCCACCTACGCTGGGCGGGGATCAGCAGCTCTCTAAGGAGACCCTGGACATCTCCAAAAAGAGTCTGCAGACACACCTGGTGCAGCCTGACCAGTCTAGTCAATGCCAGATCACCTACATTTCATATTCCCTTCAGCAGAAGAGGAGTGGACGCAGTGCTTAGGGAAGCATTGAGAATAATTTGTGCAATGAGTGAGAATAAATAATGCTTTGCCAAGTCTCTGGGTGTCTCTTAGTTCAGTTAAGTTTCCACTCCAAATTAATCATCACTGTAGTATATGTGTATACAGATATAGTTATTATAGTGTCTGGCACAGCGTTGTAACTGAAATTCAATAAGTTATTATTACTATTATTGTTATTACTAGTAGTAATAGTAATAGTAATAGTAATAGTAATAGTAATAGTAGTAGTAGTAGTAGTACTGGTGATTGAATCCAGAAGCATTCTACCTCCAAGCTATATACCCCAGCCCTTTTTTGTTTTTTAATTTTTTATTTTGAAACAGGGACTTTCTAAATTGCTGATTATCTCAGCAAATTTGTAGTTTTTATTTGTAGTGTTGGAGATTGAACCCAGAGGCATGCTACCTCTGAACTACCCCCAGCCTGATTTTTTTATTGTTTATTTTGAAACAGAGTCTCACTAGGAAGGTCAGTTGTTTGCTGAGTTCAAGTGCGAAACCTCAGCACCATAAAAGCCTGTGAGGAAACTCAGCCTCATACCAAAATCTTGAGAGTGGCAGTGGGGTTGGGGTGAGGGCCATGCTGCTACAAGTCCTCACTAAGAGGGCCTCACTAAGTAGCTGAGGCTGGCCAAGAACCTGGATTCTCTTGTCTCAGCCTCTCAAGTACTGGGGTTACAAGCATGCACCACCACATCTGGCTCTTGTAGTTCTTAAACTTCATAATTTGCCAGTATAGCATGCTCATTTTAGTGCTAAAATATTTTTGCTGCTAATCATTAGACAATTACATGTTAACTTTTTCTTCATGTAATAGGTATCACCCTCATCCTCAGTAGTTTGAGTGAAATGAAAATTGTCCTTCTTAAAATAAGCTGATAATTTGTTCATTAAATAAGTATGCTGTGGTTGACTAGGTTTGTTATAGTTTAACATGGTTAGCAAAAAAGCACAGTAATTGTCTCTTGAATTGGCTTTAAATGTATTTTTGGTGGGAGATTGAAGGTTCATGTTGTAGTTAATATTTTATTGATTTCATATACTGACTTTTACTTAATATTTCCAATGGGGTAGATAGCTATTATCAGTCTAGTTTGGGGCTTAAGGAAGCTAACATCACAAGATTTAACTGTCCAGTTCCCTGGCCTGCTCATATCTGGGGCTTACTGCAAACCAGAATTTCTGACTCAAGTCACTTGCTCATGGCTTCTCCTTCTCCCTCTCCTGTTATTCATCAGTCACTGGAGCCAGAAACTTAAAGACCACAGCATATTTAGGCACATGCACATGCCCATGAATTTTAATTAGCTCCTGTAGTTAGGAGAAAATAAAACTTCTTAAATTTTTTGTTATCCAAGGGCAAATTTCTGAATATTGCTAGAAATCATTTCTATTTTAGTGAAAATTAATTTCTAAGGTATATATCTTGAGTCACTATAGGAAATAATAAAAAATAATTACACCTGAAATAATATTTTTAAAGAAACCAAATTATTGTCACCTTGACTTTGTTACTGTCTTTTATTATACTCTAATTCTAAGTCTTATAAACCACAGGAGGCATATATTCTCTATTGTACTCACTGACAAATAAACATAAGCTTTCAGAGATTTTGAAATGTCCAGGAGATAGTTCTGAAGCCACACATGGCCTTTGATGGATACCAGGTGATGCTTTAACTCTTGATTTAGCAAAGAGAACATTGCAAGGTGGAATCACTAAGAGGTCACAAACATAGCTGATTACTCCCAGGTGCACCATCTCCACGTAGGTGGCTTTTCTGAGAAACTGTTTTTTTCCCCCACTCAAAATAAGGTCAGGAAGATGTGACACCTCTTCCACTGTGATGAGAGAGAGGCAAGTAGAAAAATGGCTTTGGGAATATAGATGACCAGGAGACTGTGGGAGGATCGTGACTGTGTCATGATTAAGGCGACCTGGGGCACATCAAAGTGAGAGAAGTGCTGACCAGTGGCTCCTGAAGCGTGGGCCTCAGCAGCATTGGCTTCGCTTATGAGCTTACTGAAACTACAGTCATGGGTTCCAGCCAATCTACCAATCCAGAACCTCTGGGGTGGGATCCTGGATACTGGCTCAACACACTCCCCGGATGGTTTTTCTGCCCTTAAATTTCGAGAATCATTGACTCAGAGGAAGGACCTCAGAGCTTTCATAGGCAGGCAGGTGGCAAAGAGGAAGAGCTGAAGTCATCACAAACAAGGAAGCGTGAGCGAAAGCCAATTTGTCATGGACAGGGGTGCCAGTGCTCAGGCCCAGAAAAGTGGCATCATTGTATTTAGGCACGAAGCAACGGAAATCAAAAAATCTCAAGGAATGGGGAAAGTGCTCTGGGTGCAGTAAATGAGACTAAGTCTGATTATCCATAATTGTTTTGAAAAAGAGTAGTTTTTTTTTTAAGGGCAATGGTTTTCATTTTTGTTTCATTATCCCTGGAAATTATGGGGGATCAGAGATGGGAGCTGAAACACCTATTTTTAGGAAGCCCCACTGTGGATTCTAATACATAACCATAGTCTGGCACTTTTGCCTTAGGCAGAAAGAATTTATGATAAAATAAAGTCAGAGCCACATAATTTGCTCTGTAGTCATCTGTAAGGGTCTATGTAACATGTCTGTCATAGCTATTTCATAGGACCAATAATGCAACTGTAGTGAGGGTTTGCTTGTTGTCCTTTCAATAAATTAGTTCCAAAATTGTATTCTAAGTTGAAGAACCCATTCCTGGGCCTCCTGGGCCTGAGAGACCCTCAGAACGGTAGATCCATTGATCAGTCTGTTTGATGACAATGTGCTGTGGGTATAGACTATTCTTAACAGAGAAACCAGGTCAATAATTTCCCAGAGACCTGTCACGTAACAGGGCTGCACTCACTGCGCATGTCTCTCTCTCTCTCTCTCTCTCTCTCTCTCTCTCTCTCTCTCTCTCTCTCTCTCTCTCTCTCTCACACACACACACACACACACACACTTGAAAAATACATAAAAATTCCTGTTTTCCTGGGGCTTATGTCTTATGCTCAGTTGGAAGAAGAAGGCAATAAATAACTAAAACTCATTGTCAGTGATAAATAGGGAAGCAGAATAAGATACGGCTGGGTGTAGAGGGGTGCAATGATATGGAGTGATCAGGGAATGACTTACTGAGAGGTATACTCTCTAGGTTAAGTAATTTGATAAAGACTTTTTTTTTAATGAGCGTTGTGTTTTACAACAAGAATAGACCAAGACAGCTTTAGGAAGTTGCTCTTTCTAGTATTCTCCCCCTCGTGTAAGAATCCCTGGGCAGTCCAATATGATAAACACCAGCCACATTCACTATTAAATTTGTGTGTGTGTGTGGTACTGGGGTTCCTGGAAGCCCTTCTATCTCCGGGCTACACTCACAGACCTATTTTATGCTTTGTTATTTGGAAACAGGGTCTCTTAAGCCAGTGAGGCTGGCTTCAAACCTGCGCGATCCTCCTGTCTCCACCTCCCAAGCACTGGGATTACAAGGGTGTGTGCCACCACGTCCGGCTACTATTAAAATTTTTAATTAATCGAATTTAAGTACAAATTCAAAATAAATTCTTTAGTCACACTAGGTACATTTCAAGTATTTAGTGCCTGCATGGCACAGTCTACTATATTGCAGTCTACAATTACTGCCGAAGTACTGCCTTTATGTAAAGTGGGACAATATCTTACCTGGGGAAATTGTTCAACATTCACATCTCAATGACCTAGGTTCAAGCTCTAATTACAAAAAAAAAAAGTATGTGGTGCTAAGACTTAGTAAAATGATATAGAAGATAAGCAACAACATGTTAGAAATGCTTCTAAAAGGAGTTATCGTGGCATTCTTTAAATAATGATGTTAGTACATTACATTCAAATCTCACCCAGAGAAATTTGCAATTTGCGTGCACAATTGTAAATAATTGGCTTCCTGTGTAAAGGAAGACATTCATTCCCACTAACTTGGTAATTTTGTTCCTCAGTCAATTACTCTCACCAGTGCAAATAATCTTTTTACTTTGCTTTTAAAACTGAAGTTAAATTCAATTCCAACTAGAAACACAAAAAGATAACAAAATGAAGACTGAATAAACTGTGATATTAAGAATGTGGTCCCACACTACACATAGGCTTGAAGGCAACACTGAAAAAGCACGCATCGATGATTTATGATTTATTACCAGCAGGCTGACTTCGGCGGGTGACTTAGCCAGGGATGGGGTGAAAGGAAGTCCAAATAAGAGGAAGTGACCATTTTCTGGGCCTTTCCCTACTGTCAGCATGAGTGAGGGGTAGGAGTACATCTCGGGAAATTTTGTCTCATGTTTCTCCCTGCTTTGGTGTGAATGTTTGGGTCTCCTAAGATTTGTATTTTAAAAATCCTAGCCCTCCCCAAAGGGATGCTATTTGGAAGTAGAGCTTTGTGGGAGGGGACAAGGTGATGAGGGTGGTGCCTTCATGACTGGAGAGAGCCCTTTCCACCATGTGAGGACCCAGCAAATCACAGCCCTCTAGGAAACAGGAAGCAGGCCTGCCCCCATTGACTGCCTGTGCCTTGACCTCGGGCTTCCTTATAAGTTACCTGGTCAACGCTACCTTGCTACAGCAGCTCAAAAGAAGACACCACCTTCTCCATTCATCTCTGCAACCCCTGTCCCCTGCCTTCCTTTGCTCTCATTCTCTGAGGAAATCACATAAGACATCCAGATTGTCAGATGGGCGTGCTCAAGACTGGACAGGGGGCCAGAGTGCAAGACTTTTTATTTCCTCAGATCAAATTTAGAACTCATTTAGAACAGAAACGTGACATCTTGGGGCTAAAGGTGTAGCTCACTGATAGGGTGTTTGCTTAGCATCTGAGAAGCCCTGGGTTCAATCCCCAGAACCTCAAAAACTAAAAACAAAATGAAAACCTGCCAAATTCTTCACCACGGCCATAATCGCCCTTATCAGGCTCTTTGACCTGCTGTTGCCTGGTTGTTTTCTTTCTGGGTGGTAAGATGATCCTAAATATAAAGATAAATTTTTTTTTGTTAAGTGAAGCAGCTAAAGATCATTCTTTGATCAAAGTTATAAGAATACTATGACTCAGTTATAAGTATTATAACTGAGAATTATAGAAGAGATTCAATGTAGAAGATACTGAATTTAGAAGATACTGATTGTAAAAATTAAAGAAGAATATATTTAATTTTAAAAGATATCTGTATATAAATATAAAATCATAAAATACATGTTTCAACAACAAAGTAAATTTATAATAAATCCATAGATAAATGAACAGTTGACAAGTATAGACAGGAGGATCACGTGGGTTCGAAGCCAGCCTCAGCTACTTAATCAGGCTCTCAGCAATTTAGTGAGACCCTGTTTCCAAATAAAATATAAAATAGGTCTAGGAGTAGATCCCGGAGGTAGAAAGCCTCTGGGTTCCACCTCTAGTACCACGAAAAAAAAAAAAAAGTGATACTGGCAGTCAAATCTATTTCTTGGTAGTGGGTTGTTTTTATGTGTGTGTGTGTGTGTGTGTGTGTGTGTGTGTGTGTATGTGTGTGAACTGTATGTAAGTAGAAGACAACTTTGAATTTGTACACAGATGGTCTTCCAGACACAGCTGCTATACTTTTGGTCTTGCAAATAGTCACAGATCCCTTGGAAGGAATTCTTAATCCAAGTCTGATCTCCCTCTGCCCGATTTCCTGCTTCAAGCGCCCTCCTATCTTCTCTCTTTGCTGAAAAAATCCACATAGGACCTGCTTCCATTCAAGCAGACAGGGGGACATTTGGGCTAAAAGATTGGAAGAGCTGCTGCCATCCTTCTTGACTGTCAAATGAAGGCATATTTTGGGGGAAACTGGTCAGGTTTTGAAACCTGGAGGAACTGAAATTACTCCTATGCTTTAGCTACTGAGAAGGAATTTTTCCTCCTATATTTTCTAAAAATCATAAAATCTCCCAACAGTTGCCTTTGTTCCTTTGAAAGGGACAGTGCAGGGGGGCACGGTAGCACACTAAAGATCCCAGTGACGGGGAGACAGAGACAGGATGATCCTAAGTTGGAGGGAAGCTTCAGCAACTTAGCAAGACCCTGTCCTAAAAATTTAAAATATATAAATAAGGGACTGAGATTGTAGCTCAGTGGTAGAAAGCCCCAGGATTCACACACACACACACACACACACACACACACACACACACACACACACACACACACTGGTCCAGAGAAAGGATGGAGGCAGGAGAGGTGCTGAGGACCACTCTTACAAGCTGGCCTGGCTGTGGGAGCCCCTCACACAGCTGTTCCCTCCTCAGAGAGAGCCAGAATGTAGATAGCCTCTAACTGCGCAGATTCCACATCTCCAGCTTTATTTGCCTGCTGTAGCTTCTGTTCTAACATGAAATTTAAGGATTTTCCTTCTTGCTCATGATCTTTTCTGCTTTTCTTTATTGCTTTTCAGTCATAAACTTCCTATCGTCATTGGGGAGTGATATGCACATTCAGTGTTGGAGTTTGTGTAAAAAACAATCTTCTATGAAATAAAACTATTTTCTATGAAAGATCAGCCACCAAGTATTTAAAAATGAAGCCGTGATTTTTTTTTTTTAAATCAGAACCTATACTTTCCTCTCTGTCTACCTCTTGTCCTTGCTCCAATCAAGGATGACTCTTTCGGGGAGAAATGCTGCTTCACTATCTGGTATGGTTTTGAAGGCTTTGCTTTAGATGATTGGGTTTCATCACAACCTTGCATTTCAAAGTCCTCCTAACATGATTGCGTGCACTAATATTTTTGTTTCTTTTTTTTTTCTTGTCAAAATCAGAAGTGTGGAATGTGTGAAATTTGTCTTGAAGACTGACAATGCATAATACCCTAAGTACTAGGAACATAGAAACAGTAAAAATGAAAAGAAGATAAGGCTGCTGTTTCCATACTCATAATTTTGTATATGGCTTTGAATTTCTGTAGCTATCAACAACTTTTCATGAGATATTTAAAAGTTCAAACCATGGCTTGGGGTACACATTCCCTGGGCAGGGCAGCTGGACAGCACCTGGACATGCCAGTCCAAGTCCAATTCTGTAGATGAAGGAAAGGGCTCAAGGAAGAAAGGCAGGCGCTGGCTCCCCACTGCCAGCAACATGTGCTCCAGGTAGATCCTTTTGTGTTTGATAAAAACCTCACAAATTCCTGGAGAAGGAGAGAGAAAGAGGAAGTAGGGATTTGCCAAGATGATGACATGGTCTCTAGAGCCAGATTACTTGGGGTTGGATCCTCACTGAGTTGTTACAGGGTCCGGGCATGCTGGGTGATGCATGCATGTAATCCCAGTACTTAGAAAACCGAGATAGGAAAATCACAGGTGCAAGGCCAGCCTCAACAACTTAGTGAGACCCTGTTTCAACATATAAAATTTTAAAAAAGCCGGGCGTGGTGGTGCACGCTTGTAATCCCCGCGCTTGGGAGGCAGAGACAGGAGGATCGCGCAGGTTCGAAGCCAGCCATGCACGCTGGCTTAGGAGACCCTGTTTCCAAATTTAAAAAAATGTAAAAATAGGTCTGGGAGTGTAGCCCAGAGGTAGAAGGGCTTCCAGGAACCCCAGTACCACCAAAAAAAAAATTTTTTTTTAAAAGGGCTGGGGTATAGTACAGAGGTAGAACACCCCAGGCTCAACCCTAAGTACAAAAAAAAAAAAAAAACATAGTTGCATGACCTTGGCAAGTTGTTTAGCTTGTTTAGCTTCTCTCTGGCAATTCCTGATCTAATATTATAAACTATGGTTGTTTCAAAGACTACTGATCAATAACTAGCACGGAGGGAGTAGCCACCCAGTGGATACCACCATCACCACACCCAGCAGCAGCAGCAGCTGCAGCAGCAGCAGCAGCAGCAGCTTGAGCATCACCTCCATTATCCTTTTAGGGACAGGAAGGCCTGATCTCCTCCACCACTGACACACTTATTCAAGGATTCTCTCCACTGCAAGGGAAACAATACTGCAGAGAACCATGAGTGCGTGAGTATGAAACCAGTAAATATTGCATCTTAAAGTCCTTTGAGAGTCCATTTAACTCTGGTTATAATCGCACCAATCAAGAACACAAATAGTAATACATGCTGGCAAGGATATGGGGAATGGGAACTCTTCTATGCTGTTGCAAATTAGTACAGTCACTATGGAGATCAGTGTGGAGGGTCCTCAAAAGATTAGGTATGAAGTCAACATATGACCCAGCAATGCTACTCCTCAGCATCTTTCTGAAACAAGTCAGAATACTATACTGATGCATGCATACCTATGTTTAAAGCCACACAATTCACAATAGCCAAATTATGGAATCAACCTCAGTGTCCATCCACAGATAAATGCACAATGAAAATGTGATGTATAACCACAATAGGGTTTTACTCAGCCACGAAGAAGAACAAAATTATGTCATTTGCAGGAAAATGGATGGAACTAGAGGACATTTTGCTGAGATCAGCCAGTCTCGGAAAGTCAAGTGTTGTATGTTTTCCTTTCGGATATGGTAACTAGAGAGAAAATGAGAAGCAAAAGGGACTCCAGTCAAATGAGGAGAAAAAACCAGTAGAATAGTTGTCGGGCGTGGTGGCCCTGCACGCTTGCAATCCCAGCATTTGGGAGGCTGAGACAGGACGATCACAGTTTGCAGACAGCCTCAGCTATTACTTAGTGAGTCCTTGTGCAACTCAGTGAGACCCTGTTTCAAAATAGAGAATAAAAATAGGGCTGGGAGTCTATCTTGGAGGTAGAATGCCCCTGGATTCCACCTCCAGTACCACAAAAATATAAAAATAAAAAATAGGGGTGCGTGTGTAGCTTGGAGGTAGAATGCCCCTGGGTTCCATTCCCAGTACTGCAAAATAAATAATTAATTAAGTAAATAAATAAAAAGGGTGGGTGTGTAGCTGGGAGGTTGAATGCCCCTGGATTCCACCCCCAGTACTGCAAACAAAAACAAAACAAAACAAAACAATAAAACAAACAGTAGAATAGTGGAAGAGGATTGGGGGAGGGAAATGGGGATGGGAACAGTTCAAATAACGTTATGTCTATATGAAGGTATCTCTAGCAATCTCACTTAGGTGGACAGCGAAGAAGGACGCGGAGGCAGGGTGGGATGCATAGGAAATGCAGCAGGTGATGTGTGCATGTGTGAATGTACCCATTTGAATCTCACTGTGATGCATAATTACAATGCACCAATAAAAGTGTAGAAATGAAGACCTTGAGATGCTGTGCTCTGTAAATTTACTTAGATGGGGCAAGGTACAGTGGGAGAACACTGAACAGACATGGATAAGTGGGCCATATTACTAGGAAATGAGGATGGAGGTGTATAATATTTACTGAGTTAAGTTATGCTCTGGCACTGTGCTAGAAGATACACACAGCTTTAAGTATAAGGTAGGCCAGAATTTCATGAAAGAGAATGCTAGTTATGATGGCAACAATTAAAATGAATAGAATTAAAAAAACTACTGCATAATGATAAAGATAATAATCATGTTATGTTTCTGCATAGTGTGTCTCCATACATTATCTTATTTCAGACTTAATGTGAAGTAATTATATGATCTTCATTTTACAAGTAAGGAAAGTGAATTTCAGGGGTGGGGGGGAGTAAAAAATTGCACCCAGGACCACACAGCCAGCAGAGGCAATGTTGGTGAAGGAGGAGCTACAAAGTTAGAAGACCGTGCTCTAACTTGGATACGACAAAGAAGTTTCAGATCAGTTGGAATTAGTCTTCTGAAGCCAGAAGAATTCTGAGGCTTCATCTAAGCTGTGTGGGAGAGTGACATAACCAGCTGGCAACGTCTGGCTTGGGATGGGGTGGTGGTTAATTGCTGTCCCATGTAAATAGTAAATATTAAGGTACCTGTCTTGTTTGCTCAGGCTCAGATGAAGCAGGATTTAAGTCTGGCGTGGATAGGGGAGGCAAAAAGGAATGACAGGAAAGGTGAGCACGAGTTTTAAAGAAGGCTAGATGAATGGTATTTCTGTTTCTATAGACCAAGACTGTTTTTACAACCTGGCGTGGTCAAACACCACCCACCTCTTTTTTTTTTTTCATGGACAGATAGTAACTTCTAAGACAGAAAATTTAGGAATAAAGATTTCCAACTGAACTTCTACTACTGTGGTCTTGAGTAAGTCCTACAACAACCTATTGAGGTGTGTGTGTGTGTGTGTGTGTGTGTGTGTGTGTGTGTGTCACTGGGAATTGAACCCTGGGGCATTCTACCTCTGAATTACACTATTACACTGCCCAGCCCTATTTATTTATTTTTGAAACAGGGTCTCACTAAGTTGCGACGGCTTTTCAAAGTTGCAAGAGGCTGTCCTCGAACCTGTGATCCTCCTGTCACAGCCTCCCAAGTACTGGGATTACAGGCATGCACCATTGCACTTGGCTGGAGGTTCATCTTTATGGCAGAGAATCCTGAGCAAGTAAGATAGTCACATCTTTCGGAGTGGTTGTGAAAAGTCACAAATGTAGATAGAAAAGCGTGATCTCAAGAATGTAAGGGCGCCAAGATCTTAACTAAGCAGTCCTACTGGCAGGGCATAAGCAAGCAGCACCTGCTTGGGGGTGAACGCACGGCGGCGGCACCGGCTCTGTGCTGGCGCTGTCTGCCCTCCGCATTACTGTGGTATGCGTGCTTGCTTTGCTTAGCTGACAGGGGAAAACCACTTCCCCTCTCTGTGGCCCTGAAAATGACAACCACATGTTGTTCCAGTCTTTTCTCTCAGTTTTATTTTCCAGGTCTTAACTCATGATTGCCCTCTGGGTTTCTCTAATGGTGAGGGAATGTTTTCAATTGAAACAAGAGTTCCTGCCAAAATGAAAGGACATGAAAACATGATTCTTCATCACATATTTGGTAAATCCCCTACTCTCCATTTGAATTCAGGATTTGGGGGTTAAATTACAAGAGCACTTTCAAGTGTTGCTTTTTCGTAAAAAAAAAAAATCTGTGTTTATCTAAAATCATAGGCAATCTTTGTGTGAGCCTGAATATTAAACTGCTTACATGCAATTTATTGAAAAAGACTTTTAAATAGTTGTAGAGTCCACTGAAATAAACATTTTAATTAAATCATTGCTTAACTTTTAACTACTATTGTGAAATAAGGAGCAGGTTTCATTAGAGTATTTTAAATAGTGCTTGCTGCCAAAAATTTTAAAATAAATTGTTCTTACTAATGATAAGAAAAGATGATTATCATGTGTTTATGTATTACGAAATTCTTTGATGGTACCCAGGAAATTATGCATATTGAATCGTCGCTTCTTTCCATCATTTCAATAAATTCCTGCTTATTAACAATATCTTTGGATTTTTAAAGATTTTTCTGGTTAATCTTATTAAGGTTGTTACATCCTCTTATTACTAGGGCTTCATTTTCAAATAGAAGTGAGTAACTGCTGTAACCAGGGATAACAAAAGCTAATATTTGTCAATTGTTTCTTATATGTGGAAAACTGTGCTAGGGGTTTACTTATTTTATTTTTATACTCTTATCGGTGCATTATGATTATACATCATAGTGAAATTCAAAGTGATACTAATTGTGCCACAGAATTTAGAGGTGATAGCTTGTTCTTAAAATCGTAAGCGTTAGATCTACTAATATATTCTTAAGGGGATGAAGAGGAAGCACAGAGAAATTATGAAATTTGTTCAAGGCCACATAGTTTATTAGTGTTGGAGTGAGGAGTCAAACATACATATTTTTTGCAGTATTTTTTAAATCCAAACTTTTTTAGTTATAAAAAAAAAACCCATCAGGACAAGCTCTATTCAATTATAATCTTGAAAAGGAAATAAGATAGGATATTAAATCTCTGAGTTGAGAGAAGTAGAATTCTCATAGGTCAAGCCTCTGAAATCCACAAAAGGCCCCTTTGAGCAAGTCCTTTAGAACAATTTGCCCAAACAAGTTAGCAGCGGAGAAGGGGAATTGCTGAAGCCTCCTCAAGCCCAATCCAGCGTGTTTTCTGCTAATGATAAAGGTTTATGAGTAGGTAATTATATTTTAAGATTACATTGAGGTATAAAATAGTACCATTATGTGATTCTCGGAAATTAAACTGGGGTTTATAACTATATCGAGTGGAGCTTATTTTCATGTTCTTGGTTATTTCCTTGTTGGGGGCGTGGAGTATAAATGGAATGTCAGGTTACAGCTTAGGGCAAACGACTCATGAAGACCGTGATAAGATCAGAGATAATGTACTTGTCTTCAAAATTGAGATAGCTATATTATTAGTCAGTGATTATAAAAGTCATTACCTGCTACTGAATGTGTTGAACATTCAGGAAAGGGACAAAGAAGCCATAACTCTCAGACACAATCACTTTGCTATTTTAGTGTATTAATTCGACACTTTATTCTATGCATCTCTGTATATATTTTCTTTCAAAATGGGTTTATAGTACACACATTATTTTAAAATGTATCATTACCACAGTGTGTTTGGCTATCGAATAATGTCTAAGTCGATAGATAGGCATCTAGCACAGTTATTTTTTTCAATAGGCTTTTATTGGTGCATTGTAGTCTCACATCATGATTTGCACAGTTATTTTATTTTATTTTATTTTATTTTAGTGGTACTGGGGTTCCTGGAAGCCCTTCTACCTCCGGGCTACACTCCCAGACCTATTTTATATTTTTGAAACAGGGTCTCTTATGCCAGCGCGGCTGGCTTCGAACCGGCGCGATCCTCCTGTCTCCGCCTCCCAAGCGCGGGGATTACAAGAGTGTGCCACCACGCCCGGCTAGCACAGTTATTTTTAATGGGTACATAGTATTCTACTTTTACCTATAGCAAAAATTATTTAATTAATCTTCTTTGCTTAGAAATTTATATTTTACTCCCAAATTTTGGTTGTTACAAAATCTGCACCAGTAGACATTTTTAACACCTTTTTAAAAAAGTGTCCAATTTTTTCTTGGTATAAAGTTCTAGAAATAGAATTGCCAAATCAAAGACAATACACAGTTTTAAGGCTTCTAGAAGTATTTACTATTGCCTTTCACTCTCTTACCAGTTGCTAGATGTTCGAATATTTCAAATAATATAACCAGAAATTTATACTGTTGTGTATTCAATGACTGTTTCTTATGCTAATACTGGGCCTTTATTCTTTTTAAAGCCTGCAGTCAGTGACTATTGGCTGCTTTTCAAAGCTAATGAATCGTGTTTGACATTCAGAGCCTGCACAGTGTTCTATATCTTTCTAAAATAATCCTTCTGAAATTAATCTATGGCAGATATTCTTAGTCTTATTGTAGTGATGGGGGCATAAAAGGAACTGACTTTTCTAACCCAGAAGAAATGGCCTTACGTTGCTACAACGTAAGGCTGAGATGAAGTTTGGGTTTGAGCCCTCTTCCCTCCATCTGCTCTTCCTCCATTTGGGCTGTGATTTCTCTGCTGTCCTTCCTGCACCTCTCTAGTCATGCTCCTGAGGCTTCTCAAAACCTGCCCTCAGGTAGAGGAGCCAGAGGTACACACATTGACTGATAAACAGTTAAAATATTTGCTTGTTGGGAGCCTTTAAACTGACCCATAAACCTCTGAGACAAAACAATGAAATTTTAATAGCTGAATTTTAAGCATTGATGGAGAGGCACTTTTAAGATACTACTAGGATCTTGGCAACCTACAGAATAGCCAAACACTTTGCCCTTTCCGACACAGATTGGCCAGCTTCAAAAGCCCTAGCTAAGCTGGGCACGTAAGTGGCATAGGTCTATGATCCCAGTTCTTGGGAGACCGAGACAGGAGGATCACAGGTTCAAGGCCAGCCATAGCAACTTAGAGAGGACTTCAGCAATTTGGAGAGATCTTGATTCAAAATAAAAAAAATAAATAAAATAGGGCTAGGGGTGTAGCTAAGAGGTAGAATGCCTCATAATTCCTAATAATGTACTATAATTTATGTTGATTGATTTATCAATTTAGATTATAACTTTTTATTTCATGTTAAAATATAATAAATGCAGCTTTTTATTTTTTTGGTACTGGGGATTGACACCACCAGCCCCATTTTAATTTTTTATTTATTTATTTTAGTTTAAATCAGGATTGCGCCAAGTTGCTGAGGCTGGCCTCAAACCTGGAATCGTCCTGTCTCAGCCTCTTAAATACTAGGATTACAAGTATGCATCATCATGGATGGCTAAGGTAGCTTACTCATTTACATCACCATTCACCTCTCCTCTTTCTTCCTAAACTTGCTTGGATTTTGTTAGATGTTAGTTATATTTTTTTAAACTTTTACTTGCTTATTATTCTTTCTTTTTCTTTCTCAGTTGAGACAACGAATCCAGCTTCCATTTGAAAGGTGAAGAATTCTGAGGGAGCCTCTCCTCTCCAGACTCTGGCACCTGTCCCTCCCCTCCACCCCTCCACACACTTCTTTCTGAAATGTGGAGGCTTCGCCTGCAGGTGCAGCAGCCCGTGAGGCCAAGCATCAAGTGTAACAGTAATAACACAACAAAACAGAGTAGGGAACAAGTGCGCCATCCCAGGCACCATTGTTGAAAGGCTGGCCTGTCCTGGCTGCCTGTGTCTGGATCTTTTGTGGGTTGAAAAAATAAACCCCTTTCTATTTAATCCACTGCTAATAAAGTATAATCCACTGCTAATAAAGTGACTGCTGCTACTTGTAGCTGAATAGCTGAATGGAGTCCTAGAAAAAATAGTTACATTATTTTCATTCTTCATTGATGGCGTTACATGTGTACTAGACAAAAGGGGCAATCTACTTGTAGAAATAAACATGAGTGTAAGTGGAACACTTGAACCTCTATTTCTTGTTTCATGCTCATTAGACTCTATCTCATCGCTCTTTTCTCTGATAACTTGCTTACTATAATTTTGATGAGATATTGGGGAAAGTAAAAGATAAGAGAGAAATTATGTGCCATCTTGAACCGATAACTGCTTTTCATCTTTTCTGTTTCATGTGATCTGGAATGTTCTCCCCTTTTCCTTGGGCTACTCCCTGCCTGAATCTAGCTCACATACTCCAAAAAAACCATTTTTCTTCCAAGGCACACAAATCTCGGTGATCAGAGCATCTGTTCAGTCTCCCGTAAGCCCCTCCTTGATTCTCTTTTTTCTGAAGCATGGCCAAGTCAGGGGTCCTTCTGGAGCCCTTATACCAGGAACCATTGGAGTATCAACCAGTTTCTCAGGAATTAGACAGGGAGGATAAAATGTCAGCACCCTTCACCCCCACTATGAAGATCTTTGTTAACTACTATGGCCCTGTGCCACTATAGATCTACTTCCAGCATTTTTAGGTTTATGTTCACATTTACCCAGTATTTCCAATCCCCCAAAAGCGAGGTTAACTGATTATCAGAGATAATTCTAGTACTGAGGAGGCGGAGGCAGAAGGATCTCGGGTTTGAAGCCAGCCTTGGCAACTTAGTGAGGCCATGAGCCCTCAGCAACTTAGCAAGATCCCATTTCCAAATAAAAAATAAAATATGGCTAGGGATATAGCTCAGAGGTAGAATGCCCCTGCGTTTAATTCCAAGAACTAAACAAAGGGGGGGGGGAGAGAGAGAGAGAGAGAGAGAGAGAGAGAGAGAGAGAGAAAGAATATCAGCAGTCACATGGATGCCTGCCCTTGCCTTTCTGCTGTGGTCCTCTGTCTCCAGCCCAGATTGCTCCATCTCTCCTTGTGCTTCCTCTTGAGGAGCCCTTGACATTCCCAGCAGGAGTCTCTACCCATCAAAACCACAGCGATCAAAATCTTTGGGATTTTCTTTTCTCTCTTCGGCAGGCACTGCCTCGGTTCTGGGGGCTCTTGCATAGTGAAATTATTGACAACCAGGATATGTAGCTGAACACAGACAAGTGAGGTACCAGGGAGACTTGGAAAGGTTTGAGTTTCACCTGGATCAATGAGGCACTCGTTCATGTGTTCACTTACGCAACAACAGTTGGTAGGCAGTGTGTGTGTCAAAGTCCCTTGGGAGTCACAGTGTCCACTCTGGCCCTGGATCATTCCCCTGTTCTTTACCAATCATATCAAGCAAATGTCTTAATTTTTTACTACTTGTTTTCCTCTTTTCAAAATGATGACAGTACTACCTCTTTCTAGCTTAAAGGCGAGCAATAATATAAGTAAAACGCTCCCTTTCTCCTCTGATCATGGAGCAATTGGGTGCAATCACTGCCCAGTCCTTCTGTTACTTCTCAAGGAGAAGCAAGAGGAGTAGGGAACAGGTTTCTGACAGAACTCTCTCCCCTCCTGTCTCTAGAGTTCCCTGAGCTGCTCCTTCTGCGAGGACTGTCTCTACATTGTGAGCAACTCCATTCTTCCAAGTACTGAGATCATAGGCCTGTGCTGCCATGCCCAGCTATTTGCTTATTTTGGCATTCATATGCCTGGGTTACTAGGGTGTAGGGAAGGAGGTCAGCTGGGGCTGAATTCAGGCAACAGTGTCTCTGTGGGTTTTGCAGTGAGGGACAGACGGTATGTTGCACATGAAACCCAAAGACAAGAGTCTGGGCTGCTTTCTCATTCTATGAGTTCATTTGAGATACATACGGATATTGTGATAGGTTCTTTCTTCCTTATCAGCTATATAACCACATGGTTGTTTTTAACTACATAGAAAAGAAGAATAATTGTCAGAGTTCAAGCTCAGATTTTATAAAATTCTACTTTGGCATAGGGACAGGTATGCTCTGTAATAGAGGCCCCTGTATTTTAGCAAGAGAATAATAGACAATGGTTGCCTGCAAAGAGGAAAAAGAATCTACCATTTATTGAATACTTACTAAATAGCAGGTGTTAGGCTGGAAAACTGACGTAGGAAGGAGCTAGAACAAGGAATTGTCTACCACCTTTCTTCTAATATACTTCCCAGTTCAACAGGAACCTGGGGTGAAACCAAGGATCTAAGATGAAGCAATCTGAGAATCAACCCTTCTTTGTCAATCACAGAAAATGCTGTGGCCCAGAAATTTTAGGCACTTTCGGCTTAGTAAATCCAATTAGGCCATAAGAAATAAAAACAAGTTCAGGTGAGTAGAAAAAAAAATGAATCTTGTGTAGACCACATTTATTATTTCAGGGGTGTAGTTTACAGTAGAAAAGTAATCCATGGGCCTCAAAGCTAAGTTGGAGTTTAGCAGAGATCAGGTTGCATCCTGGAGGGAATGAAATGAAGGTTGCTCCCCTCCCTCCCATGTGGTTCGCCTTTCTCCATAGATGCCAAGATCCACACATGCCCCACAGAGGCCAGCTGGATGAAAGCCAAAATATAACTCGCCAAATATATTCTTGTGCTTTAAACTATAAAGTTTACAGCTAATATGACAGAAACGATGATTTTAGTGGTCTTTGAAGATTTCTGTGACATTTCAGTTTTCCTTTTGGTTTTGTAGCAGCATTTAAGGAAAGTCAAAGCTGTCTGTGCCCCAGCTGCCTGCTGCTTAGGTGAAGAGAGGGGACTCTCTTCAAAGCAAAACAACAGAAGCATTGATAGCCACCCCATGGCAACACACAAAGTGTTACCCAGGGGAGAAGAAGAAGGGTTATTTGATCTTCCTTGTATTTTGGTTGAAAGGTGTCTCCTCCTGCCCTGCCCTACTCAAATGGGGAAGTCCTAACACCTTACCTCAGGAGGTGAGCTTCTTTGGAAATGGAGTGGTTGCAGATGTAATTAGTTAAGTTAGGTTGAGCCATACTAGAGTAGGGAGTGCCCTTCATCCAAGACAATCTGTGTCCTTATAGAAGGGGGAAACTTTGGACGTAGAAGTGCATTCAGGGAGAGGACCACTGAAGATTGAGGCAGACTCAATCTGCCGGACTGCGGCAGCAGAAGCTAAGCAGAGCTGGAAAAGGGCCTGGAGCAGACGTCCACGCAGCCCTCAGAGAGAACCAGCACGACACACACCTTGCTCTTGGCCTTTTCTCTTCCAAGACTCCAAGACAAGTCACTTTCTATTGTTCTAAGTCTCTACTTGGCTTTTTTTTTTTTCCAGCATTCTGCAGCATAGTCTGAATTTCACCAGGTTAAGAGTTTCTCACGTGCAGGTGAGAGAAGGGACACTGTAGTATGGTCATGACCTTGCGGGACATAGGCAGAGAGCAGGGCGGTCCTACCCAGTCAGTCCCATGCTTGGCTCTATCTACCGTGGAATGGGGAGGCCTCTGAGTACTCTGAACACTTCCAGGAAATAGAGATGACCCCTGGTCACCAGGAATAGTGTTTTGTTGCCTATAGAAATGGCTCTCTACCTCACTTACACAGAGGGTGTCCATCTCTTCGAGTCCTTTCCTGTGCTGGGCCAGTTTGGACAAACCCCAGTCGTCCTTGCTGTGAGCTGAGCAGGGTTCTGGGGCTGTGGAGTGGCTCGTCAACACTGACTACAATTTCAGTCTGATAAAAAATTTGGCCTTTGGGTCTTTTTGAAAATTTATCCTGTGATGAGGGCCACATTGGAGTGAATGTGATGAGGAAAGGTTATATGAAGGCTAGGAGGTTTATGCGGAACTGAATTCCAATGACACATGAATATGAGCTGACCCTCCTCAGTCCTAGGTCAGGCCACCAGCTCCTTGCGCTGAGACCCTCAGCAGCCTTCCATGTATGGTGTCATCCTCCTTCTACCTACTCCTCCAGCTGTGATCAGAGGCTCCTGTCTAAAACAGGAAGGTGACCATGTCACTCTGCAGCATATAAATCCAGTTTACTAAGTCCTCAGCATCTATCCCCAAAAAATCTCAGCTTTATCCACCCCCCCTTTTCCGTCACTTGGACCAGTCCCTATTGTCTGGTTGCCCTTGTACTTTCTGACATTTTCTGAACATACCATGTATAGCCGTGACTCTATTCAATTTTTCTTCCTTTTTAAAATGCCCTCTTAGCCAGGAGTGGTAGCGCACACCCATAATCCCAGAATGTAGGAGGCTGAGGCAGGAGGATTACAAGTTTCGGGCCAGTCTCAGCAACTTCATGAGGCTCTGTTTATTTCCAACTAAAAAATAAAATAGGGCTGGGGTGCAGCTCAAAGGTAAAACACCTCTGGGTCCAATCCCCAGTACCAACAAATAAAATAAATAAATAAATATCCTCTCTCCCTTCTTTTTATATCTTAATATACTTTTGTGTGTGTGTGTGGTACTGGGGTTCCTGGAAGCCCTTCTACCTCAGGGATACACTCCCAGACCTACTTTTTATATTTTTATTTGGAAACAGGGTCTCTCAAGCCAGTGTGGCTGGCTTCGAACCTGCGCGATCCTCCTGTCTCCGCCTCCCAAGCGCGGGGATTACAAGGTGCGCCACCACGCCCGGCTATCTTAACATACTTTTATTGATGCATCCTAACTATCCACATGATGAACTTCAGAGTGACAGGAACAATGCACACCATTCTTTTCATTTCAAAGCTCTATAGTCTCTCCGAGTTCAAGTGTAAATATTGCCTCAGCGAAGGCTCCTCAAATTCGATCTGATAGACCAAATCCCACTCTTCTCTGGGCTTCTACAGGAAATTGCTCATTGTGTTAGAATGACATTTATCATCATGTTATCAGTTTCAGTCACACACTTATCTGTTTCCTTGCCCTGAAAATGAGCTTCTTGAGGAGAATGTCCGTATCTTGTTTGTGTAGGTGAGCCCAGGGCTCAGAGCAGTGTCTAGTATTCAGCACGCAGTTAGGAAATGTTTGTTGAATTATGTCGAAGGACAAAAGTATCTGCTTCTAGAAGTGAGGGGGCAGTTCGACCCTGCAACCCCAGCCATCTTCCTTTGGAGGTTCAGTTAACCCGGATCATTCTGGGGAGGTTGAAGGCAGCTTCATAAATTACTAACCTTGATTAGTGTATGACGTCAGCTCACTGACCGTGACGACTGCCCAACATCAGCTTACACTGGAAGGGCAAGGAAGAGGCCAGATAGGCATGGCCTTAGATTTCCTCTCTACACTTCCAAGGGCAGACCTAACTGGAGCGCTTTTTTGCAAAATTTTGGATGAGAGAATATATAGATGGGTTATACCCAAACTTGATGTTGAGTAGATATATAAGTTTCTATTTTATTTTCCAGTCTCTTTTAACCATATTTCCAGATTCAGAGACCTTGAATATGTTAGGGGTGCATAAGACTCTGGGTATAGCTAAAACAATACTGATCCTAATATTTGGGAGGCTGAAACAGGAGGACTGCTGGATCGAGGCCAGCCTCAGCAACTTAGCGATATCCTCAGCAACTTAGTGAAACCCTGTTTCAGAAAACAAAAATAAAAAGGGGTGGGGATGTAACTCAGAGATAGAATGCTTCTGGGGTTCAAAAAATGGAATTATTTTGTTTATCTTTCCCTTCTTCTGCCCTCTGAGTAGGCATTCGTTAAGCATTTCTTTCTGTGTGGGACATGTCAGGCACATGTCAGGCAGCACCTAGCACCTTGAGGCTTGCTGAGCCTAGCCCACAACCTAGATAAGGCTGTCCTGGCTCTAGACTTAACCCGGACACATTCCTGCCAATATCCCCAGAATTCCAACCAGAGTTCTGTCTTTCATTCTTATGGAGTCTTCTAAGGACATGTGTCTATTCCTGACCTGTCTCTGTGGCCATGAGATGCCAGTGTGCTCAGGAGCCCAGCCTGGGTCAGATGCCCTTTCCCGGGATTAGGTATCAATCGACTCCCATGGCTGAAGTTGTCAACTCTGAGGCTAGGCAGGTAACAACAGATATCCAGTGTAGCACAAAAAGAGCTAAACACAGTTCAGGCAGCAAGATCAGTAAACCTCATATGTCTCTCTACATTGTCTTCCCCTCACCCAGAGCCCATGTTTTACCTTTTTTTTATTTTGACATTTCAAGGACTTGTGAAATAATTGGTCTTCTCTCTTCTCTCTTCTCTCTCCTCTCCTCTCCTCTTCTCTCCTCTCCTCTCCTCTCCTCTCCTCTCCTCTCCTCTCCTCTCCTCTCCTCTCCTCTTCTCTTCTCTCTTCCCTTCTCTCTCTCTTCTCTCTCCTCTCTCCCCTCTCCCCTCTCCCCTCTCCCCTCTCCCCTCTCCCCTCTCCCCTCTCCCCTCTTCCCTCTCCTCTTCTCTTCTCTCTTCCCTTCTCTCTCTCCTCTCTCCTCTCTCCCCTCTCCCCTCTCCCCTCTCCCCTCTCCCCTCTCCCCTCCCCCCCTCTCTCTGTTACTGAAGATTGAACCCATGAACCCATGGGCACCTTACCTCAGAGCTTCACCCTCAGCCTATTTTATTATTTTTTTTGTTCTGAGAGAGGCTCTTTCTAGGTTGTTTACTCTTGATCTTGCTTCTTAAATAATCTTCTAGGGACCACTAATAGAAATTGGAATTTTAGAAATGCCTTGTGATACTGGTAATCATCGATGCAGAATCTACTTTCTGAATACCTATAAATATGATTTTGGTAACAATGACATGTATTTAGATCCATTATGAGAGCAATATTCTTGTCAACTCTCTAGTTACTCAGAACTTGCTTTTTGTCTGGGACTTTGTGAAGAGTGCTCTGGAAGCCCATCTAATTTTGTGTAAGAAATTTCTATAATTGTTATTCACTTTCGATCAAGTTAAACATTGGGTATGTTCTGTAGGACAGGTGCTGTGCTGGATCACGTCTTACATCCTGTTACTGCATTTATTTCTCCCGGCAAACTTGAAGAGTTTGAGGTATGATGACTCTCAACGTGTGTAACTTGCCCAGCATCATAGAGTTCGAAAGTGGTTCTCAAGTCTGAATCACTACACACCCTCTGCTTTTGCCACTGGAGGACAGCCAATTTTTTCATTTTTAAATATTTGAACTTTTAAATTTACAGTATCCTAATTCATGCATTTCTGGATTCATAGATTATCTTCTATTTTGCAAATTGTCTACCTCTGGGTTTCATAAAAAGGAAAACGAGCCAAGAAATTAAAAGTGAAGAGAAAAAGAAATTACGGTGTATTTCCATTTAAAAAAATGGAACCAGTTTTCATTCTTAAACATTCTCATGAGATAATGAAAGCAGACTGTGTTGAACTTGAAAGGAAACCGCACAGGCACAGAATGCCTGAGAGAAGGAAACACTGAGTCATGTTCTAGACAGTTCCCTCCAGGAGCTTAGAGAAAGTATTCTCAGTGAGGTCTGGTGAGGGGAGGGAGTGGGAATTTCCTGCTGTTCCGTCCAGAGAAAGGGCCAGAGAAAAAGATAGAGAGGGAGAATGAGAGCGATCCCTCTGGATGGGGATGTACGGGAGACCAACTGCTTGAGAGGGTACAGCATCCTTTCTACAAAAGGTCCCACAGGCCCCTGGACATTACTGCAGACTTGGATCAAAGCCAAAGCCATAGTGCCACAGGGAGAGCCACTGGGCGATCGAGCTTCCTTTCCATCTTCAAAGTACAATTTTCATGTGTGCTGTGTAGTTGAGCGAAATAACATTTGAGTTGGTGGTAGATGCTGATAGTGAAGTCTGATCTCTGGTTCCAAGTATGTCTCTGTTTGTTGGTTTGGTTTTGTGGTTTTTTTTAACAGCTGAGGATATGGCAAGTTATTTATCCTTACTGAAATTCAGTTTTTTATGTATAAGAAGGAGACAACAATAATTTGCTCATAGGATTCTCAGAAGTATCGAATGAGATGGTCTGTTTATCTGTCCACCCTTCAGGTGATTCCATTGCAGAAAGTAAGTCCTTAAGCAATGTGGCTATTACTGTTGTGCTTGCATTATGCGATCATTACAGATATTTGCCTTATGAAGAACTATATGATCCAGCAATTTCACTTCTGGGCATATGCCCCCCAGAGGTGAAAGATAAGACTTGAAGAGATGTTTATACAACCATGTTCATAGCAGCGTTATTTACAATATTCAAAAGATGGAGGCAAGCTGATATAGTGGTACACGGTTGTAATCCCAGTGCTTGGGAGGCTGAGACAAGAGAATTGCAGGTTCAAGGTCAGCCTCAGCTTAACAGGGCCCTCAGCAACTTAGTGAGACCCTGTTTCAAAATAAAAAATAAAATAGGGCTGAGGGTATAGCTCAGAAGTACAATGCCTTTGAGATCAATTCCCAGAAATACACACACACGTGTGCGCGCACACACACACGCACACACACACACACACACACACACACACACACACACACAATGGAAGCAACCCAAATGTCCACTGACGCATGAATGGATAAACAAAATGTGTGTGTGTGTGTGTGTGTGTGTGTGTGTGTGTGTGAACAATGGGATATTCTTCAGCCTTAAAAAGGAAGAAAATTGCCGGCATGGTGACGCACACTTGTAATCCCTGTGCTTGGGAGGTGGAGACAGGAGGATTGCGCTGGTTTGAAGCCAGCCTTGCTGGCTTAAGAGACCCTGTTTCTAAATAAATAAATAAATAAATAAATAGGTCTGAGAGTGTAGCCCGGAGGTAGAAGGGCTCCCAGGAACCCCAGTACCACCAAAAAAAGAAGAAAGAAAAAAATTACTGGAGATGGTGGTATATACCAGTAATCCCAGTACTTGTGAGGCTGAGACAGGAGGATCACAGGTTTGAAGATAACCACAGCAATATAGTGAGATTCTCACCTTACCAAACAGAGAATTATAAAGCAAAGCAGGAATTTCAAACAGAATGTCAATCAAAGCAAAATTTTCTGACTTGAGGATAAATGTTGGATGTGACCAATTTTCTGGAGTACATGGAATGAAATTACTTAATCAATTCATTAACTTGATCCTACTGAATTAAGAGAACACTTCTAATTCAATATTGGAGTTTGTTTTAAACTATTTTAGGGGATTTGACAATTAAACTGATGTTTAAAGGACAATTATTAACCTTGAGAACAAAAGGATTCATAGAGCAGTTCTTTTATTTACACTTAAGAAGCATCGTGATATCAGATTTAGAGAAAACGCCTGTAGTAGGCAAATCTGGTGCTGGCTGCCCCTTCCCACCCACCACCGCCTGCTGGCTCTCTCTCCAGACCAGCCAAGACAGAGGGTCATACTGATGACAGCCCTGTCAGCTCTGCTGGGCAGATCTCCCCTGCAGCCCAGCAGACTCAGCCCACGAGCCTGGTGGGCTTTCCTCAGGAAGGGCAGTGGCTACCACAGGGCTTTGGACTTGAATGAGCTTCCCTATAATCAAAACTCGCCTCACACTCATTATCTGACCTAAGCTACCAAAGTCTTAACAAGTCTTTAGCATCTTCATATTATTTACTTTCCATTCACATATCTATTTCGATGAAATGGCCACTCAAATACATTGCTCATTTGTATTTTTTATTTTTCAGAATAGTTTTGAAAATATGTAATGTATGCCCTTGACTATAGGTCCTTTTGCTTTTTTTTTAAATCTATTTCATTCATGCATCTTAATCACACATCATCATGAAGTTCATAGTGGAGTTTGTTTTAGCCGTAATTCCAGAGCCTGGGAAGATGCAGATCAGGCAGCCAATCGTCTCAGTTTCTGGTGAGGGCTTCCTGATGCTTTAATTCATGGAGAGAAGCAGAAGGGAAGAGAGAGCATGTGCATGGGTGAGAGTGGGGTGGCACTTCCATGACGCAGCCCACACATGCGAGAAAGGCATCAATCTGCTCCTGAGGTGTCTGTTCCTGACCCGACACCTGCCACTAGGCCCCACCTCCTGACACGTGCACCGAGGAATTAAAATGTCAACACGTGGACTTTTGGAGGACATATTCAGGCCACGTCACATGCCGCAGGTGTTTTCCTGTCTTTGTGTTGCCTTTCTCACAACCGTAAGACCTGGCATTTTTATACTCTCCTTATATATTTATCTAAACAAAGAATGTTATTCTCATGAGACATTACAGTGGCAGCCAAAATAATATCTTATATAGAGACGCGGCAGCAGCGCCATACTGCCGGCGGCACCGGCGAATTCACGGGACGGCTACAGCAAGCCGAGGTGAGCCACTGCGGAACAGCCAGGCAGGATCTCTCCGCGCAGAGAGCATCTAAAGCTCCCAGTGGCCGAGCTCAGCACACGCTGCAGGGATTCAGAGTGGAAATCAAAACCAAGAAGAAAAACACCAGCCCCACGGCCGAGGGTGTAGCAGCGGCACCATATTGCCACCAGCGGCAGCAGCAGCGAATTCAGGGAAGCCAGTACAGCTCCATCTGCGTACTCAAGAACAGTGAGTCAAATTGCGGGCCACAGAGGAGAAATCCCAGTACTGTACTCCCTGGGACTTGACCCAGTGAGGGAGGGGCAGTGGCAGAGATATCACACCATAGGAGAACGTGCAACCTGGCACCCCCCACAGTCTAAAGCAGCCTCTATCAACTCTCTGGGTCGGAGACTCTGTGATAAAACCCAGTAAAGGAGTAGTGGGGTCTGAGATACTACTGACTCGAGATCCAGAACACCTTAAGTGAAGTCATAGTGACCCAAGGGAAGAATCCAGAGAAGGCACAAACATCTGAAATCATGGGAAAGAGGAATAATACTGGAGCAATAAATGCCCACAACCCCACAACATCAGAACCCCATAAAACAGAAAATCAGAGATTTCTAGAAGATCAAATCAGGAAAATAACTGTAGAAATAATAGAGGTGCTTCGAAAAGAACTCAGAGAGAGCCAAAAAGAGATAAAGGATGCAATTAATGAAGTAAAGGCCTCAATTCAAAGCACAAACAACCGATTAGAACACATGGAGAACAGAATCTCGCTCTTAGAAGATGAGCAATCCAAAAATGAACGCATAGTTTCTAATCTAGGAAAAAATATCCGACAGCAGGAATCTGATATTGAAGAAATATGGGCCCATTTTAAGAGAGCTAACCTAAGAATAATTGGAATAGAGGAGGGAAAAGAAAGTGAAACCAAAGGGATCAACAATCTCTTCAAGGAAGTAATAGCAGAAAATTTTCCAGACATAGAGCAAGAGGTCGATACACAGGTCCAGGAAACTTATAGAACTCCCTTTAGACAGGATCGAAGAAGAGGATCCCCACGTCACATAATTGTCAAAATGACCAATGAGGAAGCCAAGCAGAGAATCTTAAAGGCAACAAAAGCAAAGGGCCAAGTGACATTCAGAGGCAAACCAATTAGAATCACTCCAGACTTCCCAAACCAAGTCATGAGAGCCAGAAGGGCTTGGAGTAACATATTCCCAATTTTGAAAGAAAACAACTTCCAGCCAAAAATTTCCTACCCAGCAAAACTTTCTATCAAATTAGATGGAGAAATAAGAAGCTTCCATGACAAACAGAAACTGAAGGAATTTATGTCTTCAAAACCAGCACTAGAGAAAATACTCAAAGAGATTAACTACAAAGAAGAAATAGGTAACACACTCCAGAACTAGAGAAACAAGATTTTCCATCCAACGGACAACTAAGATTGCTTATCTGTGGAGATTCATTATTTATATTAGTCTTTTACCTATCTCTAAAGGGTATTGTTTGCCTTTATTGTTGTTAATTTTTAGGATTTCTAGTTGGAATATTAATATACCTTCAGATATAGCAATTGGAAATATTTTATCCCATTCTATTAGTAACTGTTAACTCTGTTTACATTGTCTTTGGATATACAATATTTTTTTTTTTATTTTTTAGGGAGTTTGTATACTCCTCTGTTGCCTGTGCCATTGAAATCATATCCAAGAAATCACTGCCAATTTCAATGTTGTGAGGTTTTATGACCCAGATTTTCTCCTAAAAGTTTATAGTCTTAAGATTTATATTTAGGTCTATTTTCTATTTTGAGTTAATATTTGTATATGGGATTAGGTAAGGGTCCAATTTTATTCTTTTCCATGTAATTATTATTTTTTAACAATATTTAGTTAAAAGATTAATATTTCTACCACCAAATGTTCATGGAAACCTTGTCAAAAATAACTTGACAATATAGGGAAGAATTTAGCTCTAGGCTTTTATTTAACTCCAATGGTTTATATATCTGCCTTTAGAATAGTACTACACTGTTTCAATTATTGTAGCTTTATATGGTTTGAAATCAGAAAATATATATCTTCTAGCTTTGTTCTTTTTCAAGATCGTTTTGGGTACCTAGAGTCCATATTCCATATTAGGATAGATTTTTTTCTGAAAATAAATACATAAATATATGATAGTTTCACCTAAAAAATAGAAAAAAAATATTCTCTGGTAAGAAAGAAAGCAAAAAGAAATATTGAAATGTTATCTTTAAGTCATCAAAAGCTTGGTATCAGACAAATGAAACTGTTATGTGAGATTATCATTTTTAATTTTAGATAAATTGCCATAATACTAGATGTCAACTACTAAGCCAAGCATGAGAGGGAGGGATGGGGAGAGCATGGGGTGGGGATTGGGTGGGGGCTGACTGGGAAAAGTGTGCATGTATGTCTACAAAAGTATGTATCCTACTATGATGTATGAATACAGTGCACCAATAAAAAAAAATATCTTATATAAGCCCTCATCCATAGCTAGCTGATAAACATATGCAAATGTCACTTTTGGACTGCTCTCCTTCATTCTTACTAATTTTAATTTCAATGAATCTCAATTTATTTAAATGATCATTTATCCCCTCTGATGGTAATGGACATGTGTGTTCTGGCTGGTCTGAATGGATCAATATGCTCAAATGGGACACAGTCTGTAAAATTCGAAAGAAGAAGCCTTGTAAGTTTTATCTGGTCCATGCACTCAGGCGAGCAGGCTTTCCCAGCAATTGGGCCATGTTGTCTGTGTGGCCCGGGAAAGCAATTGAGCAGTCAAAGCCTGGTGCTGAGACTTCCTCAGGGTTCTTCAGCTGCTCTAGTCATGGCCTCAGCTGTGTGTTTCCACTCTCTGCTCTTGTCCTTGACACCAAAGAGAAAAGGGAGCCCTGTTTCAGAAGAGCCTTTAGAAGAGCTGAGTAGAGGCAGGAGGAAGAGGGATTGCTGATTGTTTTACTGGGGACTTGAATGGTTTGGGTTGATGGCCACAGACCTTCCAGGTCAGCACTTGATTGCAATACCACCTTGAGTTGGAAGGGGGCGCCCTGAGTTCACTGTCTCCACAGAGGTAACTTCTCTGGAATTTCTGACAGACTTTTTTCTTTTCTTTTTCTTTTTCTTATTTTTTGCTAAAGGTTGACTCCTTTAAAAAGGACTCAGATTTCTATACTGCTCTTGAAGAAAAATGCCCAGATTTAAAAAAAAAACCCAAACACTAAAAACCCAAACACAAACAATCCCTTCTGATTCTTTGTTTTTCTTTTTTAAAACCTCTTCTCACTACCTATATGACCTTGGGACAGTCACTAAACCTCTTTGAGATGTACTTTCCTGTCTTGTAAAATAGAATGATGTAATTACACCCACCTAAGAGGTGCTGTGAAGAGGATAAATTCTAGGTATGTACACAGGTGCCCAGCACAGAGCCTGTTTCATTCTACTCTCTCAGGCATTGGCAGCTAAAATGACAGTAATTGCCATAAGGAGTCAGTACAAAGCAGACAACTTAGGGAGTTGGCATATGCTGGCCAGGTGTTCAAAGAGCTCCTGAGAAAGCCTGATTATTCCAGTGTAACCACTGAGAAACTTTGTTGTCCTTTACACTTCCATTTCCCTTTCTCTCATGCATCTTGGCTTTTTGTTTAGCATAGAACTAGATCTAATCAGCTGCACTTGTCTTGGACTTGGCTTTGGGGAGTGGGTAGTTTCAGAGATGCACAACAGCAGGAAAACCAGAAAGAACATTCTCAGAAATCTGTACGAACACGCTGGAGGGAGGAACAGGAGAAGACTTCTTTTTTTGAAAAATTGGGGATGACACTAGCCAGATGCCTGGGGTATAAGTAGGATATTCTCCCTCTGATACCTTTCCCTAGAGACAGACAGGAACCTACACATCTTGGCTGTCCCATGAAGAGAAAAAGAAAGACACTTAACAAGTGTCAAGTAAGTGGTACCTGGGACTCATCGGCTTTAGATTTGGGGCATACAAACATCTAAAATCTTGCCAGGGACAGAGCATTCTTTAGATAATTAGGACAGGCTTTGGATGAGGACAAGAAGTGACATGTTCTCTTGGCCACCCTGATGACCAAATTCCAACTTTACAGCCTTAGAGCCTAGAGCTCAAAGTAGCAGCACTGGACACCCAGGCTCCACTCCTCAAGCCACTTGTTCCCTCATTTCTTTTCAATCCCATAGCACTTCATCTCATATTTATTTTCTTGGAAAGCTAAGATCCCCTTAGTATTCCTTACCTTGTGTATTCCATGGTTTCCTTGGATTTTAAATTCCTCAAAGAAAAGGGTCAGAAACCACACTACTTTTCAGGCACATTTTCCAAAGAGCATCTAATAGGGACTCAGCCATTGTATCAGAAGTGGTTCTATAAGTCAAATTGAAATGGAAACTGCCATATTGATTTTGTATCATAAATAATTTATTTTCCAAAGTAAAAATTTAAATAAAAATGAAATAACTTAATTTATAAGTTGATAAAAATGTTAAAGTCTATTGCTTTTTCCAAGGCAATGAGTTCAGTATCAGTCACTTCCTGAGCCTCTGCTGGTTGAAGAATGTCTGAAATCATTTTCCAGTCCTAGAGGCTTAGGCTGGGAGATCTTCAGAATTGAAAGTCATTCATAAATGTGTTGATTAAGGCAAAGTTCCTGAGGATTTCCACTCGGACTATTGTCCAGGCACAGCTGCTGAATTCCTTGGCCTTCAGGTACCTCACAATCCTCCAGTAATACCTCTCCAGGTGCAGAAGGGTCGTGGCATTTTCCCAGGTCAAGTTGTCCTCCTCCACGACTGTCTCCAGGTGGTCCATCTGCTGATGGAGTTCAACAAGGAGGTCGCCAACAATGGTCTCATTCCAGCCAGTGTTGGAGATGTTTCTTCTGAAAATATCCAAGATGTTCTGGAGCATCTCATGGACGACAAAGGCAGCTTCCTCCTTCTGGAACTGCTGGGGTCGCTTGACCTCTTCAGGAAGCTTGAAGTCCATCCTGTCATCCAGGCAATGAGCAGGTGCTCCACTCAGTTGCCTCAGGAGTTTCAGATATGCCAGGTTGCTGTTGATATCTTGGAGCTGAAGCAAGCTATAGCTTAATGAAAGAGCAGAGGCAGAGAAGCACAGTAGGAGGGCAATTTGGAGGATATACCTGCTGGTCATGATGGAAACCAGAATGATGTTGTCTAGTACCTGCTTGATGGAGCAGGCTCCAAAAGTCTGCAGTGCGAATGTCCTTCCTCCATGGGTATGGGCTATTTAAATGGGATGGTCCTCTTTTTCACAGAAATTTCCCACTTTCAGTTCTCCCTTTCAGTTTTCCTATGTCATTTTTTCTTTTTACACTTCCAACACTGTGAACTTTTTAAATTTAAGCTGATGATTATTTTATGTGATATATATCAGGAGAAACAATATACAAACTGTGAAGGTTTATAATGTTTTGTAAAGTTTTATAATTTCTAAAGCAAAAGGAAAGAAAAAAGTACCCAAGAGGAAGCAAAGCAAAGGACCTGAGAAACAAAGAACCTTAAAATCACCAATAGGTTAAATAATACATAAAATGTGAGGATTCTTAATGTTTTGTGAAGTTACAGTAATTTCTAAAGCAAAGGGAAAGCAAAAAGAACCTGAGAGCAAAGGACCTGAGAACCAAATACCTGTAAAATAGCCAACAGCTGAAAATGCCTGATAACTCAACTACAGAACAGCAGCTGATCCCGGATGGGGCTTTTCTATTGCAAGAAGAGGGCCATGTGTGAGGGCCCTGGTAAGTTTTGAGGTCAAGGAATAGTACAGGGTTCGAGAAAGTTTCACACCAACCAGCCATGGCTTCCTTTGGGTTACAGGGACTGAAACCAAGGATAAATCACTACAAGTGAAATCAACTTGGAGCAGGATAGAAACAGCAAAGACAAGGAAAGAGAAGGTGAGAGCATTGTGGGAGTGGGCAACCCAGAAAGCATGCCACCATGTTTAGGACATTTCATAAAGCAACAGAAGAGGGAGCTCTGTGATGTTAGAAAAGCCACCTTGACCGCTTATTTCTGAAAATTCAGGAAAAATAAACTCCTATACAACCGAGCAACAGAAAAGTTTTGCTATGAGGTCTACTATAAAGTTATTATTAGAAAAAAGAGAATAAATAGAATAACATCTCTACAAGTAAGGAAAATATCATAGATGTACATGCATACAACACAAATCACAATTGTAACATGAGCACTAAAAGAATTTAAAAATTATTAGGAAATTATATAAAAGAACATAAATATGAAAACCTCAGAACTGAAGTATTACACATAGGTAATAATCAGAAATAAAATTAAAAAGTAAATTTTGTTGAATTAGATATAGCTGTTAGAAAGGAAAACTTTTGGGAAAATCAGGCAATGGATAAAAAATTCAATCTTAGAGAAAATATTAGCAGCTGGAATCTGAAAGTCAATCAAAATTATTGTATACTAACTAAAGGAATATTTCTAGGGAAGTAAGATGGTTCAATATTATGAGGTCCATATAATGTTATATGGAACAGATTACCCAAAATCTAGTTAAAATAGACAATATTAAAATGATATTAGAGTAAGTAAATTTCTTCATCAAGAGAAAAAGGTAAGAAACTGTAATAAAATATTGATAAATATGACCATAAAATTATAAATTTCAACATGGCAAACAGAAAACAATACAATCAAAGAGGAAAAGCAATATCAAAAATATATTTACAATGCCCAACAAAGGCAATTTTTTCACTTCCCCAAAGTTTCTAAAATTAGTAACAGCACAATAGTTAACTTTGTAAATGGGCAGATACCAGGAAAAGAAATCTTAGAGACCAATAAAAAGTATGAAAATCTTTTCAACATTACTTATTAAGAAATGTAAATTAAACTGATAATAAAGTAAACATTTTTCAGTGATCAGATTTGGAAATGGCATAGGGAAATGGATATTCTAATACAATCTCAACAAAAGTATGAATTTATGCAAAGTCTGGAGAGTGGGAATAATACGTTTTTTAAAAATAGCTGGAACAGTGCCTCCTGTTTTGCATGACAACCTGCAGTGTGACTTGGACTCTGCCTAAGGAGAGGTGGGGTCTGAGTTTTCTCCCCTTGAATCTGAACAGATCTCTGCGACAAAGAAAAGCTGCATTACTTTTGAGGCTGAGTTGGAAATGATGATGGAAGTTAGTTGAAATCTTTACTCTTAGAGTTGTGAGTTGCCATGTAAGTAGTCTGACGACCCCAAGCCTGTTGTACAGTATAAAAGCCCAGACTAGCTCACCAGGAGAGACCATGTGGGAATCAGCAATATGGTTCAAAATTAAATAAATAAATAAAAATAACCCTTCAGGTTGGAATACCATAGCTAAGAATTTACCTCTGGCTATCCCTGCAAGTGCATGCGTGTGTGTGTGTGTGTGTGTGTGTGTGTGTGTGTGTGTGTGTGTTATCTATACATATACAACATCTATAAACATTCATTGTGGCATTACCATAATAAAAAAGATAAATATCTGTCAATAGAGAACTGGTGAAGTAATACTATGATACATGCAAAATGGGATATGACTGAACCACTAAAAATGAAGATTAGCTGCTATGGACCTATGTCACAGGTATATTTAGTGAAGTAAATACTATATAATGATGGGTATAATTTATTTTATAAATTAATAGGAAAATTTGCATATGTGTGCTGATACATGCATACAATCTTTTTCTCCAGGCACAGACATTCTAATACTAATAGCAGTTACTTAAAGAGATGATGCTGATAGGGTGAAGGTGTAGCAGGAAAGAAAAAATCTCTCCCTTTTCACTTTGTACCTTTAGAACCATTTGTGGATGGGGTTTTCCCCATGATGAAAAGATAGCAGGCTATTATGTGTTTGGATAACTTAGTACACTTTGTTTGAAAGAATTTAAGAAATATTGCTAAGTTTTAATATTTTGTCTCATTCACATTTGAAGTTTTTATGTAATGAGCATAAACTGCTTGCATTATTAAAAGTTAATGCTAGCTAGGCGTGGTGGTGCATGCTTGTAATCACCGCGCTTGGGAGGCGGAGACAGGAGGATGGCTCAGGTTTGAAGCCAGCTGTGCTGGCTTAAGAGACCCTGTTTCCAAATTTAAAAAAAAGTATACAAATAGCTCTGGGAGTGTAGCCTGGAGGTAGAAGGGTTTCCAGGAACCCCAGTACCACATACACACAAAAAAGTTAATGTTAAACAGAAGAAATAAGTTCTAGTAGTCTTCAGCATAGTGGAGTGACTATAGTTCTTAACAGATTATTATATATATATTTATATATATTATATATTTTATATATAAATATATATATTTATATATAAAGTTTATATATAAACTTTTTAATGTAATATATATTTTAAATATATATTTATATTCTTTTGTGTGGCACTGGGAATTGAATCCAGGAGCATTCTACCTCTGAGCTACACCCTCAGTCCAATTTTTTATTCTTTATTTTGAAACAGGGTCTCACTAAGTAGCTAAGGCTGGCTTTGAACCCAGATCCTCCTGTCTCGACCTCCCAAATACTGGGATTACAAGCCTGTGCCATCACGCCCCACTTCTAACAACTTATTATTTATTGTACGAAGAACCTGAAGAGAGGAACTCAAAGGTTCCTAACACAAAGAAATGACAACTATTTAAAGAGATAGTACTTAATAGTTTGGACGTGAAATGGCCCCTTAAGGTCCAGTGTCACAGGTTCCATCTCTGGAGGGGTGCCACTGGGAGGTGGTAAAGCCTTGAGGAGGCCTGGCCTAGTAGGAGGTCTTTAGTTAATTGTGGTGTGTCCTTGAAGGGAATTTTGAGACCCTGGCTGCTTTCTCACTTTCCTTTGCATCCTGGACATGAAGTGATTGATGTTCCTCTACCACATTCTTTTCATGATGTACAGCCTCCACCAAAGGCCAAAAAGCAATAGGGTCAGTCATCCTGGAATCAAGGGAACAACGAAGGTCACTGTAAAATATCAAAGAAATAAGTTCACCAAGATTAAACAAAAACTGTAAACATGCAGGCACCCAACGTTAGAGCACCAAAGCAACATTGGATAAGAAGAACAAAGGGAAGGCCTCACACTTCCAGCTTCAGAATAAATCACAAAGCTACCATAGTCAAAACTTATGTGTAATGTTTATGTGAACACCAGAATTGGATATGTGTTGTTACTATTCTTTTGAACTAAATGCTACATGTTAGATCAATGAAGTGTAAGGAAAATGAAAGTATTTTTATCTTTATTTACTTTTTCCATACTCTTTTTTTAAGTTGATCTGAATTTCTGATAAGGCTTTTTTCCTCTTTAAAAACATTTTTGACGTTTCTTGCAAAGCAGGCCTACTGGTATCACATTCTTTCGAGACTTGTTTGCCTCAGGAAGTCACTCTGCTCTCTTCTTGCCTGGATGGCTTCTGAGGAGAAGCCCAGCAGATATGCTTGCTTTTGTTCCTCCACAGGCAGGGAATGTTTTTCCTCTGGCTTCTTTCAGAATTTCTCCTTTGGCTTTGATGTTCTGCAGGTCAAAAATGACATGTCAAAGTGTAGTTTTTCTGGATTTTATCCTGCTTGGTGTTCTCTGGACAGCCTACATCTGTGGTTTAATGGCTGACATTACTTTGAGGAAAGGATCTGTCATTACAGTTTCAAATATTCCTTATGTTTCTTTTTTCTCCTTTTGGTACTCCCATTATGTGTGTGCCGCACATTTTGGAGTTGTTCCGCAATCCTTGGATATTCTGTTCTTCTTTTACCCAGTCCCTGTTCTCTTTGCTTTTCAGCTTTAGAGGCTTCTATTGACATACCCTCAAGGTCAAAGCCTCTTTTCTCGCTTTGTCCAGTCTACCAATAAGCCCATGAAAGAGATTCTTCATTTCTATTACAGTTTTTTTTATTCTATCATTTCTTTTTGCTTCCTTCTTAGGTTTTCCATCTCCCAGGTTACATGGCCCACAGATGCTCTCCTTGCAAGTTGTCTACTCTATCCATAAAAATATCCATTTAGCGTATTTATCATTTTTTAGAATTCCTGGCCTGATATTTCCAACATCATTTCCACATGCGATGCCTTCTCAATCAAATTCTGTATGTGTGTGCGTTTGTCTTTTACTATGCTTTCTAATTTTACTGTTATAATGAGGCCTTTAAAATGTGGTGATAAGGTGTTAGAGGAGGGGAAGTGTTTTATAATCCTACTCTTTGATCTCATTTTTTTAATTCATTTTATGCCTCAGGCAGGGCTGAGAACTTTACAAAGGTTTTTCAGTAAATCCCCTACCCTGAATTAGGTGGGGCAGGATGGTAAGAATGGACTGGAGCTAAGTATATATTTTTTTCCTCAAATCAAAAACTGGAGTGATATTTCTCTTTTTCTATTAAGAAAAATGAAGCTCTATAAAGTAGTTGAACTCTACCTCTGCTGGAAGCCCTAAGGGACATTTCTCCAACAGTTACTGTGGGAATCAAGTAAAACTCAAAAAATGTGGGGGCATACTGTGATTTGGTTCTCTAAAGTTTTCAGCCATAGCTGCCCACTATAAGTCTTCAGCAGTGTATCAGCTACTGCTCACATTTCTCTCCCTGGGCCCTGGCTCCTGCAGTGGGTTCCAGGCTCCACAGTGAGTCTCTGCTTCAGTAGGCTGCGACTTCTGGACTTTTTTTTGCGTTCTCACCCCTCACTGATCCCAAAAGTATTAATCTTTGAGTCTGTTCAACATTTAGTAGTTGTTAAGACAGAGTAGTCATTTCCAAGCTCCTTACAGGCAGAACTGGCTTTAATTGAATTTTAATTTAATTAAGATAACCAGAAGTGAATACAAAGCATATCATTCTTCTCTTTAAATTGAGCCTAATTTTTTTCTCCACCTCGCTCAGCAGTAAAGATTAGCCATTCTTCCACCTGTTATTATTATTATTTTTAATGTGAGCGAGAAACGTTTTAGCACATGGTGGGTGTGAAGTATCTTGAAGGAGGGGAATCATGCTGCAGGCGAGGACTATGCTGCTATTCCATCATATGGAGAAATACACAGGCATTTAATGAATAAATATTTATTCTTCATTAACCTCTTAGTGGATATTGATTAAGCAATCCATAAAGTATTTTTATTTATTAACTATTTAGTAATGTTGGAATATTTAGTGGAACATAATGATAAATGGTAACATGATTCACCATTAATGATTCACCATTAATAAAAGATTAATCTTGTCATTTTATTGAGCTATTCTAAAAATATCTTCAATAGAGTTTTACTATTGGCTTAATTATACATTGTGTACATTCTTTCTGAGGTTTATTTTGATGTGTGTGTGTGTGTGTGTGTGTGTGTGTGTGTGCGTGTGTGTGTGTTTTGCCGGTCTGGGGATGGAACCCAGGGGCATTTGACCTCCAAGCTATACCCCTGCCCTAATTTTTTATTCTTTATTTTGAAACAGGGTCTCATAAGTTGCGGAGGGCCTCACTAAGTAGCCGAGGCTGTGAGCCACCATCCTCTGGTCTCAGCCTCCCAAATGCTGGGATTACAAGCGTGAGCCATCACTCCTGGCTTATTTTGATGTGTTTTATTCCTATTCATTTCATACTTTATTATTGTTATAGTTATGAACAAAATTAGTTTTCCATTACATTTTCTAATTTAAAGTGGGAATAACATCTCATTGCATGTATGTGCATGTGAGCATTCAATGAATAAATACTTAAATATTTCTAATTTGTAAACTCTAATATGGAAATATGAACACATAGAAACAAAGCACCATCTCTTTAGGGTTTTTCTTAATTTTAAAGATGTATCTACGTGTCCTAAAGCCAAAGCATTTTTTTAAAGTACTGATGTTGATAATATTTACAAGTATCTATTTGCACAGTTAATTAGGTATGAGTATTATGGGTTTGTAATCATTTTTTTTTTTTTACTGGTTGTCTTATTCAAATCACAGAATGACAAACTTTTCGGACCAGAACTAGTGACAATGGAATAGCTCCAGGTTCCGCTTGGAGCAAAGTCCATGAAAGAAAGATGATAAAGAGGACACAGGAAAGTAAAAAACAACTTGGGTGAAAAGCAGTAGCTTCCATTGGATGTGGTGGCACATACCTGTAACTCCAGTATTTGGGAGGCTGAGACAGGAAAATCACAGGTTCAAGGCCAGCCTCAGTAACTTAGCAAGGTCCTCATCAATTTAGTGAGATCCTGTTTCCAAATAAAAATATAAAATAGGTCTGGGAGTGTGGCCCAGAGGTAGAAGGGCTTCCAGGAACCCCAGTACCACCACCAAATAAATAAATAAATAAATGATAAAAGAGGGCTGAGGTGTAGCTCACAGATAAAATGCCTCTGAGTTCAATTCTGAGTATGGAAAGAAGGAAAAAAGGAAGGAAAGAAGGAAGGAAGGAAGGAAGGGAAGGAGGGAGGGAGGGAAGATGGAAGAAAGAAAGAGAGATAAACAATCCACACTAAATAGAGTGAGTGTTCATCAGAAGGAAGGAAGGGAACACGATAACCACCATACTAAAGATAAGTGTTCATCTCACCAAAAGTTCTAATTGCTTTGCTTGGCCACAGAGACTTCTTGTGAAACCTGGGAACCACACTGAAAGGTTTACATTCAGGGAAGGGAGAAAGAGAGCCTGCCTTCCTTTTCTTCCACCTGCTGTCTCATCACTCTCACTCGGCCCGGAGCTGCTTCTGCCCAGCTGGGCCTCTCTGTAGCCCCAGCCAGCAGCTGGCAGGCAGAGAACCACGTCCAGGCCTGTGACGCAGCCAGGCGTGCCGCAGCGGCGTCTGCAGGCAAGATCTGTGAGCCACTGGTCTCAGACACTTTCTGTTCCTTCGTCCTTTCCCACATCCTGGATGTCTTGTTGCAAGCCTGTGATGAGACTCGTTTCTCGGTTTCCCTGGTCACCACCGATCCAGTTGTTAATAGACCACTTTGTTGGGGCTTCTGTCTAACTCTTGCTAGTATTGGAGTGCATGCTACCTTAGAATAAGACATCTTGGAGATCGACAAAAGCCAGAGAAGTAAGAAAGTCATCTTCTTTTCTGTGTGAGTTTGCCATCAAATAATTTGCTGCTCTTCCTCCCCAAAAGTAACTCAAAAGACACTTATGTGGCAGATGTTCTGCCCTATATCTAGAAGAAAAGAACAAAAGCATAGATTCCAAAAAGTGCCTGAGCAAACAGGCCTTGTCTTGCCCCCCAGGTATTACCATGAGATCTGTCTAGTCATCAAGCTCCGCAACTGGCCACTCTTCATCCAGCCTAAGCATTAGCACACAGTTTGTCTTGGGTCTTTTAATATCCATTTATGAAGATTTGTATGACTCATATACTGGTTAAATAAGTTTGTGCTTTTCTCTTGTCGGTCTGTCTTTTATTATAGTATGTTAGCCATAAACTTTGCAGCTGGCAAGAAAAAGGTATGTCTTTTTTTTTTCCTTTTCTTTTTCTATAAAGAAAGACAATGAGAAGGGCATCCAGTCTCCACCCCCTGCCACAGTTGGAATGCTCCTACCAGGGGGTCGATGGCCCTGGGACCCACAAGGGCCGCCAGGCCAAAAAGTCCACATCAGCCCTCTTCGGGATAGATGTTAGTTTTCTCTAAGCCTGCATTTGCTTTGCTTTTGGATTCCAGACAGTTCTTCTATACCATATTTATTTAATTCTCTCAATATCTCTTAGGGGCTGTAATCGTTAATTTTAGGAGTCAACTTGACTAGATTAAGTACTACCTAGAGAACTAGTAAAGCATAATATCTGGATGTTCATGTGAAAGTGTTTCCAGAGGAAATTGGCATGAGTCAGTGAACTGAGTGGACAAAATCAATGTGAGAACACACCATCCAGTCTGCTGGAGGACCTGTGTGTATGCAGGTACACACACACACACACACACACACACACACACACACACACACACAGGGAGAGAAAAGACAATACCTTCTCCCTCTTTCCTGGATCTAGGACACTCATCTTCTCTTGCCTTTGGATAGCAGAACTTCAGGCTCTCTGGCCTTTTGGACTCCAGGACTTACACCAGTATCCCCTCCCACCCCATACACACATACCCCAGGTTCTCAGACCTTTGACTGGAGGCAAATTACATCATCAGATTCTGATTAAATCATGAGATTTAGAGGCTTTCAGACTTGCACTGAGCCATCCTTTTGGCATTCCAGGTCTCTGGCTTACAAAGATAGTCTGTGATGTGATCCCTCAGCTTTCATAATTGTGTGAGCCCCTCTTAACAAGTCCCCTCTTGTATGTATGTATGAATGTATGATCTATCTTCTATTATCTACCTACCTAATCTAATTTAATCTGTCAATTTATTGGTTCTGTTGGAGAACTCTGAATAAGAACAGCTGAGAAAGAATTCTCTCCATCCTCTCTCCTCGCATGTATGTGCATCTCCTTACCCATTTACTGTTTGAGCTTCCTGTTTCTGGCTCTTCAATGTGAAACAGCACAAAATAAAAGTCCCAATAGTTAGCCCTTACTGTTAAATTTAGTTTTATCTCATCATCAGCAGTACAAAAACAACAGAGGATGATGCAAGAGTAGAAAAGGAAACTGAAAGCAGATCCTTAAGCCAGATACGAGGAGCTGAGAGCACCCAGTCTTCATCGAGCAGGGGATTTCTTTTTTAATTGCCTGAAAGGCGTGTACATTATTCTGATTTAAAAAAAAAAAAAACTTTTTAAACTCTTTGAACAGAAGGGGAAACCGGAAACTGTCGAGGCAAGATATGCCCTGATAGCCAGCGAGTGTGCACCTAGCAACAGTGTTTGTAACTCAGAGTGTTTATAACTCAGTTATAAACTGAGTGTTTATAACTCAGAGTAGCTGCTCCAAAAACGCTTGGTGTAATCATCCAATGAATGGCTATTTCTGTCTCTCCCTTGTGAATAATTGAATTGGCATTGAAAAGTTCCCTGGCCAGTTCTCTTGGAATTACCTTGCTTTTCCTGCTCAAATCCCAGAACATTAGACAATAAATTTCAAACCATATTCAAATGGAAGAGCTAACACATAGGGAACAGATACTAAGTGCTAAGTAGTAACCTGAACACTTTGTAAAAATTAAAGCAATTAATCCACACTGAAATATTTTGAGAGAGTTCTATAATGTTAGTTTTTTATTTTGTTGCTGGGGATTGAATGACTTCTGAGCTACACACCCAGCTTTTGTTATATTTTTAATTTTGAAATAGGGTCTCACTGAGTTGCTGAGACTGACCTCAAGCCTGCGCTCCTCCTACCTCAGCCTCCCAAATACTGGGATTACAGGTGTGCACCATGATACCCAGCTCTATAATGATTTTAATAGTACTATAATCATTTTAATTTACTGACAAGGTAACCAGAGACCAACCAGTCTATTTCCCTTTCCTGTTTCAATACTTTATTTAAAAAACAGCATTCCCATCTTGGAGTTCTAGTAGAAATATTTAAGACCTAGCATACCTTCCTATCTTTTATACCTAGGCCCCCATAGGAAGAAAAATTTCATCTTGTCCCCAGACCTTATGTTTCATTTATTTCTTATTTTTATAAAAGGCTCAGTTTTGCCGATTCAGATTTAGGTCTTACTTTCAAAATCCTGCATATTTTTCTCTGTTTCTTCTTTCAGTATCTTTTGTGTCTTTCCATCACTTCTAAAATACTGGTTCGTTGTGGATATTTCTTCATTTTCCTCCTGGTTCTCCTCCTGGTTCTGAGCCAGTGTCTCTTGTCAAATGCAATATTTCCATTAGAAAATATCATTCTGTTTTGTAATTGATGATTGGTGTTTTCCTGCTTTGTTCAGAAGATCAGACTTTTTGAGTCAAAACTTTGTAACCCTGACCATTACCACAGTAAACCATTACAATGTATGTGGCTTCCCATTTCTTCATGTTTTGGTCACAGCTCATTCCATTTATTTGATTCTACCCTTTTAAAAAATGTTTTATTGGTGCATTGTAGTAATACATCTTAATGGGGTACAAGATGGTCGAGGTATACATGCACACATAACTCATTTAGCCCTTCTCCAGTTCCTACCTCATTCCCTCTCCCTCCCTCCTTCTCATGTTTGGCTTAGTGATCAACTGATATTTTTATGAATTTACTTCATGTTCATTAGGGAATTTACCTCTTCCCCCTTCCATCTCTCTCAGTTAAGTCACCTTATTTGCTTATCGATGTTTTTTTCTTCTTTGTCTAGAGTTCCTCCTGTGACCCTTTTTCTCCCTAGGTCCAGCATATTAGAGAGAGCATCCAATTTTTTACTTTTTGTAAAAAATAAGTTATAGACTAATCTCAGCGTTATGTTCTCCAGTTCCATCTATTTCCCTGTAAATAACATAATTTTATTCTTTATGGCTGAGTAAAATTCCGTTGTGTACAATCCTATAATTTTGTAATCCATTCATCTATTGATGGACATCTTGGCTGGTTCCAGTTTTGCAATTGTGAATTGTGTGACAATGAACATAGGTATGCATGCATTTGTTTGATAGTTTGGTTTCCATTCTTTTGGGTAGATGCCCAGAAGTGGTATTGCTGGATCATATGGTAGGCTCATTCCCATTCTTCTGAAGATCCTTCGTACTGAGTGTGAAGTGGTATCTCTTCTGGTTTTGGTTTAATGAGTGTGAGGTGGTATGTCTTCTGGTTTGAGTTTACATTGCCCTAGTGACTACTGATGTTAGTCACATTTTCAAGTTCTTATTGCCTATATGAATATCTTCTTGGAGAAATGACTTTTTTATCATATAGACTTAGCCCTTCCATTTAGGCTCCTGATACATTTTGAATAGTTTTATAAGATGTGAGGTTGTAATCAAACTTTATTGTTTTGCATGTGAGTATCTTGTCTCAGAAGCATTTGTTGAGAGATTGTTCTTTCTTCACTAATTGGTTGCAGTGCCCTTACTTAAAATGAAATGGCCAGGGATCTACCAGTTTATTTTTAGACTCTGAATTCTATTACTTTGGTTGATATATTTACCTTTTTGCCCATACCACATTTTTTATTACTGTGGTTTTTTGCTTATTTTCAAAATAGAGTTAAACCCCCCAATTTGCTTTTATATTTAAAGATTGCTTTGACTATACAGAGATCCTTGCAGTTTTATATAAAATTTTGGACAAACTTTTTCATCATTCTGCAAGGCTGGGCAGCAGTAGTATATGAATTGGGATTATGTGGAATATGTAGATCATTTTAGAGAGTATTTTAAATAATATTACCTCTTCCAATCAATGAATATGGAATATTTCTCCATTTATTTCAGTCTTTTAAAATATCTTTCAGCAGCCAGGCGTGGTGGTGCATACTTGTAATCCCAGCATTCAGGAGGCTGAGACCTGAGGATCGTGATTCGTGGACAGCCTCAGCTACTTGGTGAGGCCCTCTGCAACTTAGTGAGACCCTCTTTCAAAATAAAGAATAAAAAATAGAGCAGGGGGTATAGCTCGGAGATCAAATGCCTCTGGGTTCCATCCCCAGACCCGCAAAACAATAAAATAAAATATCTTTCAGCAATATTTTGTAGCTTCCAGTGTACAAATCTTATACTTCTTTGGCTAAATCTAATACCAAATGTTTTATAGGTTTTTTTGTTTTTTATTATTTTTGGGGGGGAATGCATACTTGGGTGGAGCATTTTATTTATTTTTTATTTTTTATTTTTTAAATTTTGTATTGGTATATTATATTCATACATCATATTGGGGTAAAATATAGTTTTTGATATAATAGTAAGTAGAATATTTTTAATATTATTTTTGAATTCTTTATTGCTGATACATAAATAGATTTGTTAATCCTATGTCTTAAAACTTTGATATATTTTATTCTTTAGCTCAGATAGGTGTGTGTGTGTGTGTGTGTGTGTGTGTGTGTGTGTGTATCTCACGATAGCTGTTGAAGAACATTTTGCATTCTGGTATCCTCTCATTTAATCAAGGTTTGACCACAAAATTTTTCTATGTATTATTATTATTATTATTATTATTATTATTATTATTATTATTGTGGTACTGGGGTTCCTGGAAAGCCTTCTACCTCTGGGCTACACTCCCAGACCTATTTTGTATTTTTATTTGGAAACAGGGTCTCTTAAGCCAGCACGCGGCTGGCTTCGAACCTGCGTGATCCTCATGTCTCTGCCTCCCAAGCGCGGGAATTACAGGCGTGCGCCACCACGCCCGGCGTCTTTTCTATGTATTAATCAGGATTTTTTTCTCAAGTTCCAGAAAGTACAAGTCTTAGTAGTGTTAATATGTTCACACCCACCCCCCTCTGGGATATACCACCTTCTAACCCTAACATCTCTTCTCCTTAGGCTTACTTTTTGAAGATAATATGCAACCTGAAGCAGGAGCAAAATTCTACTTAACTTTGGGCTCTATTAAATAGAACCAGACCTAAGACATAGAATAGAGTAGGAGCGCAAACGGTATTTGTTAAGTAAGAGGAGTTATGATAAAAATATTTCCAGCGGGCATGGTGGTGCATATCTGTAATCTCAGTCTTTGGGAGGCTGAGACAGGAGGATCACAGTTTCGAGGACAGCGCAGCAAGTATTGAGACTTTCATCAACCTAGTGAGATCCTGTTTCCAAATGAGAAATAAAATCGGGCTGGGGGTATAGATCAAAAGTAGAATCCCTCTGGGTCCAATCCTCAGCACCATAAATAAATAAATAAATAAATAAATAAATAAATAAATAAACAAACAAATAAATAAATAAATAAGTTTTCATTGATTGTCATAGGTGAGTTTTGAGAGTCAAATAAAATATGAATAAATATGGAACCCTCTTGGAATATTAAAGGACATTCTGATATAAATTATTGTTGTAAGTATTTTGATTACAGGGATATTTTCTTGATTTATGCTCACAATATTTAAAATACAGGAGTTAGAACTGGGATATTGAAGTTGGGTCAGGTATAGAAGGCTTACTCATGCTTTCTTCCTCAGCCTCCTCTAAAATCCTCCAGGACCACGGACAGATACTGATTGACTGCTCTTGAGTTACCTCAGTGTCCCCAAACCTTAAATCATCTCCAGTTATAAATAAGAAACAGGTGACTTGCCCATGCTCTGGGATTTTCTCTATAAATTACTTCTTTCCAGCTCTGAGGTATATCTTGGGGTGATAACATACTGCCTTCTTTAAAAAAAAAAATATAGGTTCTGCCATGGCCTGTGCTGGGCTTTGTCCATTTCTTCTTTATATAGGTACTTTGCTTGGGCATATTTTGTGGAATTCAACTTTAGGCTTTTATTTAGAGTATGCTGAAGGCAGAAATTTGGTTTAAAAATAGCTTTTATTTCCACACAACTTAAGAATGAACAGTAGTTTTATACAAAATATAAAACAGTCATTTTATGAACATTTAATACTTTACAAACAGCATAAACATTTTAAGTCATTTAAATAAATAAACACAGAAGGTATTTTTGCTCTACACTATGAGTTGTACATCTCTGTTTGAGATGCCTCATTGTAACTTACAGCACTGAATACCGTTTTGTAATAATTCCCCACTTACTATCGCTATTTTTCATCTGGCATAAAAATAGAGGTGATGGTTACACTTAAGTCTTAAAAAAAAAAGAGCCATTTCTTTGACCAGATGAGTTGTTTTGAGAAATAACACGTCCTTTCTTTTCTGAATTTTCCCGAGAGCTTGCTCATGATGCTGCCAGAGAGTCGCTGATGCTGAAGAGCATGAAGATGTGCTGGAGCATCTCCTGTACACCAGGTGCAACTGTGCCATCCCCAGCTGGTTCCCATCCACACGCACCTGAAACGGTCCAAAGTCACCCCTGGCCTTCAGACACGACAGCATGGAGACCCTCTCCATTTGACTCAAAAGTCTGAAGCCTTTCTGGTCACCATGGCTCTGAGCAGCTTGCCATCTGGGCAGTGCAGGCACACAGCATCTCCAGAGCCAGCAGCACAGAGTCAAGGAGGAGCTTTGGGAGCAAGTGATGTAGCACAACTGTCCCCCGCGGGGATAATGTTGCACAGCTGCCTGAAAAAGCATGTCTCCAGACATTCTGGGGATTTTTAAAGAGTTAGTATCACAGCTTTAATTTTCTGGATTTTTTTCTATATCATTCCCTCTCCTTTTCCTTTTCCTCTTTCTTTCTGTGTGTGATATCAATAAAAAGTATACATTTTGAACACAAATGTCTGAATCGGTACTTTGAACTAAGTGTGCCAGTGCACTATCTAGCTTAATACTTATTTTCATACCTGGGTGAGGAGAAAAATCTAGACAAAGCCAGAAGGGACAAACACTTAAACAAAACATGGCGATTTTCCTAGATCAGCAGAAAATACAAAAGAATGTATTGAAGAGAAAAATTATGATTTTTTTCTTATACTTTCCCCTTCTTTCTTAAGAAAAATTAAATGATGGATATACTTTAAGGATCACTGGTGTTGGACACTATGGCAGAAAATAGTAACCTTTTAAAAACCAAAGATGGTAACAATAATTTAAAATGGATATTTAACTCCCTGGATGATGTCTGAAACTATCTTAGATGGCATCAAATAATTTCTCTCTCTCACTTTAAAAATTTTTATTGGTGCATTAGAGTCTCATACCATAGTATAGTTCATAGTGATCCTGACATACATGCACACAACAGTTTGTGGGCTTTGGAACAGAGAATTTCAAGACTCAGTTTAACTCAAGCACATCATTTGAAAGATGAGCCTAGAATTCGGAAGATTAAAAGATAGTGTACCCTTGTCGTGTGTCTCTGAACTTAGTGACAGATATGCTTTTTATAACTGTAGAAATTAATATTGAAGAATAATATTTCAGGCACAAGTGAGGTCCAGCGGCTTCAACGGTGGACTTTGTCCAGAGTCATTGCCGAGGTGCCACTGACTCTGCGGCCTTGGTCACTTCAGTGTCCTCCTCTGCTCCATGAGAATGATAACCACATATACTTCAGTAGGTATTGTGCTTACAACAACACCTGGACAAAATAAGCACCTGACATCTTTTAGCTCTTCTAATGCTGTGGAAAACAAACCCACCCAGCTATAGCAACGGGGATATACATCTGCCTAAGACCATCTGCTTACCTACCTTTAACTATTACCTCACCAATAAACATTTTTATCTCCAACATCATCTCTGTGAGCACGAGCATGTAGGAAGGGGTGCCACGTTCTAACAACTCGCCAGTCAGCACAAGATAGCATTAACAAAAGGGCCATCCGGTCTGTAAACCACTACTTTTTGAGTGTGGGTTGGTGTAAGTAAATCCCCAGAGTCTGGTAATCTCTGTGGATTGTGAACAAAGTAAACCGATGAATGAATAGGTAGACAGGCAAATAAACAAATAACTCCTCTAATCTTGCAAAGCTGATTGAAACCAGTGCTCCGGGCAGCAGCAGCCTGCCTCAAAGAGTCAGCTGCCCTCTCCTGGATTTGTCCGTAGCTGCACATTCTTTCTCGGCAACTGGCTGACTTGCAACCTGTCTCTCTGCAGAACTTGTAATCCCTGGCCGGTGTCTTCCTAGGGTGACAGTTTGTCACTTGGATAGAGAAGATGTCACTTCCTTTTCCACTTTCAAGTTTACTTTCCAATTTGCCTTTGTGCTTTGATTTTTTTTTTTCCCTTTTGCATTACTGCTTTCTTTCACTTTCTGGGAAAGTTAAACCACAAAGGAAGATTGTAATGTCTTGAAAGTCATACAGGAAACGTATTACCTCTTCTGTACCCTTACATATTCTCTTCCTTTGATTGCTACAAACCTCAAAGTGGAAACAGAAAAGATTACAGGAGTATTAGAACCAGTTTCATAAAATAGAAGACAAAGACAAACAGGAAGCAAGAGGGAATAATTTCAGAATTACGTAACAATAATGAAGAACAAATCAGGTGCTTAGACATTGCTTGTTGAGCTAGCACAAGCTGAGCGGGGATGATGGGAGACCAGGAAGCCTCAACAATACAATATAGCCACTGTAACCCTGGCTGGTGGCTGGCGGTCGGTCACACTTTCCTTCACAGTAAAGCTGGATACTCTGTCAACTTGGTAAACCCCAGCTTGAGTCTGGTATAGCCCAAGCTCAGTGTCTTGTCTAGCACTAGGAATGTTCAGTTATTTTCTTTTAGATAGAATAAAGAAAGCCAAATTCAACAAATATCATTGAGCTTTTTAAGGTGCATGGATTTGACAATGATGGAGACCAGAGGGTAGCAGGTTATGGTACAACAGGACAGAGTCAGTACTGACCATCCTGAATCATTTGTGACCACACTTTTATGTTTTAGGGGACATTTTGGTTGAAAAGGTGAAACCTGGGAATTTAAAGAACATGATTTCATAAGCAAAGCAATCTAATCCTCAACTCCACAACTCTCCAATCATGCACTACAAAAATGATTGCCTAATGGGTCCTGATAAATGTGTACTAATATGTACTCTTCCAGAAGGAGATTCAGAAAGGTCTGGGACTATGGAAATGTTCTTCAAATAACATGAAGCTAGACCCACTCATCTAGTCCCTACCTAGAGAGCGGCTCAATATGCATGTGGAGAAACAAGTGCTACAAAAGGATGCTTCAGGAGAAGTAGACAATAATAGTGGACTGTAAAATCACTAAGCCAAGCATGAGAAGGAGGGAGGGATAGGGAATGGGGCAGAAATTGGGAAAGGGCTAATTGGGTGATGTGTGCATGTATGCCTCCACCATCTTATACCCCATTAAGATGTATGACCACAATGCACCAATAAAAAATTTAAAAAAATAGTGGACTGTAACCTATTATAGTGGAATTAGAAACCAGAACCTATCATCCAGCCAGCTCATATAACTGTCCCCTCCACCAGCCATACTGCTGTATACGGGCACACCTAGTACCTTTGGATGGTTTTATTATGAGCTTAAAGTGGAGGTAACAACACCTCAGATGGACAGTTGGATGAGCAACTTCCAATGAGCGAGAATGAACAAATTCTCTTCTTGTATTGAATTCCATGACCCACTTACGAACCAATACCAACTTGAGTCAGGTGAAAGTTCCCATGGATTAAAGGTCCAAGAAGCCTATTTATTTTAACCTGACTACTGAGTGCCTGGTGTTGGAGGACACAGCAGAGAATAAGATGAGATCCATGAATACAGTGATTTTATCTTGCATGCCAGATTTAGTATATTAACACTTTCAAGAAGGAAGTCTAGCAGGATAGAAAGGAGATTTAAAAGAGATGTAGAAAACGTTCCTTAAAAATTGTCATGAACATGAGGACGATTACTTCAAAATCAGTTTTTGTTAAGATGATAAGCAGCCCACTGAATAGGTACCTTAATTTTTAAAATGTATCCTTTATATTTAGGCTATGGAAATTGAACCCAGGAACATTATTTCTCTGAGGTATACCCCCAGCCCTTCTTATTTTGAAATGGGGTCCCATTAAATTGTTGAGGCTGTCCTCGAAACTATGACCCTCATGTTTCAGCCTCCACGTGCACCACCACATCCAGATGGGACTTCTACTTTTTTAATGAATAATTTCAATGCAAATATAGGAATGTAGGAGTTGCCTCTTAGACTCCTGAATAGAAAGCCAGAATGGCGACATGGGAAAGATATAAGGAAAATCAAGAGTTTAGAAAATAAAATCTCATGCTCAGGTCCTCAGAGACGTTGGGGAAGAGCTCACAACTTCCATCTCAGCCAGAATAATTTCTTTCTTTCTTTCTTTCTTTCTTTCTTTCTTTCTTTCTTTCTTTCTTTCTCTCTCTCTCTCTCTCTCTCTCTCTTCTTTCTTTCTTTCTTTCTTTCTTGTAATGGGGATAGAACCCAGGGGCATTCTACCTCTGAGAAAAACACCCAGCCCTATTTTTTTTATTCTTTATTTTGAACAAGGCCTCGCTGAGTTGAAAAGGGCATCACTAAGTAGCTGAGGCTGGCCACAAACTTCAATCCTCCTGTCTCAGCCTCCCAAATGCTGGGATTGCATGCCACCATGCCCAGCCCAGAAGAGTTCTTTTAAAAACTTACTGATGACTTCTCAGTGTCTTTACTGGTGGCATTTGTCATGATCTTCTCTGGATCTCTTTTGCTGCTTAGCCATGTCCTGCCTCCAGGCCTTGATTTGATAAAGCAGGAGACACAGCTCTGTGTCCAATGGGAAGAATCTCTTTTCTTTAGTCTTATCCTTTATGTGACATTGTGTCCAGCATACCATAGTTTTATTTATTTATTTAATTAATTAATTTATTTTATTTAATTTAGTATATTTGATGTAAAAACTGTACATATTTGAATTAAACACTTTGATAACTTTTGACATATATACACACTCCTGAAACTCTCACCATAATCAATTTGGTGAACATGGCCATGTTCACCAAACATCTGAATGTACCCCTTTGAAATCTGTCTCAATACCCCTGTCCCCATCCCTAATAATGCCACTATAGACTAGTATTACTTTCTAAAATTTTGTATAAATTGGATAATACAGAATTCCCTCCATTTTGGTATGTCTTATACTCAGCATAATTATTTGCAGATCTTTTCTTGTTGTTGTACATGTTTCAATTATTCATTCCTGCCGGGCGTGGTGGCGCAAGCTTGTAATCTCCACGCTTGGGAGGCGGAGACAGGAGGATCGCGCAGGTTCGAAGCCAGCCGCGCTGGCTTAGGAGACCCTGTTTCCAAATAAAAATATAAAATAGGTCTGGGAATGTAGCCCGGAGGTAGAAGGGCTTCCAGGAATCCCAGTACCAACAACAACAACAACAAAAAAAAAACCAAAACAAAAACAAAAACAAAAAAACCCATTTATTCATTCCTTTTTATTACCAAATAGAATTTAATTATATGAATATCCTGTCATTTTTTAATCTGTCACATATGATGGATGTTTGATTTGTTTCCAGTTTTAAACTATTACAAACAAAGCTCCTAAAACATCCATCTACAAGAGCCAGGTAGACATCTGTATATAAACAATGCATTATTTTCTCTTGGGGGTAGAATTGATTACTCAAATGGTAGTTATATGTTTACCTTTTTAAGAAACTATTAATGGTCTTCCAAAGTAGTACCATTAAAAATTTTTTTCCAACAGCATAGTATGGAATCCCAGTTGCTCTGTATCCTTGCTAACGTCTGATGTGATGAGTGTTTTTAGCTTTGGTCATTCTAATAAGTACATAGTTGTGTCTTATTGGAGTTTAGTTTGCATTGCCCTAATGCCAAATAATGATGAGAACTTTCTACTGTCCTGTTTTCCATCCGTGTATCTTTTATGATTAAACACTTGTTCAAATATTTTGCCAAACTTTTAGTGGATACTTTGCCTTATCATTACGTTTTGAGAGTTCTTTCTGTATTGATACAAACCCATTGTAAGATATGTGACTTACAAATATATCCTCCCAGCCTGTTGCATGTCTTTTCATTTTAAGAGGGGCTTCAAAATATGCTTCAGAAGTAGGCTCCATTTTTATAATTTCCAAAGTAAATTGTTGAAAGATATAATTTAAACGATGCATTGCGGATTTTCCAAGAGCCCTCTACACAGGGAATTGTAAAACAGAACAGGAATTTCAAAGAGAAGGCCAATCGAAGCAAAATTTGCTGGTTTGAGGATACATATTTTGATGTGACCAATTTTCTGGAGTACGCTCCATCAAATTAATTAATGGGTTAAGTAATTAGCTTGAACCTACTAAATTAGGTGAACACTTTCAGTTCAATATTGGAGTTTGTTTTAAACTAACTATTCTAGGGGTTTTGAGAAAAACTGATGTTTAAAAGGCAACAATTAACACTGAGGAAAAAAAAGATTCATAGGGCAGTTCTTTTATTTACACTTAACAAGCATTGTGATATCAGATTTAGAGAAAACGCCTGTAGTAGGCAAATCTGGTGCTGGCTTCCCTTTCCCACCTGCCACCACCTGCTGGCTCTCTCTCCAGACCAGCCAAGACAGAGGGTCATACTGATGACAGCCCTGTCAGAGCTGCTGGGCACATCTCCCCTGTAGCCCAGCAGACTCAGCCCACGAGCCTGGTGGGCTTTCCTCAGGAAGGGCAGTGGCTACTGTAGGTCTTCGGATTTGAAGGGAATCCCTTGTAATCAAAACTTGCCTCACAATCATTATCTGGCTTAAACTACCAAAAAGCCCCAAGGAAATCTTTATCATTTCCATATACTTACTTTCCATTTGTGTATCTACTTATAAAACATGACCACTCAAATATATTACCCATTTGTATTTTTTTATTATTGAATTGTTGTAGTAATTTTTTGTGTGTGGTACCGGGGATGGAACCCAGGGGCATTCTACCTCCGAGCTACGCCCCAGCCTTTTTTTATTCTTTATTTTGAAACAGAGTCTCACTAAGTTTCAAAGGGCCTCACTAAGTAGCTGAGGCTGTCCGTGAACTGCGTCCTCCTATCTCAGCCTCTGGAATACCAGAATTACAAGCGTGCACTACCACACCCAGCTGAGGTTCTTTTTAAAATATGTAATGGAAATACTTGGCTATAAGCCCTTTTTCTTTTTATTAAATATACATTTTATGGTGCAGTGTATTGACACATCATAATGAGGTTTAGAGTAATGGGAAAATATATCACACAGAATTAAGTGAATCCTCTACACATGATATACTTTATATTTGGAGGATTTATCCAAATAAATCTTATTTATTGTATTTCTAGCAATGGACATTTAAGTACATTTCAAAATGCCTCACATTGACATGTAAAAAATACATAATGAATACAAGTGATTGATATGTGGTTTACAAATATTATCTCACAGACTGTGGCAAACTCATTTCTTTCTCTTAAGAATATTTTATGAACAAATCCCCGATTAGGTGTAATATGAACTTAGGTACTTTACATGACATTAAATAAGTGTTTAAATATACCTAAATGTCAGCTTTGCTTTCTGCAAAAAAGACTATGCAATTGTGCACTGATACTGTCCTGCATCTGTATTCCCATTTCTATATCTATACATGACCATTTTGTTTGCCAGGGGTCTTCTTATGACTTAAGATGTAGGTAAGGTGGCTCCGTTTCCTAAGCCATGTCTGTAGAAGCACAGTGTCCTCTCCCTGACTTCTTGCAGCCCTGAGGCTCGAGGCAGAAAGGGAGAAGTTGGCTTTGTCATCATTGCTCTGCCTTGTCCCTGCCAATATGGCTCATTATAAAGGTCTGGCCACCCCATGCTTGTTTCCCCATACTATTTGAGCATGGACCTGGACACTTCTTATGGTTTATACACACAGGAAGACCTCATGTAAACAGCCATCTTTCCCCCCTCTTGTGTCAATCAATCAATTATTTATTTATTTATTTATTTATTTATTTATTTATGCCTTGGGCACAAATCAGGGGCATTCCACATCTGAGCTACACTCCCAGCCCTATTTTGTTTTTTTAATTTTGAAACAGGGTCTTACACAATTGCAGAGGATCTCACTAAGATTTTGAGGCTGGCCATGAACTTGTGAACCTTCTGTCTCAGCCTCCCAAGTATTGGGACTACATGGTGTGCGTCACCATGTCCAGCTGAATCAGGTATTTAGACACTTTTTATTTTAAAAATATTTTGTTGGTGCACTGCAATTTCACATCATAGTGAGGTTCAATATTATAAAAACGTACATGTGCACAGCTTTTTCTTATCTTTTTCTGATCTCATAAGAGATCATGGAGTTTCATCTCATCGGTGCACACATTTTCTCATAGCATGTGAGAAAACATCTTCCAAAAAGCCCTTTGTTCATCCCCAACAGGTTTCACTGTCTTCCTTATTCCAGGGAGGACAGTTCTATGCCTTCTGGGTCAGCACTTGATTGCACAGTTGATATATTGCCGCCTTGAATTGGAAGTGAGCTCCCTGGGATCACTGTCTCCATAGTAAGTAGCTTCTCTGAACCTTCAGACATTTTTTTTTTCTTCTGAAGGCTGACTTCTTTCAAAAGGACTCAGATTTCTATACTGTTATTGGAGAAAATGCCTGGACTCCTAATATTCTTCCCTTTGCATTTCTGTAGTCATTGCGTATGTGACCTTAGAAACCTCTTTGAGACGTGCTTTCCTGCCTTGTAAAATGAAATGATGTAATTACACCCACCTAAGGGGTGCTGGTGAAGAGGATCAGTTCCAGGTATGTACATAAGTTCCCAGCAGTGCCTGTTTCATTCTTATCATCTCAGGCATTGGAAGCTGCAAATGACAGCAATAGCCATAAGATCCCCTTTCCAAGTTGTTGTACAAGACAACAACTTAGGGAGTTGGCATATGCTGGCCAGGTGTCCAAAGAGCTCCTGAGAAAGCCTGATTATTCCAGTGTAACCACTGGGAAAAACTGATGACTTTTACTCTACTTCCATTTTCCTTTCTCCCATGCATCTTGGCTTTTTGTTTGACATAAAACTAGATCTAATCAGCTGCACTTGTCTTGGACTTGGCTTTGGGGAGTGGGTAGTTTCAGAGGCGCACAACAGTAGGAAAACCAGAAAGAGCATTCCTAGAATTCTGTATGAGCAAGTTGGAGGGGGAAAACAGGAGAAGGCTTTTTTGTTTGTTTGTTTGTTTGTTTTAATTGAGGACAAGCCAGGCGTGGTGGCTCACACTTGTAATCCCAGTATTTGGGAGGCTGAGGCCAGAGGATCACGGTTCACAGACAGCCTCAGCTACTTAGTGAGGCCTTCCATAACTTAGTGAGACCCTGTTTCAAAATAAATAATTACAATACTACTAATAAAAAACAGGGTAGGAGGTGTAGCTCAGAGGTCAAATGCCCCTGGGTTCCATCCCCAGACCCACACACACACACAAAAAAAAAAAAAAAATCGGGGACAACACTAGCCAGATGGTTGGGGTATAAGTAGGATCTTCTCCTTCTGGTGCCTTTCCCTGGAGATAGACAGGAACCCACACATCTTGGCTGTCCCATGAAGAGAAAAAGAAAGACACTTAACAAGTGTCAAGTAAGTAGTACCTGGGACTCATCAGCTTTAGACTTGGGGTATACAAACATCTAAAATCCTGCCAGGGACAGAGTATTCCTTAGGTAATTAGAAAAGGCTTCGGGTAAGGACAAGAAGTGACATGTTCTCTTGGCCTTCCTGATGACCAAATTCCAACTTTACAACCTTAGAGCCTAGAGCTCAAAGTAGCAGCACTGGATACCCAGGCTCCACTCCTCACGCCACTTGTTCCCCCATTTAAAAAAAAAAAAAAACATAGCAGTTAATCTCATTTTTTTTTAAAGTTAAGACCCCCATATTTTTCCTTACCTTGTGTACTCCATGTGGGTTCCTTGAATTTTAAATTCCTTAAATTCCTTGGGTCTGAAATTATACTATTTTGCAGGCATGTTTTACAAAGAGCATCTAATAGGGACTCAGCCATTGTTATCAGAGGTAGTTCTATAAGTCAAATTAAAATAGAAATTGCCATAATTGTTTTGCATCATAAATAATTTATTTTTCAAGGTAAAAATTTAAACAAAGAATAAAATAACTTAATTCATAAGCTGATAAAATTGTTAGTCTAGTGCTTTTTCCAAGGCAGTGAGTTCACTGTCAGTCCTGAGCCTCTGCTGGTTGAAGAATGTCTGAAATCATTGTCTGGTCCCAAAGGCTTAGGCTGGGCTCTTCATAACTGGAAATCATTCATAAATGTGTTAATTAAGGCAAAGTTCCTGAGGATTTCCACTCGGACTATTGTCCAGGCACAGCTGCTGAATTCCTTGGCCTTCAGGTACTTCACAATCCTCCAGTAATAGCTCTCCAGGTGCAGAAGGGTCGTGGCGTTTCCCCAGGTCAAGTTGTCCTCCTCCATGACTGTCTCCAGGTGGTCCGTCTGCTGATGGAGTTCAACAAGGAGATTGTTGACAATGGTCTCATTCCAGCCAGTGTTGGAGATGTTTCTTCTGAAAATGTCACAGATGTTCTGGAGCATCTCGTGGACAACAAAGACAGCATCTTCCTTCTGGAACTGCTGGGGCTGCTTGACCTCTTCAGGAAGCTTGAAGTCCATCCTGTCATGCAGGCAATGAGCAGGTTCTCCACTCAGCTGCCTCAGGAGTTTCAGACATGCCGGGTTGCTGTTGATATCTTGGAGATGAAGGAATCTGTGGCTTATAGAAAGAGTGGAGGTAGAGAAGCACAATAGGAGAACAATTTGAAGGATACACCTGCTGGTCATGATAAAAACCAGAATGGTGTTGTCTGCTATCTGCTTTATTAAGCAGGCTCCAAAAGACTGCAGTAGAAATGCCCTTCTTCCATGGGTATGGGCTATTTAAATGGGATGGACATCGTCTCTCTTTCCTGTTTAACTATGTCTGCCTTTGTTTCCTTATGTTTCTCAATGTCATATATTCTCCTCTGTCTTCCACTATCTTTTTATGTTTCCCACTGCAAAATATTTCCTATGTCTTACAATGTCTTTTTTATGTTACCATGTCTAAGATTTCCTATGTGTCCCACTGTCTTTTTATATTTCCCTATGTCAGATATTTCCCATGTCTTACACAGTCTTTTTATATTACCCATTGTCAAACATTGCCTATGACTTCCACTGTCATTTTATGATTTGCAGTTCAAATATTTCCTGTCTTCTACTCACTTTTTAGGTTTTGCAATGCAAAATATTTCCTATATCTTCCACTGACTCTTTGTTTACCAATACTAAATATTTCCCTATGCCTTCTACTGTCTTTTTATGTTTTCCAATGTCATATTTTCAAGTGCCATTTATGTTACTATAACATTCACTGTCTTTTTATATTTTTCAATCATTTATTTTTCTGTGTCATTTTTTTTTTTTTTTTGGTAGCAGGGATGGAACCCAGGGGCCAGGGGCATTCTACCTCTGAGCCTCAGCCTTATTTTTGATTCTTTACAGGGTCTCACTGAGTTGCTGAGGGCCTCACTAAGTAACTGAGGCTGGCGGTGAACTGCGATCCTCTGGTCTCAGCCTCCCAAATGCTGGGATTAGAAGCGTGCACCACCACACCCAGCTTTTCCTGTGTCTTTGCCTGCCTTTTTATATATTTCTAAGTGTCAAACATTGTTCCATGCTTCTACTATATTTTTGTGTTTCCCAAAGTCAAATATTTCCTATCTCTTCCAGTATTTTTCTTTTTTTATACTTTTTTCAGTGCATTCTAGTCCAACATCATAAGGTGATTCATAGTGATAGTGACATACAAACACATAGCACTTGGTAGCTTTCCCCTGACTCTCCTCCACTCCCCTTCTCTATATTCCACTATTTTTAAATTTTTTGTGTGTGGGTCTGGGGATAGAACCCAGGGGCATTTGACCTCCGAGCTACACCCCCTGCCCTATTTTTATTCTTTATTTTAAAACCGGGTCTCACTGAGTTTCAGAGGGCCTCACTAAGTAGCTGAGGCTGTACGCGAACCTTGATTCTCTGGTCTCAGCCTCCTGAATGCTGGGATTACAAGCGTGCACCACCACACCCGGCTTTTTTTTTTTTTTTTGATGTTTTCTAATGTTTTCCTATGTCATTTATTTTCCTATGTCTTCCACTTTTTATGTTTCTCATTGTCAAATATTTTTTGTCTTCCATTTTATTTTATGGTTCCCAATGTCAAATTTTTTCCGGGGTTCCTATGTTTTCCCATTTAATTTATTTTTCTGTCTTCCATCATCTTTTTATATTTTCTTGTCTTCTAGTTTTTCTGTGTTTTCCTCTGTCGTTTATTTTTCTATGTTTTCCACTGTTTTCCTGTGTATTCCAATGTTCTTTATTTTCTAGTATTTTTTTTGTTTCCCGATATCGAACATTTTTCTATTTCTTCCACTTCTTTGTATTTTTCTCAATGTCAAATATTTTCCTATGCTTTCCCTGTCTTTTTTCCCCCCAGTGTCATATATTTTCCTGTCTTCCAGTCTCTCTGTGTTTTCCAATGTCATTTCTCTTTGTTGTCTACAACCTTCAAGTGTCATTTATTTTTCTATGTCATCCACTGTCTTTTTATGTTTCCCATTGTTACATATTTTCCCACACCTTCCACTGCTTTTCTGTTTTCCAATGACATTTATTTTTCTTTCTTCCTCTGTCTTTGTTTACCAGTGTCATATGTTTTTCTGTCTCCCACGCTTTTACAATGTCATTTATTTTTCTGTATTCTATTCTTTTTATATTTCCCAGTATCAAACATTTTCCTCCGTCTTCCACTATTTTTTCATTTTTCTCAATGCCAAATATTTTCCTTTGTCTTCCACTGTCTTTTTATGTTTTTCAAAGTCAAATATTTTTCAAAGTCTTCCAGTGTCTTTTTATATGATCCAAATTAATTTATTCTCCTGTTTCCAATTGTCTTTTCACATTTTTGAATATCACATGTTTTCTGTCTTCCACTGACTATTATGTCTTCTAATGTCATTAGAAAACATAAAACTAATGTCATTTTCTGATGTTATTTTTCTATGCCATCCACTATTTTTATGCTTTTTATATCATATATTTTCTTGTATTCTATTGTCTTTTATATTTTCCAATATCATATATTTTCCTATGTGTTCAATTTTTCCCTATGTTTTCCATTGTCATTTTTTCTTATTTGTTCTGTCTTTTTATGCTTCCCAATTTCAAATATTTTTTGTACCTTCCACTTTTTTTTTCCAGTACTGAGGATGGAACCCAGGGGAATTCTATCTCTGAGCTACACCCCCAGCCCTAGTTTTTATTCTTTATTTTGAAACAGGGTCTCATTGAGTTGCAAAGGGCCTCACTAAGTACCTGCGGCTATCTGCAAACCATGATTCTCCTGTGTCAGCATCCCCAATGCTGGAGTTACAAGCATTCACCATCACGCCCAGCTTACTGTCTGTTTTTCTAAAGTCATATTTTCCTATGTCTTCCACTGTTTTCCTATGTTTTAATGTAATTTATTCTCCTATCTTTTACTGTCTTTTTATGATTCCCAATACCAAACATTTTTCTATGTCTTCTAATATCTTTTTATGTTCTACAACGTCAAAATTTCCAATGTCTTCCGCTGTCTTTTTGTTTTCTGATGTCACTTATTTTCTATGCCTTCCATTGTCTTTTTGTTTAGCAGTGTCAAATATTTTCTGATATCCTCAACATTCTTTTTATGTTTCCTATTGCCGAACATTTTTCTATATCTTTCACTGGCTCTTAATGTTCTCCAGTGTCAAATGTTTTCCAATGTCTTCTACTGTCTTTTTATGTTTTCCAATGTCATTTCTTTTACCATGTCTTCCACTATCATTTTGTTTTTAATATAAATTTTCCTACATTTTCCACAGTTTTCTTTTATTATCTAATGTCATTTATTTTTCTGCATTGCACTGACTTATTTGCTTTTTAATGTCATATGTTTTCCTATGTCTTCCATTGTGTGTGTGTGTGTGTGTGTGTGTGTGTGTGTGTGTGCGCGCGCGTGTATGTGTGTTTCCCAATGTCAAATATTTTAGTATGGCTTCCTCTGTCTTTTTGTACTTCTCAATATCACAAATTTTTCTGTCTTCTACTGTTTTTTGTTTCCCAACGTTATATATTTTCCTATGTCTTCCAGAGTCTCTTTTGTTTTTCAGTGTCCTATTTTCCTATGTCATCAACTCTTTTCCTATGTTCTTAAGTGCCCTTTATTTCCTGTCTTCCAGTATCTTTTCATTTTTCAATGTCATGCATTTCCCTGTCTTTCACTTTTTTATGTTTTCTAATACCATTTATTTTTCTGCCTGCCACTGTCCTTCTAAGTTTCCCAATGAAATATTTTTTGTTTTCCACTGTTGTTTTGTTTTCATGTTTTCAAATGTGTTTCACTCATTTTATGTTTCCCAATGTCAAATATTTTTCTATATCTTACATTTGTTTCTTGTGTTTTCTGATGTCATTTATTTACCTTTGTCTTCTATTGTCTTCTTATGTTTTGCAATGTCAAATAGTTTCTTTTTCTTATATCATCTTTTATCCATCCCAATGTCAAATATTTTTGTCTTCCATTGTCTTTTTATGGTTCCCAATATATTTATTAGTCAGGGTTCACTAAAATAATGGAACTCATAGGATATGTATATGGTAAAAGAAGATTTATCAAATTATCTTACTGTCCAAAGCAGTATAGTCCCAAGTGGCCACCTGCACACAGAGTCAGAGGAACCAGCAGCTGTTTGAGTGGTCCAAAGGCCGGAGTCTCACAATCAGAGAAACCGATAATATAGTCCCAGTCCAAGATGGAAAGGCCAGGAAACTCTCCAGAGAAATGATGGTGAAAGTCAAGAGCAGATGCACTTTTCTCAGGAAGAACCATGCATTAATTCACATAGCGTCTCCTTCTTTTTATCTTGGTCCTGTGCCTATCAGAAAAGTGCTGCTCATACTCAGGGCAGAATTTCCCCTTCAATCTGCCTTTTCATAAGACAATCATCTCACAACACACTCAAAGTCTCTTACTCTTAGGTGTTTATGACCCAGTCAAAGTTGACAATCCAGACTAACATGACAATGTCAAATATTTTCCTATGTCTTCTACTATTTTTTGTTTCCCAATGTTAAACATTTTCCTATGTGCTCAGTTGTCTTCCTATGCTTTCCAGTGTCATATATTTTTCTATGCCTTCCACTCATTTTATGTTTTACAACGTCATTTGTTTTTCTGTGTCTTCCACTGTTATTATGTTTTGCAATATCGTATAATTTCCTGTCTCCCACGGTCTTTTTATGTTTTTCAATGTCATTTATTTTCATGTCTCCCACTGTTTTTCAATGCCACTTGTTTTCCTGTATCTTCCACTGTATTTTCATATTCTTCAATGTCATATATTTTTCTATCTCTTCCACTGTTTTCCAGTATCATTTATTTTTCTATCTCTTCCCCTGTCTATATGTTTCTCAATGTAAAATATTTTCCTGTCTTCCACTATCTTTTTATGTTTTTAATGTTATTTATTTTTCTGTCTTCTACTCTTTGTTTTTCTATATCATATGTTTCTGTCGTCCATAGTCTTTTCATGTTTTAAGTGTTATATGTTTTCATATTTCTTCCACTATCTACCTATGTTTTCTAGTATCATTTATTTTCCTGTATTACACTCTTTTTATGCTTCTGAATGCCAAATATTTTCCTGTCTTCTGATGTCTTTTATATTTCCCAATACTGAATATTTTCCAATGTCTTCCACTGTCTTTTTATATTTTTCAATGTAATATATGTCTCTAAGCCTTGCACTATTTTTCCCTGTTCTCCAATGTCATTTGTTTTCCTATGCTTTGCCCTGTCTCATTATGTTTTCTAATGTAATATATTTTTATGTCTTTCACTATCTTTTTAAGTTATCAAATATCACTTATTTTTCTATTTATCTTGTTTTTTTATTCCAATTTTCCAATATTTTCTTATGTCTTCCACAGTATTTTTTAGTTTTAAAATGTTACTTACCAAGTTTGGTATGGTGGTGCATGCTTCTAATACAGTGAAAGATACAGGAAAACAGTACTTGGGAGGCTGAGACAGGAAGATTGCAGGTTCAAAGCCAGCCTGGAACTTAGTGAGTCTCTCAGAAACATAGTGAGACCCTCTTTCCAAATAAGAAATTAAAAAATCAGGCTGGAGGTATATCTTGTAGGTAGAATGTCTCTGGGTTCAATCCCCAGTACCCAAAAAAATGTCATTTATTTTCTATTTATTTTGCTGGGAATTTTTGTTTCTAATTTCTAATATTTTTCTATGTCTTTCATTGTCTTTTTATGTTTTTCAGTGTCATGTGTTTTCCTATGTCTCCCACTGTCTTTTTCCCCCTATGCCATTTATTTTTCTTTGTCTTCCTTTGTATACACACACATGCACACACACACACACACACACACACACACACACATTTTTATTGAGGTATCGTAGTCTTACATTACAATGTAGTTTAGAGTGATGGGCCATGTATGCGCACAGCACTTGGTGTGATTCCCCAGACTCCTTTCCAATTCGCTCCCTCCCCATACATGATATTGAGATTGGTATTGGTATTCTCACCTATGTACATAACATCACTGGAAGTGCCATCTTTGTTCATTCTCCCTCCCAACCATCACCCTCCCTTGGACCACCTTATTCACCTCACTGGGGTTTCTTCTCCATTATCTAAAGTCCCTCTTGTATCCCAATTATTCTCTAACTTCTACATATGAGAAAAAAACAAATAACCCTTCACTTTCTGTAACTAGCTATTTCACTTAACATAATGCTCTCTAGGCCCCTCCGTTTTCCTGCAAATGACATAATTTTGTTCTTTACTGATGAGTAGCATTCCATTCTGTGTATATCCCATAATTTTGTAATCCATTCATCTGTTGATGGACACCTAGGGTGGTTTCATAGTTTGGCTATTGTGAATGGTCTGCTATAAACACGGATGTACGTATATTACTATAATCTGATTTCAGTCCCTTTGGAAAGATATTTAGGAGTGGTATAGCTGGATCATATGGTGCTCCATTCCCGATTTTCTGAGGAATATCCACACTGATTTCCATAGCAGCTGCAGTAATTTACAATCCTTGTATACTCCAACAGTATATAAGAATTCCTATTTACATACATAATCACCAGCATTTACTGTTGTTTGACTTCTTGATGCTTGCCATTCTAATTGAGGTTAGATGAATTTAGTGTAGTTTTTATTTGCATCTCCCTCATTGCTAATGATGTTGAAATTTTTTTCATAATACTAGCAATTTGTATTTCTTATTTTGTGGAGTGTCTATTTAATTCACTTGTCCATTTTTTAATTGTTTTTTTTTTAGTGGAAAGTTTCTTAGGTTCTTTGTATTTTTTAGATATTAGTCCTCTATTGGAAGAGTAGTTGGCAAATATCTTCTCCCATTTTGGTGGCTCTCTATTAAGATTCTTAATGGTTTCTATTACTACATAGAAGCTCCTTAATTTGATAAAATCATATGTATTAATCCTCATTTTAATTTCTTGTGGCTTGAGGGCCTTATTGAGGAAGTATCTATTGTGCTAATATGTTGGAGTGTTGGACCTATGCTTTTCTTTAGTAACTTAAAAGTCTCTGATCTAATTTCCAGGTCTCTGATTCATCTTGAGTTGACTTTTGTGCAGGGTGAGAGGTTGAGATTTGATTCCATTTTTCTACAATTGGATGACCACTTTTTCCAACATCATTTGTTGTAAAAGCTGTTTTTTCTCCAACATATGTTTTTGGCACCTTTGTTAAAAATCAATTTGGCATACTGTGTGGATTTGTTTCTGTTTCTTCTATTCTGTTCCATTGGCCTACATGTCTGTTTTTGTGCCAATACCATGCTGTTTTTAATACTATAGCTAAAGCTGGTCACAGTGGAGCACTCTTGTAATCCCAGTGCTTGGGAGGCTGAGATGGGAGGATGTCGGGTTTGTGGCCAGCCTCAGGAACACGATACCATCTGCAACTTAGTGAGATATTGTTTCAAAGTAAACAGTAAAATAGGACTAGGAGTACAGCTCAAAAAAACACCTCTGGGTTCAATCTCTAGCATGCGTGCGCGCGCACACACACACACACACACACACCAATGCTGTAGCTCTATAGTATAATTTGAAGTCAGGTATTGTGATGCCTCCTGCATGGTTCTTATAGCTGAGAATTGCTTTGGCTATTCTAGGTCTTTTGTTTTTCCATATGAAATTTATCACTGGTTTTGTATAATTCTGTAAGAAATGATTATGGTATTTTAATAAGGGTTGCACTGAATCTGTAGAGCACTTTTGGTAGAATGGCCATTTTAATATTTATTCTGCCTATCCAAGAGCATGGGAGATCTTTTCATCTTCACATATTTTCTTTTACTTCTTTCTTTAGCATTATTTATTTATTTATTTATTTATTTATTTATTTATTTATTTTTGGTGGTACTGGGGTTCCTGGAAGCCCTTCTACCTCCGGGCTACACTCCCAGACCTATTGTATATTTTCGAAACAAGGTCTCTTACGCCAGTGCGGCTGGCTTCGAACCTGCATGATCCTCCTGTCTCCGCCTCCCAAGCACAGGGATTACAAGCGTGCGCCACCACGCCCGGCTCTTTAGCATTTTTTAATTTTCACTGTAGAGGTCTTTTATTCCCAGGTATTGTTTTTGAGGCTAATGTAAATAAAATTGTTTTTTGAATTTATTTTTCAGTGGATTCATATATTCATTATAGCCTTTCTATAGAAAGGCTGCTGATTGTAGATTGATTTTGTATCCCACTACTTCAGTGAATTTGTTAATTAGTTCTAGAAGTCCTTTTGTTATACTTTTTAGAGATGTTCTCTAAATATAAGATCATTTCATCTGCAAAAGAGATCATTTCAGTTCTTCTTTTTCTATTTGTATTCCTTTGATTATTTTCTTTGCCTAATCACTCTGGCTAGAGTCTCGAGTACTATATTGAAAAGGAGTGGTAAAAGTGGGCATTCTTGTCTTGTTCCTAATTTTAATGAGAATTCTTGCAGTTTTTTCCCATTCAGTATGTTGTTGGCTTTTGCTTTATTAAATATTGCCTTTATGATGTTCTGCTGTGTACTTAACATGAATGGGCACTGAATTTTGTCAAAACTTTTTTCTGTATCTGTTGAGGTGATCGTATTATTCTTGTCTTTAATTCTATTTATGTGGTGGATTATATGTATTATTTGCATATGTTGAATCAGCCTTGCATTTCTGAAATGAAATCAACTTGTCCATGGTGATTTACTTTCTTGATATGGGTTTGAATGAGTTTTGCTAGTGTTTTGTTTAGAATTTTTGCATCTATTGTTCAATATGTTTATCAAGCATATTGGTGTGTAATTTTCTTTTTTAGGCATCTTTATTCAGTTTGGGCATTAAGTTAACACTTGCTTCATAGAAGGAGTTTGGAATAATTCTATCTCTTTCCATTTCACAGAATAATTTGTGAAGGCTTGGGTTCATTTCTTTGGTAAAGGTCATGTAGAATTCAGCTATAGATTTGTCTGTACTTGGACCTTTCTTTGATGAATGCTTTTTAAGGTCGATTTTATCCCTTTGCTTTATATTGATTGGTTTAAGTTTTTCATGCCCCATTAGCTCACTTTAGGTAGTATGTGTCTAGAAATCTGACAATTTTTTCTATGTTTTCTTTGTTTATTGGAGTACAAATTTTTAAAATCGTTTCTGATGATTCTCTGGATTTTCCCACTGTCTGTAGTGATGTCTCCTTTTTTATTTCTTATTTTAGTAATTTGAGTTGATTTTCTATTTAAACTGTAGAAAAATCCCTAAACAACAAAATATCCAATTTGCATTATAGATATAGATGTCCATGTATGGCCAATTGTACACCAGATTTTGGGCACAGAAAGCAAAGCAGACTTTATAGATTTGCAGTTTGGCCCAAAAGGCATGTGTAAAGCTGGGGCCCAGAGATATAGTGCAGGGATAGAAAGTGAGATGGCTGAAGGGAGATCGAATGCTCTGCATAGGAATAAAGAATGGAATGGAGTCAGGGTATTTCCACCCCAAGTGCAGACTCATGGAAAAAAGGGCTCAAAGGCAGTGATTGAAAAGAGTGTGGCTATCTTTCCTGCTGGTGTTAGATTTTGGCAATTCAGTAATGCTGGCTTTGCTGGAAAAAAAAAAAAAAGGAGTCATACAGTCTTTAAATATTTTCTCCAGATTTCAAAGGAAACCCTGAGAAGCCAGGCAACTTGTGACAGGGTTGGAATCCCTGTAATTAACCCAAATGGGACAATGTGTGAAGCTGTGAGGGTGAAGCCAATGTTGTACCGAAAAACTCCCAAGGTTTAGAAATGCCAGAAATGTAGAATGACCATAAAGAAAGGCTGCAAGCTGCAAGCTATGGAGCCAGGCTGGAAAAGCCAGTATGCCACCCATTATGACCAACCAGGCCACAGGGCAGGGCTGTCAAGGTCTCTTGGATATTGAAACTCACCTAACATATGCCTCAGATGCCAGAATAGAGCTTCGGATATAATGCTTAGTCTGCTTGAATATGATTCTTTTTTGGTCCTAGTCCTTTCTGTGACCCTGTTTATTTCTTTTGGAATACAAATGTTTACTCTTTGACATTGTACATTGGATACATGTAACTTGCTTTTTTAATTTTATTTTATTTTACAGTGGCTTACAACCTAGAGTTCACTTTAAATCTCCGAGGAGACTTTGTGATTTTTGAATAATGCTGGAACTGTTATGACTTGGGAACTCTTGGACATGGGTTAAATGTGTTTTGCATTGTGAGGTGACTATGATAGGTGGCAGGGGCACAGTGTAATGGTTTGGGTTTAGAATCTGTGAGATTGTATGACCTTAGAATGTCATGGCTGTCTTGGTTTGTGTAAGTTCACTCTGCTCACACAAAACCACCTGATGATGCATTTCTCAGAGCATGTCTTTCTTGTTAAACAATGTGTGAGTATAATTTATCAGCATGAATTTTAATCTAAGTATTAAGTTTAAAATTTATTTTTTAAATTAATTTCAGGCATTGTGATCTGAGCATGCAACTTGAAGATTTTCTTTTGCCGGGGAAGAATTATTCTTCATTTGTTTGTAGTTGAATATGTAATGGCTTTTATGAATGATTTATAAATATTTGAAAGAAGTTATAGTTCTTATTTGAAGTAATAAATGAATGATCCAGAATATTAGCCACTAATTCTTTCTATTTAATCATACTTTTCCAATCTTACTGTCATTATTGTGTTTCTGTTATTTTTAGACTAATGGCTTTATGCTGAAGATTTAATACTATCATGTTTTCCTTCACATTTCTATATATTGCTGACATTTTTTGCTTCTATTTTATATTATTTGAACTTAATTCTATGCTCTTTGCAATTCAGTTATGGATTCTATTTATAATAATAACTATTATTATTATTATTATTATTATTATTAATTACTCTGGTACTGGGGATTCAACTCAGGAGCATTCTACCTCTGAGATACACCCTCAGCCCTTTTCCTAAATCTTTTGTTTGTTTTGAAATAGGTTCTCACTAAATTACTTAGGGCTTCACTAAGCTCTCAAACCTTTGATCCTCCAGTCTCAGCCTCCTAAATATGGGGATTACAAACATGTACTATCACACTTAGCTCAATAGGAAAGTTTAAATAATTTGTACTTATTATTTGAATCATTTTGTGTTTGATTCCAAAGTATATAGACTCATGCTTTACTTTTTATATCAAATTTTAATGTTTTTGACGCTTCATACTTCCTTCAATTCTCCAATTATTTTTAATCTACGATACATTTTAAAATAAATTTTAATTTCTCTTAATTCTTGAATGAGAAATTTTATAATAGCTTAAATTTTTCATGTATTTCATTAGCTTTAGCTGATTGTATTGTTCACTGCCAGTTCTTACTGGGACCGTTGCTTTTTAAGTGAGTGTAGCAAGTGTGTCTGAGAGGCATAAATGCTGAGTAGAGATGCATACAGTTATGTTCACAGATAAATAGATGAGTAGGTCCAGCAATTATGAATAAAACTGACCCCTTCCTGCTTTTAGAAAATACAAAAATATTAATTTTATTTATTTATTATTTTGGTATTGGAAATTGAACCCAAGAGCATTCTACCTCTGAGCTACACCCTTGGCCCTTTTTATTTCATTGTGAAACAGGTTCTCATTACGTTGTTGAGACTATTTTTAGATCTTCCTGTCTCAATCTCCCAGTACTGGGATTACAGGTATGTGCCATTTTGTGCTTAGCCAATGATATTAATTTAAACTCTCAGAGATATAATTTGTATGCAGCATAGTTGATTAGTGCTACTATTCAAATATAATCACTAGACACTTTCAGGAGTCACAGGATCAATAGATGGTGATCAACTTTAATTATCATTTTAAGATGAAGCATATGACTTTGAAGCTGTGAGTTTCTATTATTCTCTAGCTTGTGAACTATCTCTGAAGAAACCACTAGCTCTGGAATTTAAAACCTTTTTGAATGGTGATAATACTGGGGTGTGTGTGTGTGTGTGTGTGTGTGCGCGCGCGCGCGCGCGCGCGCGCGCGCATGCATGCACATACACATGGTACCAGGAATTTAACCCCAGGGCAATTTACATCTGAGCTATACCCCCAGCCCTATTTTATTTATTTTTTATTTAGAAACAGGGTCTTATAAAGTTGTGGAGAGCATTGCTAAATTGCTGAGGCTGGCCTCAATCCTGTGACCCTCTTGTTTCAGCCTCCTAAGTACTGAGATTACAGGCTTGAACCATCACACCCCACACTGATGCCATTATATTCAAAGCTCCTGACACATTTCTCAAGACATGACTCAAAACTGTAGAAAGGTGCATTTGTAACTCAGGAAACAACTGAGAGTTTTACTTGAGAAACACGTGGAGTAAGTTGTCTTTATCTCAACTTTTATCCAGGAAGGCAGCCAAATTCCATTAGGCCCAAGGAGACAGCATGAGCTCAGAGGCTACCTCATCTTGCCTCATCATTACCTTTCCAACCACTTCTCTAGGCCTCTATTGACCTTTCTTTGATAATCCAGATCTAATGTTAAACTGAATCAACACAAAACGATGGGATAATAAAGATTGTAGGCAACATCCTTCTCTGTCCTCCAGGCTATTTTGGAGTCAATCCTTTGGCCAACGTTGCAACTTTTATCCAAAGATATATAAGCCTGATCTTGTACTGCCATCTCCTGGAGGTAGAGGAAATACTGGCTCTGAGACTGAGCATATTGACCTCATTTCCAGGCAGAAAATTAGAAAGAAAAGAAAGGACATTTTGGTATCCTGCCCATCTAGGAACAGAAAATCAATTGGATAAATGAACTAAAATTTATAATAGTGATCATAGAAATGTGAAATGTATGATTTTTAATCTTATTTATCATTTTACTCCAAAGGCAATCTTGTTATTTTAAATTTTCATTAAGTGTTCCAAAAAAGAAAGTAATTACATAGAAGACTAATGAGAACAAATTGATATACTTGAGTATTTTTTTAAATAAAAATTGATGCTCAGAGCCGGGTGTGGTGGCACATGCTTGTAATCCCAGCATTTGGGAGGCTGAGACAGAAGAATCGCGGTTCACAGATAGCCTCAGAACTTAGGCTCTCTGCAACTCAGTGAAAGCCTGTTACAAAATAAAGAATAATAATAAAAAAAATTGATGCTCAGAGTTCTTAGACCATGGTATCATGTCCCAAAGAAAGGCGCAGTAGGGCCCAATTTTGCATCTGATGTAAAAGCACTTGTTATAAAACTAAATAGGGAGGGAGCTATCAGCAACAATGGTAGAATACAGTTTCTGAAAAATTGCTCCTTCATAAAAGTGGGGGAGAGAATTGGCAAAATTTGTCAGAATTTTTCAGAATATTGGAAAGAAACCAAACTTTCTGGGAGGGCTGTGAGAGAAACAGCCAGATTCCAGTAAACACAGCAAGATCTGAGTCATCTTAACTTGCACTGGTCCTATTACATGCTCTCAAGCTCAGCAGTAGCCTTAAAAGATAACATCCCTCATTTCTGGTACCAGAGGAAGGCAAATTGTGCTGGAGCACTTCAAAACCGCCTTCCTAAAGAGTGTCCTTATTTGAGCTGTTAGAGGGACTCCAGATAATGGAGGAGGAGCCTCAGTGGAGCCTCGGAAGTGGACTACGGAAGGGGGAGTGGGAAGAGTGAGGATCATTGAAGGAATGACTATCATTGGCTTTTTATACATATGTGAAAATACCAATGTCAATCTCAGTACTCTGAAGGGAGAAGAAGCAGAGGGGGCACCAAGTGCTATGGGTTATATGATGTGAGACTATAATGCACCAATAAAAGCATATTAAAAAAGAAAATTAAAAATTCCCATTGAAAGGCTTATCTTTTTTTAATTGTCTCAGAACTCAGTCCTAAAGGCATATCCCTAATACATGTTTGTAAAAATATTTACAGGACAGTGTTTTAATGCAGTGACTACCTGAAGTGATTTATAAGAGCTGCAGAAAACAATGACCAAAACCTTAAAAGCTTGAAAGGAAAAGCTAAGAGACAAGATGTCTGTAGGGACTTGACAAACTCTGGAATATTTCAGAGATCTAGAAAGGTATTATGTACATGCTCAGGAAATACCTGAGAAATCCCTGTCTTTCATGTCTGTCTGACTTTTAGTCCTAATGATAAGCAGGAAGTGAAGCCTAAGACAGGGTCATAGACAGCCTGTCTCAGCAGAAATGGGCCATATTCCAACATGTACATAGAACTCAGTGGCAAAACTGAGGATTATTGGTTCCAGACCTTAAAAAAGAATCTCTGTTCAATCATTAGTTGCCCATTAAGCTAATTCATTAAAGACTTTGGGGGCTACACATGACAAATAGAGATCTTACAGAATTAATTCAGAAGAGCTACTAAATACACAAACAACAAAAACCCACAACAAACTCTTGGTGGGATATTATGGAGGCTGATTTCAAGAGTTGCCATATTTTATCACTGAAATGTCCAATTTTCAACAACAAAAAATAAGACTTGTGAAGAAATGAGAAGTATGACCCATACACAGCAAAAAACAATGAATGAAACCTGTTCCTAAAGAAGCCCAGATGTTGAACTTACTAGCAAAAATTGTAATCATGTCTTAAATATGTACAAATATCTAAAGAAATTATTTGTAAATAACTGAAAAAGAATGTGTGAAATGATCATATAATGAATACTAATGAAAAGAGAGAAGTAACAAAAAAGGAGCCAAGTAGAAAATGTGAAGCTAAGAAGTACAATAATTTTTAAGTAAGTAATTTGACAAGTCCCAGAGCAGATCCACACAGACAGAAGAGTCAGTTATTTTTTAAAAAACCATTAAAATCATCTAAGTGAATTGAAGAAAGAGATAAGTTAATGAAGAAAAGTAAGCAGAGTCTAGGAGATCTGTAGACACCTTCAAGCACAAAAAGGATCTCAGTAGGAGAGAAGAAAGAAAGAAGAGAAACAGGACTATTTGAAGAAATAATATCTTAAAATTCCCTAAATTTGGTAAACTCAAATATATTGAAGACATAGGGTGATCAAAGTGTTGGAAAAAAAAAACAAGGATAAAATCTTGAAAGAAGAACAGCAGGTTTCTCATAAAACATGGAGGCCAGAAGCATACTTTAAATATGTCATAACATATTTAAAAATGTTAAAAAGCCGTAATTTTATGTCTAGCAAAGCTGTTCTTCAAAAATTAAGGAGAAATTAAAACATTCTCAGATAAACAAAATCAAGTTGTTCATTAGTAGACCTGACCTATAGGAAATGCTGAAGGAAGTCCTTTAGATTAAACCAAAAGGACACTAGACGGTAACTGGAAGGCATATAAGGAAATAAAATACTCTAGTAAAGGTAATTACACAAGTAAATATAAATGCTAGTATTATTACTATCCTTTTTCATTTCCAATATTATTTAAAATTAAAATGTATGAGATAATAATTATAAATCTATGTTAATGGGCACCTAATGTTTAAGAATAAAATTCGTGAAAATAATACCATAAAGAAAGGCATGGAGCTTTACAGTAGTCGAAGTTTTGTATGCTAATGAAGCTCAATTGTTATCAGTTCAAATTGGATTATTATATTTAGGATGCTAATTATAATTTTTATGATAACCATTATGAAAATGTGTGAAAAATATTGAAATGTGATGGAAATTGGATGGTATGAAAAATACTCAAACACACATGAAGGCAATACTGAAGGATATTAGGGACTAAAAAGTCATAAGCTGATTGTCCAATCTGAATTTATTTTGGGAAAAAGATTTTTAAACTTCAAGAAGTCGGGCGTGGTGGCGCATGCTTGCAATCCCCATGCTTGGGAGGCGGAGACAGGAGGATCACGTAGGTTTGAAGCCAGCCTTGCTGGCTTAAGAGACCCTGTTTCCAAATTAAAATATAAAAAATAGGTCTGGGAGTGTAGCCCCGAGATAGAAGGGTTTCCAAGAACCCCAGTACTACCAAAAATAAAATAAAATAAAATAAACTTCAAGAAGCATGCTTTTCACCCGAGCCAACAACTACGCTGAAAATTGGAAGTTTGATTGTAGAACAACTGGAATCCCAAAAGTCTCAATGGTTACTGTGATGATGATGGTATTTTTTTTGTGTGTGTGTTTGTGTGTGGGAAGGGTCTTCTACACACTCAATCACTTATTAGAATGCACAGTAATATTATTGCAACAATACCATGATATCCCACAGACTCCAAGATGAAATAATGAAGCTGCAGAAAAGGTGAGAAATAGATCCACAGCATCATTCTCAAAACATCTGCATTAATGTGATGCATTTATTTTTAACTATAGGGTTCTGGGTTTCTTGTGTCAGGTTTGTAGAACAGTTCTTAGATTGGTTCATACTGGTCTTGTCAGCAATGAGCAGTAGTTACATGGCTTACAGACCCCACTGTCATATCTGGAGGGCTGTTTCTAGAAAACTAAAGAAGATTTGCAAATCTTTCCTTGTCAGTATACTTATACTCTTCATCCTAGTCACACTATTTCAAAAGCTAGGTATGGTGGCACGAGCCTGCAATTTCAGCACTTGGGAGGCTAAGAGGAAAGATATTCCATCCATTTATTTTATCTGTGGAAAATACTGAAATGTGAAGGAAATTAGATGTTATAAAAAAAACCACTCAAACATATATGAAGGCTATTTGTGAAGAAAATGACAAATGCTATGTCATCAACTGAAAAAACAAATATATCCATAAACTGCATCAAATATCCTGAGGTATATAGTTTTTAGCACTTTATTTTAGGTATGTCAATCAAAAACGTTTTTCATAGCTGATGACTAAAGAAAAATTGGTTATTACTAAATCCAATTTAAAAGAAGGAAGAGAAGAAAATAATTTTAAGGGAATAAAAAAGTGTTAAAATATTCTTTGTTAGCCAGGCATGGTGGTGCACACTTGTAATCCCAGTATTTGGGAGGCTGAGACTGGAGGATCGTGGTTCACAGACAGCCTCAGCTACTTAGTGAGGCCCTCTGCAACTCAGGGAGAAGCTGTTTCAAAATAAAGAATAAAAGGCCGGACGTGGTGGCGCACGCTTGTAATCCCCGCTCTTGGGAGGCTGAGACAGAAGGATTGCACGGGTTCAAAGCCAGCCTCAACTACTTAGTGAGGCTTTCAGCAACTTAGTGAGACCCTGTTTCCAAATAAAGTATAAAATAGGTCTGGGAGGATAGCCCGGAGGTAGAAAGCTCCTGGGTTCCACCCCCACTACCACCAAAAAAATAAAAAATTTAAAAAAAGAATAAAAAATAGAGCCGAGGGTATAGCTCGGAGGTAGAATGCCTCTGAGTTCCATCCCAGACCACACACACACACACACACACACACACACACACACACACACACACACACAAATATATATATATATATATATATACATATATACATGTACATATATAGTTATAGTTATACAATTCAAAAAAATGCAAAAATAAACATGTGATAGAAACTGTAGGCCTGATTTTTGTACCTGATTATAAGGCAATAACTGAATAGTATACTGATCCTTGGCAGCACATCATGATGCCTCCTTCTTTTCTAAACAACTCAGTTGGCCGTAATTCTACATAGTCTTATTCCTAAGAATTTTCCCAGTTTTCTTAAAGAGACCTGAGGCTTCTTAAATGGTAATGTAGTAAACTTTGAGAGATAAGGAGCTAATTTTATAAATAACTACTTCTGAATGTATGTGTCCTTTTCACCCCCACACCAAATTTTTGTCTTGAAATCCTAAGGAAATGGTATTAGAAGGTAAGACTTGGGGGTGTAGGTTTTGAGGGTACAGCTCTTATAAATAGAATCACTGTCTTTATGAAAAAGGCCCAAGAGAGCACCCTCATCCCGTCCACTCTGTGACGCCACAGGAAGACGGCTGTAACCCGTGCACTAAGAGTGAGCCCTAAATAGCCAAGAAACCTGCCAGTGCTTTGATTGTAGACCTTCCCTTAGCTTCTAGAACTGTGAAAAATAAATGTATGCCATTTAGAAGCCACCTCACCTATAGTATTTGTTACAGAAGCCCCACAAACTTGAGGCAATGATGCATACATTTGGGGAAGGGGAGGTGTCTAAAGGGAAATAGCACAGTTTGTGTAATCAGCCTGTCTAACCTCATAATGAAACTGACAGCAAAGCTCTATTGTATTCTACAGAGCAGTGCTTAAACCAAGAATAAGCCAAATATGTTGAGATGAGAAATTGATTCCTACTATACAACAATGTAGTAGAATCTTATAATCTCATAAATAAAATTAAACCTTGTATAGCTCTTTTTTTTTATATTGGGCGATTGAACCCAGTGACAATCTGCATCTGAGATATACCTCGCTCCCTTTTTTGAAAATACGGTCATTCTAAGTTTTTTAGGGTCTTGTTAAGTTGTCTCAAACCTTCAATCCTCTAGTCTCAGCCTCCCAAGTACTGGGATCATAGGTGTGCATTAATGCACCCAACACATTGTGGCATTTGTAAGATACTGCACCATTTACATTCACCCTCAGGACTGAAGGACCTTCATCCCTCTCCCAACTTCTGGATGCCATCCTTCCTGTGTCCTCCCAGCTTCAGAACTCACTCTGTGATTGGCCAGATGTGACTGCACTGCTATTTAAGGTCTCTCTGCTCAAGTTCTCTCTTCCCCACAGGTTTTCACAGCATTCCTTATGAAATTCCAAGCATGCTACTCTGCCTCAGATTTGCCTCAACTCACACTCCTTAGCGAACAAGAGGCCCCAGACAACCCACACTGTACCGTTCCCTGCTTGGGTATGGATGCTTATACATGCTAATATTTCTTTCTGACTTTTGTTCTTCATGACTCATTAAGAATTGTCTCCTTCACCATACAGCCCCAAGCGCCTGATTTGTTTGAATCTCTTCATCTCCAGTACTTCTCATTTCACATGTCACTCTCTGCTTTGATGGATTACTTTTTTTTCCAAGTAGACTAAAAATGACACTATGGTAAGAATATTTCCTTCTAAATCTATCACAATATCTAGTGCAGTATCAAATACATCATAGGGTCCTACTAAGTCTTGACTACTTGTGCTTTTTAAATTCAGGCTTAGAGGAAAGGAGGGATAAATAGGGACAAATGACTAGACATCTGAGGAGACTATATAGAAAGGAGGAATGCTGAGGTCTACTTAATGTTGCTGAAACATGAAAAATTATGAAGACAGATTAACACGTAACTGCTAAGAAGCTAAACTATTAGTTTTGTTCCTCAGCCTCTCCAATTTTTCTAAGGAATATTTGGATCAGTTACTACTAGAGTAAAAAATGAAGGTATTTATCTTTTATGAAAAGACGATTTCATTGTTGAATGTTAAAAGTGCAAAAAAGACCGGGATCAGAGCCTGCCATGAAACAAGGCCGGTGCTGGGGCCTCTGAGGCCAGGATTGGAGCCTGCCGAAGGGTAAGGCCGGTACCTGGGCCAGCGAGGCCGGGATTGGAGCCTGCCATGAGGCTAGGCTGGTGCGGGGGCCTCCGAGACTAGGATCAGAGCCTGCCAAAGGGTTAGGCAGGTGCTGGGGCCAGCAAGGCTGGGATCAGAGCCTGCCAAGGGGTTAGACCAGTGCTGGGGCCAGTGAGGTCAGGATTGGAGCCTGCTGTGAGGCAAGGCTGGTGCCAGGGCCAGTGAGGCCGGGATCGTAGGCCACCGTGAGGCAAGACCGGTGCAGGGGCCTCTGAGGCCAGGATCGGAGACTACTGAGGGGTAGAGGCCGGTGCCGGGGCCACCGAGGCCGGGATCAGAGTCTGCTGGGTGACCAGGCCAGTGCTGGGGCCATCAAGAGTGGGATCGGAATATGCAATGCGGCATACAGAGAAATACCACAGAAAATTTAAAAAAAAAAAAACAGATGCTTTCCCTAATATGCAAAAACTAGGAAGAAATAGGTAATAGGAGATCTAGTTGAAGAAAGGGCCTTATAGAGGAACAATTAAGGTAACCAATCAGAGGGGATGGAATGGGGGAGGATGGAATCTCTTTAAAACTCATGATGTATATAAACAAATGTATCAAAGTTAATCACCAATCAAGCATGGGATTGAGGGAGGGGGAGGGAATGGGATGAGGATTGAATAAAAGCTAATTGGATGATGTGTGCTTGTATATCCTCACAAGTCTTGTATTTCATTGTGATGTATGACTACAATGCACCAATAAATAAATATGTATATATTTTAAAAAGTGCAATAAAATAAGTAATTGATAGAGAAGAACAGCTTGTGGAGATCTCTTTTATCTAGATGATCTTTTCTTTTTTCTTTTTTTATTACTATTATCATCATCATTATTATTGCTTTAGTTACTTTAGGTGATCCTTTCTTGGCTTATTATTATTATTGCTTTGATCATCTTAGGCAACTTTTTTTTTGGTGGTGGTGGTACTGGGGATGGCTACACTGCCAGACCTATTTTATTTTTTATTTTGAAACAAGTTCTCACTAAGTTTATGAGGCTATCTGGAACCTGAAATCCTCCTGTCTCAGCCTCCCAAGTACTGGGAATACAACTATATGCCACCATGCCCATCTTAGGCAATCCTTTTTGACCTTATTGCCCTAGCACCCAGTCAACCAGGTGAAGGCTAGTTAGGACCTAAGAGTCAAGAAACCCTTCCAAATCTATGTCCCTTCCTGAGCAACACACACACACACACACACACACACACACACACACACATATGCGCACACACACACACACACACACACACACACACACCTTTTTAACCACTTCAAGCCCCAATTCTGCAGATTGTAGTAACACCTACCAAATTGAACCAATATCCATGCATTTCAATGAAAAGGCCTCTCTTGCTGCCAGTTGACAATATAAGAATCCTTAGAGGTTTATTTATTTATTTATTTTATTTTGGTGGTACTGGGGGTGGAACCCAGAGGCTTTCTATCTCCGGGCTATACTCCCAGACCCATTTTATATTTTATTTGGAAACAGAGTCTCACTAAGCTGCTGAGAGCCTCACTAAGTAGCTGAGGCTGGCTTTGAACCTGCGCAATCCTCCTGTCTCAGCCTCCCAAGCGCGGGGATTACAAGCATGTGCCACCACGCCCAGCTATCCTTAGAGGTTTAAAAGTACATATGAACCATCTATTTGACTACCTGGCAAGGCTGACAATGTCTTTATTCACTGTTGCAATGGGTGTGTTTTCATATTTAAATAAAAGACAGTATCTGACATTTAGAATGAATTTGGGAAACAGAATTCTCAGCAAAGACATTTAACACAGCACCAGACAGGAGGTTTCCTCTCATTACCCCTGCTGCTCCACACTGGGCTTGTCGGGCTGCCCCAAACACGGTGTGCACAGGGAGGGCTGGTGGTGATGGTGTGGGGTGGCCCATGCCGCAGGCTGGAGGCAGGAAACACATCCTGACCCTTCCTCTCCATAGCGGCTCATGGCCCAGAGGCCCTGCCCTGCCTGACGCTGGAGACGTGTTCTTTTTGTAAAGACATAAGCTAAACCAATAGTCATATCCCAGTACTGGGTTAATTGTTGTCAGGAAAGGGCTTGCTGTTCCTTTCCCAGGGGAGCCCAAGGAAGGAGTCCTGCCTAGTAGAGATGTGGTCCTGCCTTGCGCCACACAGCCAGCAGGGGGGCCCGAGAGCCACCCAGAAACCTGCTGTTTCCTTCTACTTTCATTTTCTATTACATCACTGTAACGGGACATTCCCGCAGACCCCCGAAATACTCATCACAGTTAACGAAGATAGAAATCTGCTTGCAGTGGTTTTAAAAACCCTGGGAGTCCCTTTTGCTTTGTTCTCGTGGCTTTCCACTCCCCACAGAAACCGAGAAGCCAGAAACCACAGCAGAGTCACAAGTATCTCTGTTGTTGGTGGGATTGCAAATTAGTGTAATCACTTTGGAAAACTGTATGGAAGATCCTCGGAAGAATGGGAATAAACCTACCATATGACCCACTCTTGGGCATCTACCCAAAAGAATTGAAACCAGACTACCACAGTAATACATGCATATATGTTTATAGCTACACAATTCATAATTGCCAAACTATGAATTCAGCCCAGAATGGATTACAAAATTATGGGTTATATACACAGTGGAGTTCTACTCAGTCAAAAGGAAGGATAAAATTATATCATTTGTAGGAAAATGAATGGAATTGGGGAATATTCTGTTACGTGAGATTAGTCAGTCACAAAAAGTGAAAGATCTGATGTTTTCTCTCATATGCAGAAACTTGGGAGAATTGGGGACACAGGAGGACCTCCAGACAAGGAGGGGAAACTTCAGTAGAGTAAAAGAGGAACCTAACTGAGGGAGATGGCAGAGGGGAGGAAGACTTAGGAGGGAACACTTCAATGGGCATGACATACTTACACAAACTTATCAAAGCCAATCACTGTGCTGAGCGCAGGAAGAAGGGGAGAAGGAGGAAATGGTTTGGGAACTGGGGGAGGGCTGAAAGAGTGCTCTTTGCATGTATGCCTCTATCAATTAAGAAAAAAAAGTACCTGGGTGAATGGACTGGCAGGGGGAGGAAAGAACAGAGTGAGTGGACTCAGCACAGCAGGGCTGGGGAGCACGGGAGGAATAGGACCCGGCCAATGAGCACCAGGTGTTTTCCCTGCACGGTGGGAGAGATGTTAACCACTTTCTGATTGGACAGTAATCAGTCCCTCCTCTTGCAGAAGGACGGCTAGTTTTCCTATCTTTTCTGAAATACTTGGAAATGCAGCACTGGACAGTCGTTTTCTAATATGTGGCAGAATAGTTCATGCTTAACACACAAATGCTTCTCTGAGCTCAGTCTGGATATGAAAATAGAAGCTGGTCACCATACGTTAAGAACTCACTCTAGAAGGTACACTGCCAAATTTTTAAAAATGAATATGTTGGTTTAAGACAACGGCCCTATGAGTATTCCCACTCTGCCTCATTATGCTTGAGAAACAAAGGCCAGAGGGATGAAAAGAAATCCCCAGGATCACACATATGAACTGGAAGAAGGGCGAAGGAGTGTTAGCCTTCCATTACTGCAACAAAATACCTGCCATAATCAGCTTTAAAAAGAGGGGGGAAAGGATGGCTGGTATGTGGCACAGACCTGTAATCTCAGTACTTGAGACAGGAGGATCGCAGGTTCCAGGACAGCCTCAGCAACTTAGTGAGACCCTGTTTCTAAATAAAAAATAACAACAATAATAGCAAAAAACTAGGGGTATAACCTGGAGGTAGAATGCCAGGTTCAATTCTAGTATATGAGAGAGAGAGAGAGAGAGAGGGAGAGAGAGAGAGAGAGAGAGAGAGAGAGAGAGAGAGAGAGAGGGAGGAGAGAGAAAGGGAGGAGGAGGAGGAGGAGGAGGAGGAGGAGGAGGAGGAGGAGGAGGAGGAGGAGGAGGAGGAAAGAGGAGAAAAGAAAGGTTTATTTTGGTTTACAGTTTTAGAATTTCAGTCCAGTTAGTTGACCCTGTTATTTGGGCCAATGACATCCGGAAGTAGAATCATGGATGGCGTCCAACCCTCTTCAACGGCACACCCCCCATGACCAGAAGACCTCCCTCTAGGCCCTACCTCGTATCAGAGTATGAGCTCGATTGAATAATGGTATTGTGAGGGATAGGAAACTCTTGAAAACATCCTAAATTTACCACAGGTTTGAATGATGCCTATATTTTCTATTAAAGATTTCTATTAGCAGTTTCTTTTTAATCTGAATTTATTTGGTCATCTCAATAGTAACAAGTTTTCTTATACAAGATTACTCAGTAATTAATATTATTACTGTGTATTTATAATCATTCTTTGTCCTAGATTCTGAAAAAAATCTGAATGAATTTTTTCATTCATTTTTATCATGTGTCTTATTTGTTGATGTGCATTATAATTAGCTATTTGGTTTCTTTAATAAATTTTTATTGGTGCATTGTAGTCATATGGGATAAAAAATTTTGTGGAGATATACATGCACGCATCACCCAGTCAGCCCCTACCCAATCTCTAACCCCTTCCCTCCCCCTCCCTTCTACCCATTTCTCCCTAATATTTTGCACATTAAGAAAAGCATCTGATTTCTTATGTTTTGTGACACTTCACTGTAAATGCCATAATTTTGTTCTCCCTTATGGCATGTGCCAAAGAAACTAGGGAAGAGGATCTGGTAAAAATTTTGATCTCACCAGTATCAGGGAGAGGTAGATAAATGCATTCTATTCCACCCTGAAATTTTGAGGAAATCTCCCCAAAAAGTAGACTGCACCTGCCCCACATGTTCAGGAACTCTGGAAAACATATTTTGTAAGAAAAATGTTCAGGGCGTGTCAGATGGAGCCCCATGTAGTCGGGTCGACTGGCACCACGCTTCCCAGGAGCCGAGGGCTCTCCTGTTGCCAACATGCTCCTCTGCGCAGCGCTGGGGCTGGGTGCGCTCAGAGCAGCAGAACCTGCTCTTGGTGGTGCAGCTGTGGCCTCCGCTCTTGGCGGGGAGATAAAACACATTGCTACTAAGTACTTGGGCCCCCAACTCCTGCAAAGGACACATACTGTTTATCTTCGGCACCTGCTCACTGTTCTCCCTATCCTCGTCCTTTCTATGTTCATTCATTCATATTCCCCTGCACCTAGGCCCATTTTCCTTTAACACTCCTAGTAGCTCTGTTAAGTCTTACCCTGTAATTTTTGCTTTTGATTTTGATACCTCTTTATGATGTAACAATAAAAAGATGTTTGGGTTTTTTTTAAAAAAAACAAGGCTAAAGTTGTCAGAAAATGTATATATCAAGGATTCGAATTTCTAAAAATATAACCAAATAATGTAAATGACCAATATGAAAACTAGAATAATTAAATAACAGGACATCAAACAAAAACTGATATTAAGCAATCCAATCAATGGATTATTATTGGCATTTCCTACAAAGCAATACGAATTAGAACACTGATAAATTACTGTCTTACCCAAATAAATAAGCAATTATTTAAGTTAAATTTTTTTTGCAGTACTAGAAATTGAATCCAGGGGCTTTCTACTTTCAAGTTACACTACCAGCTCTTTTTTTTTATTCTTTTCTTTGTGTTTTTGTTTGTTTGTTTTTGTTTGTTTTTGCAGTACTGGGGATGGAGCCCAGTACTGCAAAAGTTCTACCTCCGAGCTATGCCCCCAGCCCTATTTTTTTATTCTTTATTTTGAAACAGGGTCTCACTGAGTTGCAAAGGGCCTCAATAAGTAGTAGCTGAGGTTGTCCTCAAACCGCGATCCTCCTATCTCAGCCTTCCAAATGCTGGGATTATAAGCATGCACCACCATGCCTGGCCTTTTAGTCTTTATTTTGAAACAGGGTCTCACTAAGTTGTGGAGGGCCTCACCAAGTAGCTGAGACCGGCCACGAACCTGTGATCAGTATAATCCCAGTACTCTGGAACCTGTCTCAGTCTCCCGAGTACTGGGATTATAAGCATGTGCCACCACACCCGGCCAAGTTAAATGTTTAAACATTCATATGTTTTGTGCCAATACATCCATTCCTAGAAAATGATTCTTGGAACACATATTAAAAATTATGGAGAGACCACACAAAAGACAATAACCCTCGTTCCCCTCCAGCTGCCACTTTATTTCCTTTTTCTATTCCACAAGCAATCTTCCCTAAATAAAGTTCTATACAGAATATTCCTATCTTCGCCTTTTATGTTTCTTCCTTAACTAACTCCCAAATGGGCTCTCCTCCATTAACTTGACTGTGCTAGATTCTACTGCAGTCCCCAGCACTGCCACCTTCCAGATCCATAGGGACAATTCGGTTTTCACCTGTCCTTAAATGACCACCTCCTCCTCTCCTCTATTCACCTCCCCATGCCTCCCTGTTTTTCCTTCTAACTGCACTGATCCCACCACCCCAGTGCCTTTGCTGACGTTCACTGGTCTCCCTTCTGCACTTCGCTGTCTCCCCGACACCGTGCAAAGCACAGCCACTATTGTTTTTCTTTCCCTGCCTCGTATGTACCAAAAGCTTCCTTTACTGCCCTTGCAGTATTTCATGCAGTGGCATCAGCACAATATTTTTGCTTCTTTCTCTGAAGGACTGAAAGTTTCAACGCAGAAGGGACTGTGATTGCTTTATTCACCTGTATTTCTGGACAGCAACTCCCAAATCTGTCACATGGATACTCCCTTTGTACCTATGAGGTGACTGGAATGAATGAATAAGAAAATAACTTTCTTTATCCCTGCTCCAATTTGGATCAGAAAACTGGCGATTAGATTTTGGTTTTAGAAAAAAGGAAATTCAAGAAATTTGATAAAAATATAATAAATAAAATATGACTTTAATAAGATGAAACAGTGAAGATATTTTCTAATTTTCAAACAACAGAAAGACAAATATCTCCTGTGTGCAAAATGCAAATATATTTGTGTGTGGTACTGGGGATTGAATCCAGGGGCATTCTACCTCTGAGCTACACCCCCCAGCCCTATTTTTAATTCTTTATTTTGAAACAAGGTCTCACTGAGTTGCAGAGGGCCTTACTAAGTAGTTGAGGCTGACCACAAACTGTGATCCTCCTGTTTCAGCCTCCCAAATGCTGGAATTACAAGTGTGCACCACCATGCCCAGCATTTGGGAGGCTGAGACAGGAGGCTCATGATTCCCGGACAGCCTCAGCTACTTGGTGAGGCCCTTTGCAACTCAGTGAGACCTTGTTTCAAAATGAAGAGTGAAAACTAGGACTGGGGGTGTAGCTTGGAGGTAGAATGCCCATGGGTTACAGCCCCAATACTGCAAAAAAATGCAAATTTTATCAATATGATAAAAGGCAAGGTAAAGTAAAACACACATAAAATAATTGATAACATCACCACTGATTCAATAAACTCTGACTTAACACAGAAGAGCCTTCAGAAATGACCAAAGCCGTGTGTGCAAATGTGATATGACAGTTAGTTAATGAGAATCATTTCAGGGTGACCCCAGGTCTCCACCCTGACTCCTTAGCCTTTCTTGCAACTTTGCTGAGAAAGAGAAGGCGCTCATGATCTCCACTCTAACAAGTTTTTTTTAGGCAGCAGTCACTGTATTGCTTCTCCTCTGGGTAGACAATTACTCCCTGGAAATACCTCCTCAGGTCTGGGGTCAGGCCCTGAGGCCAGGACAGATCCTTCCTCTCCTGACCCCATGCATGGACTCCCAGGTCTCGAGGTCCTCCAGCTGCTGATGGAGGGCAGCGTTCCAGGCCACATACAAACAGGTACACCTGTACACAGACTCAAACTTCTTTTGCTTATCTAACTAATGCTTTTCTTGCTCTAAGGACACACTTTTAACTGTGATCCTAACATCCATTTTGACCCACCTTTCTTTACATAGAATCCTCAGACCTGTGGGTTTCTGTATTTGTTTAAAGATTTATTGGATCATTTCTGCCAATTAAACTCTTCATGAATGGGATTGTCTTTGGGGGGATATTTGGGATTGAGCCTGGGGACATTCTGTCTCTGAGCTACACTCCCACCTATCCTGATTTTGTTTTTTATTTTAAAACAAGGTCTCACTAAGTTGCCTAGATCCTCTGTAGTTACTAAAGCTGGTTATGAACTTGCAATCCTCCTGCTTCTCAAGGACTGGGATTATAAGCATGCTCCACCATGCCTGGCTGGGATTGTCTTGATTTATTCGCAGCAGAGGCTGCTGATTAATGGGGAATGAGTTTCTCTTTTTCTAGAACACACTCATGCCAGTAGATTTGGTTTTGCTTCACTGGGCCATGAGATCAGGGTAATGTAGACATTGCCCTTGCTGCCCACCACCTTCTCACTGAGGTCTGTGGTGCTCCTCAGTCTGTGCCAATAATCCTAGGAGGAGTCCTGGATCTTTTCAGATGCTCATGAACATGGAGAGTCTGATTCCAAGAAAATATAAATTTTCCCCGGCACTGCTCACTCACAAGGTGGTTATACATCTGGTAACACCATCTGCTCTAGGGCAGTGACAAAGTGTCCTCTCTACTCCCACTCTTCAGCCTCACTCCCTAAGAGAAGGCTCAATACTTCCTGATAAAGGGAGAATCCCTGTGCTGAGGAGGGACTTGTTTCTTTGTTGACAAATAACACATCCCCCAAGATTCTTTTCTGTTCCTAATTTCTTGTCTGAAACCCCTCAGCTTTCACTGTCCACCTCCTCCTTTCCTGATCCACTGCCCCTGATTGTCAAGTCTTTCACCAGCTTTAGTATCTCAGATACCGCTAGCAAAGGTTTGTTTTGCTTAAGTAGATGGAGGCATTATTCAATTACTACTGTTTTACCCTCCGTAGTCTAATTTTTATTTTGCCAACTACAACTCTGTCAGCTCTTTTAAACTATTGAAACTGTGTTATGTTCAAAGTACCCGAGCTGAGCACAGGAGGTTCATAGACGATACTGTCTTTCATTAGGAACTTATATTGCTGAAACTAGTACCTCCAGATGTGTATCCAATCAGCCTGATTCTGTTTGTCTGCTTTGTTTTCTATGACTCACTCTTACAACATATGGCAATGAGTTCCAGGCTAATATTTCAGAGTAGTAGCTTATTTTCCTTTATTCATTCATGATTTTTCATTTTACATTTTAAAAAATTAAAAATAAAATGGCCTGGGGTGTAGTTCAGTGGTAGAATGTCCCTGTGTTCAATCCTCAAGATTAAAAACGAGAGAAAAAAGATGGCGCTTTTGTGTGTGTGTGTGTGTGTGTGTGTGTGTGTGTGTCATTATGCACAACCTGCAATATGTAAATATAAAATTTTAAAAAACCTGGGTTCAAAGATGCTAGATTTCTCATTAAAAAAAACTACACACTGTTAGTATATTATGGCTAACATTTTAATAATAAAGGGATTGATGTAAAATATGTGCATTTTTAGAGCAAAGAACCAAATAGAAGAAGAAAACAAACTAAACTACCTTTTGGTGTCTAGAATTCACTTTCCTAATATATTGTCATACTTTTTGCATGGTTTTCATTAAATAGGAGGAAAAATATTTAAACAATAACAAAAATAATTTTAAAACTTACTATTAGTGGTTTACTGACCAAGCTTAGTTTTGCTGCTTCTGCATTACTTTCTACCTCATCAGTTAACAAAAAAATCAAAAGATGTTAATAAAAAGGTCAAGGGGCTGTGCCACTTTATAATTTTGCTTTGTTTTATTTGCTTTTGTGATATTGAGGATTGAATACAGGTGTACCTCTGACTATGTAATCAACTGTGTGTGTGTGTGTGTGTGTGTGTGTGTGTGTGTGTGTGTGTGTGGTGTGGTACTGGGGATTGGACCCAAGGGCATTCTATCTCCAAGCCACACTTCTAGCCCTATTTTATTTTATTCTTTATTTTGAAACAAGTTCTCACTAAGCTGTGGAGGGCAGTGGCTGAAGCCAATTTATTTTGAATTTTTGATGTTTATTAATCTTTTTTTCATGAGCTTAAGAAAAAACAGAAAGCACGAACCATTTCCATTCTACTCGTAGTCCAACTATGTGGGCTCTGACTTATCCATCTCTTTGGGGTCCCCCGTGATTCCTAGTACAGGCTCTTCAGGCCAGCCTGCTATTCTTATCTCCAGTGATGACAAATCAGTTTTTCACCCTCAAACCAATCTGGACTTTCTGTTGTCTACTGATAAAACTGGATGAAGAATCCCCTCTATCTTTCCACCCAGTGGTTCAGTTGTCACTGCCTAAAAGAGCTTTTGCATGGCCAAGATGGAAGAGCATCACGTACTTCCTAGAAGGAAGCAGCGACTGCTCTCAGAGGGCTCCTAACCACGTTAGAGGGTTGGCTTGCATTCCCAAAGCAATCACAGAACCATGGTTGTCTGTGGCTGTTTAAGGTTGGCATAAAAATAGATGATTTCCCCCACTATTTGGCCTCTATATTGTCTATGTGTTTCTTAAGCTTTAAAAAATATCACTTTGGTTTTGAAAGCATTTGCCAAGTCCAATTTAAAGCACCTTCACTGCTGAATTGTTGGCCTGACTGCGTGCAGAAACAGGAACAACTCACACAGATAGAGTTGCATGGAGCTTTGCCTCTAGGTCCAGACTGCATGTTGAGTCCACGTGTGGCAAAGGCCAGCACGCTCAGGCAATACAGCACAGTGCTGGGTCCCTGATGGCTGTCCAGGCCATTGGGATGGTAGCCTAGGGATGTCTAGGCTGGATGCAGTTCTTTAACATGGAATTATAGTACGTCCATTTCCTGATAACCCCATTCAATGGGCTCCACAGGAGTTTTCTTTATAAGACAAGAAATAAGTTTTGGTTTTCTTTTTGTTTGATTTCTTAAAGACTACATCATTATCATCTTGATGATAGACTCTCAGGGGCTGAGCTATACTAGCTCTTAGTTAGCTACATATTAATGGTAAATGGTTCTAGTTTATTATTTTTATAGGTTTCATATTTGTTTTGTGGACCTTAATCTTCAGGAAAGGTCCCAAATTCTAAATATTACCTGAACTGTATAGAATGAATCAACTAGGAAGAAGAGACAGATCATCGATCTGCCAATGTCCTCTTGTCAGTGAACCAAGTGAAATAAATAAATGAGTATTCACAAAGGTCTTCACCATTACAACTGTGATCTTTCCATATGTATATCACTAACATTTGTGCTCCTAGAAGGCTGTGCTCCAATTATTTCTAAATGCACTCAGATCTCTGCCAGGATGCTGTTCTTGTATGTTTCATACTGCTCTTTCTAAGGAGCCGCATCATGACCAGAACTGGAGAGACTCCGTGGGTGCAGAGGCCTCGTGAACATCTCCCTGCGCCTTGATGACCTGCTGGCCCCTGGAGCAGCCTCCGCACGCCCAGTACCCCACAGGCTGCTGTGCTCTTGGGTCATTTATGTTGGTGAAATTGATGTTGTTTATGTCTCTGTGGGAGAACTCTTTGCTCCCAGTCTTCATGTCCGTCTCCTCTTTCTTCAGAGAGCCTGAAAGATTTTAACACAGATGTCAAATCTCATAATCTGAAGTGACAGAGGACTCAGTTGGTATTGCTCCAAGTCTCAAGGACCTACCTTTGCTCCAGCAGACACCTTAGCCTTCTCTGTCTTCTTCCATGTTCCCAGTATGGCTTCTACTTTTGCCCTTTTCTACGTGTGTACATTGATGTTTTGAACAGAGGAGAGTTGGTTGCCTGTGCCTGATGTGTTCTCGTTCTGGTGAAATGAGAACAGGGAAACCTGCTGGATTCTTTGGCAGCTCGTCAGTAGATGTGTGGACAGGGATCCCTTTGCTTTCCGTGTTTCTGTGCCTGACTGGACATCAGTGAGTACTGACCTCTGCAACTCAGGAATCAGCAGACAGGAGGAGTCGAGTGTGGCGGGTTCACATTCTTAGTCCGGAAGTTGAAGAACGTGGCTGTCTCCAGCTTGTACTGCATGGCGATTCCCGGGTGCCCATGTGTGCTCCTCGCCTCCCTGCGCCCCTCCTCGGGTGGACTAGATGCTTGTGTGGGGGGCAGGGAGGCAGTCTGGTGCTCAGCCCGCCCACCTCAACCCCCATTCCTCTAGCTTTGCCTTTCAGTCCCCCAATTTAGTTGAATATAGAACAAGTTAATAAATCTATGATATGAAATAATATAAGAATATAGCGATTTTCAAGGTGAAGTGAAAGTCTGGAGCTAAATCATAGAACTTTTGTGTAAAATATAATATGTAATGTGAATATAAGAAAAAGTATATTAAGAGAAAGTAAGTAGCAAGCAAAGAAGAGAAAGGGTCATGATCCTTGAGATGTGTTAAGTATCCAAAGATAGCACCTAAACCGGTTCCCTCACAGTGGAGGAGGAGGAAGAAAGACAAAAGACAAAAGTCCTTTCACAAGGAGACTGGGGCCTCTAAGCCAGCCGCAGGGGGAAGCAATGTGAAGGCTGAGTATAATCTAGGAAGAGGTTTGAGGAGCCCCAGCTGAAACAAAGCCCCTTCCTCCACCTGAGCTTCTTACAGTCACTTCCTGATGAACTTCTTCAACCCTGTCTTGTGCAGATTGCCTGCTCCTTCCTAGTCCTGCCCGGCACAGCTCAGATCGTCCAGGGGCAATCCTGCCTCCTCTCAAGTCCTGTGCTTCAAGGACATGCAGGTGGCTGATAACAACCCGCTCCTCACTTGGAGCGACAGTGAGACTTCCTCCTGATCTTAACGTCAAAAAATGGGATTGAGAGTGAGAGGGAAGCTGTAAAACTGACATGTTTCTCCTAAGAAAGATTCAATGCACATCAAACAGGAAGTTCCCCTGACCCCCTGCGGCCTCACAGCCAGGTGGGTAGGCCCTGCCTCCATCCACGTGTCCTGCAGAACCTGGGGGAAGTGATGGGCCAGGGGGCTCTGGGCCATTGAGTAGGCTGGCAGCAGGGATGCAACCTGACCATCTCCTTCCCTAAAAAGCTGTCCTCTGTCCAAGGAGCACATGACTTACCTGAGGCTGGGGGCATTTTTTCTCTCTGAGATGCAAACGCCAAGGAAATGGGTTCATTCCAATAGTTGGGCCAGATCTTTTCAAGAAAAAAGGTGTATATATATGAGAAACCAAAAATCTCAGAAAGGTTCAGTGGAAGGAGATGGACTTCTGTATAAGCAGAGAGAAGCCCCCTATCCAGACTTGCTACTGTCTTCACCGGCCTGGCCAGTAGGTGGCGCCCGTCCCCTGTAAATTTTCTAATAGCCCTGAGAAAAATGGATTTTGCTTTCTATTTCCTTTTAGCTGCAGTTACTATTGCATCATTGTAACAGAGACGTTTCCACGTGTCTAAAATTATTCATCATAGAGGCATAAAATAGCCACTTATATGGAAGTTTCTAACACACCAAGAACGTTTGCTTTCTGTTGTTGGCTTTTTACTTTCGAAGGGAAATTGATGGCCAGAAACCAGAGGAAGAGAAAACTTGAGCTAGATGTTTGAGAAGGGCTGGTTGGGGAGGAATGGATGAGGAAAACTGGGATTTCCAGAGCTTGGGTAATATTTTTTTCTTTTGTTGTGGTATAGGGGATGGAATCTAGGGACGTTGTACCTCCAAACTATACCCCCAGCCCTGTTTCAGATTATTTTGAAACAGGGTCTCACTAGGTTGATAAAAATCTCACTATTTAGCCGGGCGTGGTGGTGCACACTTGTAATCCCAGCATTCGGGAGGCTGAGACCGGAGGATCACAGTTCGCGGATAGCCTCAGCTACTTAGTGAGGCCTTCTGCAACTCAGTGAGACCCTGTTTCAAATTAAGGAATAAATAATAGGGCAGGAGATATAGTTCTGAGGTCAAATGCCCCTGGGTTCCATCCCCAGACCCGCAAAAAAAAAAAAAAAAAAAAAAATCTCACTACTTGCTGAGGCTGTCCACAAACCTGCGATCCTCCTATCTAAGCCTCCCAAGTACTACAATTACAGGCTCGTGCCATCATGCCTGGTTAGAATATGATTATTTTGACTTCCTAATGAGAAAGTATGGTCCAGAAGAATAAAGAGAAAAAAGAGAAATGGGCCAGGTGCCAGAGTCAGCAAGGGGATGCTGTATCCTTCACTTCAGTCTAGAAGTCTAGATTCTTATCCAAACATTTCTATAAACTGCCATTACCTGACTGCATCTACAAGTCAACGCTGTCTTCCATGTGGATGATGAATGCCATTCATCCTTCTCCAGAACTCTCCGAGACTGCCTGACTGCCCTTGCTTTCCCCCTACTGTCTTCCTTTCTTCCTCCATTCCTTCCTTCCCTCCTTTCCTTCCTTTCTTCCTTTCCTCTCTCCCTCCCTTCTTCTTTCATTCCTTTCTTTTTTACATCGTGTCTTTTCCAGGTAGCTACTAAGAAGAGTGGGAGGGTTTATTATTCAGATATATTTACAAAATTGGTTACTACTCTGTACCATATTTTACTGTAACCATTATGATTGTCAAAAATAGTCTCTTTGCAGTATGAAGTGAAATCCCCAGGCAGTGGAAGGATTTCTGCACAGATCAGAAGACTCCCGCCCCAGTCTTGGTGGCTGCCCTAGTCACTCTAGTTCACCAGTGCAGCTCTTCCCCAGAAGAGTTTTCCTTAGCCTGTGCACTCTGGATCCTGCTTTCTGGTTTTTTGTTTTTGTTTTTTAGGTATGGCTACTATTGCATCATATGCAATGAAAATTAAGGCACATTCTGGCAGATGTTTCTGCAAAACCTAAACATTTTACTTAACTTCTGCTTTCTTCTGTGGCTTTTTATTCCCCCCCCCCCCCTGGATCTGGGGATGGAAACCAGAGGCATTTGACCTCTGAGCTACACCCCCTGCCCAATTTTTTATTCTTGATTTTGAAACAGGGTCTCACTGAGTTGCAGAGGGCCTCACTAAGTAGCTGAGGCTGTCCGTGAACTGCGGTCCTCTGGTCTCAGCCTCCCAAATGCTGGGATTACAAGTGTGCGCCACCACGCCCGGCGGCTTTCTACTCTTTGAGGAAATCATTAAGCTGAAACCACAAGACAAGAGAAGTGTCTCTGTGTGATGGGGCAGGTGGTGAAGAGAGAGAATGATGAGGGCCCCATGGAAATTCCACCTGACAGAGGAAGGGGACAGTGGTGTAGGGGAATATGGCCAGGGCAGAAATGGGCCAGTACCAGGATCAGAAACTACACGTGGCCACTTTCCACACTTCCATCTAGGTGGCCATTCTCAAGTAGTTATTTAAGCCACTATTACCCGGAGTGAATACAAAGAGGACAGTTATTCACAATAAAGAAGGACATTTTTTTCAGCCTTTCTAGAATTGATGACAGAACTCTGGATTTTGCAGCCACTCTCTTGGGAGGTCAGTTCCTGAAATGTAAAACACACATGTAAGAATTTTATAGAATGACAAATAATATTCCTCTAGACAGTGAAGAAAAATACAATCATATTTTACATCCTTAGTCTCTAGGTGATCCTATGCTAAGTGTTTTAAGATGCATGTGTTCATTTAATATTTAAAATTCTACATATTTTGAAGCCATTTTACTTATAAGAAAATATGGCTTTGAGAATTGAAGTGGTCCAACACCACTTATACATTCAAACAGAATGGCTTTGCAGAGTAAAATTCCTTATTTTGATTTATGGCCGAGTTTGCAAACTCGGCCATAAATCAAAAAACTTGCAAACTCAGCCATAAATCAAAACAAAGACTCTTACTCTACAATTCTATTCTGTTTGCATGTATAAGTGGTATTGAACCACTTCAATTGTCAGAGCCGGTATTTTCTTATCAGTAAAATGACTTCAAATTTTGGATTCTAAATATCTTTTATAGTTGCAAATTATTTTTTTTTTACTCTGGAATTACATACAACTCTCTTGCCTTCTAGAATTCTATGGTTTATTTGTATTTCCATCTGGTTTTGACCATATATACATATTTTTTAGTATTGATTTATACATTCACTGATCTAATTTTCTACTTTCCTTTTATAAGGGAAGTATGTGTATCAGTCTTTATATACATGGCAACTTGATTATTTTTATCCACATGAGATTATAATATTGGTAAAGCCAGGAAAATTATAAGAAATCATATAAAAATTCATGTCATACCTAACTATGCCAGAAAATGAGGTATTAAAGTTGCTATAGTAAACCAACATGATCCATTACTTAAGTTAAATCTCCACAAAGCCAATAGATCCAAGCATGATATTATCAATAATGAGGTACTTGAAGGATTGAATTAGTTATCTGTTTCTGCCTAACAAAAACTACATAGCTCATTTGTGTTCAAAGTAATATGTTAAAATGATAGATTATTATTGTAAGTAGCTCTGGCATGACTTAAAAAAACATAATTATTTTTAGTTCATCAAATGCATAAAATCTATACAGAAAAACACGTGTTGCAAAAGAGAGAAGACTGCACAGGAAACACAGCGCACGTGTGTTCCCAGGTCTCCTCCTCTTTCTCTCTTCACTTCAGAGTCCTCTCTTAGCTACAATCTCCCCTCTCCCTAGGGTAAGGGCGTCTCAATGGAGCCTATTGGTTCCTCTTTCTCCCTCAAGGAGCAAATGTGTGCTAGTGAGACAGCATTTTATGCTGAATAAAATATGGCTACTTTTTCTTTAAACTGGTTTCTGAGTCTTTAAAGTTTTATTCTTTTATTGAATATTCTCTGAACAATGTGTTACTTTTCTGCTAGCAAAATAAGAAAACAAAATGATGCTTGACCGTTATTTGCAATAATTTTTGAAGTACCACAATTTTTTTTGGTCTCCCATCGACATTTCTAAAAAGTCATCTTTGCATTTGAGTCCACTGAAGCAAAAGGAAATAGATGCAGATCTGAATAGAATGGGAGTTAAAGACACCCACTCCTAAGGCAGCAGAGAGACCATGCAAGAGGTTCTCTTCTCTTGCTCACCCTCCTGCCGCCAGTGTCCTCTGTGCTCACCAGCCCCGGGGCCCTGCTCCTGCCAAGGGCACCAGCTCCACATATTTTCCCATGGTAGTGGTAGTGATGGTTTCAATCCACAGAGTGGCTTTCTGACATTTACTGTAGTACTAATCAATATGAAAATAAATAATGGTTGAAATTTAATATAACAGGACTTAAGTTACATAAAATATTAAACATATTTATATGTTTTGCCAGTACATCGAGTTCATCAAATGTATCCAGACACAAACATATTTAAAAAATAAAGACTATAGAGAGAAAAAAATAGCCAGCATTCTTTTTCAGATCTCAACCTACCTTTCTCCACATCAAAAAGCAACCTCTCAGAAATAGTTTCTATATATGTGACCACTAATTTCTTTTCTCTTATTCATTTTTTTGACAGATTTTGATATGGTTTACACTGATCATTTCTACCCAACCACCTGTCATTAACATCACCACTGCTCTGGATTTTTCTAATGTAATGGAAGTTCCGATTCACACCTTCCATGAATCCATTAATTTTTCATCTAAGTAAGGTTTTTGTTTACTTATTTACTATTTATTTATTGGACCTGAGGATAAAACCCAGAGCCATTATGCCTTCAGACCTTTTATTATTATGTTTTTAATTTTCAAACTAGGTCTCACTAAGTAGCTGAGTCTGGCCTTGAACCAATGGTCCTCTTCTCTTAGACTCTCAAGTAGGGGGATTACAGGTGTACACCGCCATGCCCAGCCAAAGCAAGCTTATTTTCTTAAATATACTTTTATTGCCAATCATTCTTGTTGTTAAAATGTAAGGCTTTTCCACTTATGTTCTTTTAATGGCTCTTCTCTTTTTAAAGGTGGAAGTTCCACAGGATTAGGTTGAATCTTTTTCTTCTTTTAAACTCTCTCCCCACATAACAGCCTCCATTGCTGGGCTTTCAGTTGCCAGATATAAATCATGAGGCTTCATATTTCTTTGGATTATACTTATATATTCAGCTGGGAACAGACTTTTGCATTTTTTTTTTTTTTTTTTTTTTGGTGGTGGTACTGGGGTTCTTGGAAACCCTTCTACTTCCGGGCTACACTCCCAGACCTATTTTTTATATTTTTATTTGGAAACAGGGTCTCTTAAGCCAGCGCGGCTGAATTCGAACCTGCGCGATCCTCCTTTCTCTGCCTCCCACACACGGGGATTACAAGCCTGCGCCACCACGCCTGGCCAGACATTTGCATTTAGATGTTGATCAATCAACTACTAGAAAGTATCTCTGTTTTCATCTTTATGACCTGTCGTGCTGCAGTCTACTTTCTTCAGAGAATTTCATTGTTTTTTTCTTCTCATTATAGCATTAAACATAACTGATATTAAGTATGATTATAGTTTTCTTTCTCTACAAAAATCAAAGACACAGGGAGGAGGAACTATATTTGTCTTGCTCAACTCAAGAGCCTGAGGTGGCATACACCTTGACTTAGATTAAATGAATTTTTACTTATAAGTTAAATCTAACATTAATGAGTCAATCAACTTTACCATTCATCTTTTTTAGATAAAGTTACATAATCAGGTTTGAGGTTTGCTTTTAAAATATAAACATGCAAGAAGCCTTCTTAGAGTTAAATTTTAATGAACAAAGCAAAATACAAAATTCACTTGATAGCGACAGTCTATTTGGTACATCAGCCACAATATAATAGTACAGATGCGATTATATAAACAAAATAAATTATATCTTATAAATATAATAATAAATAAATATTAAAATAAATAGAGAAACAGAGCATCTTGGTTACTTGTAAGGAATAAGATGTTCCTTAATAGTCCTGAAAACAAATGGCCAACTGATGGAATTCATGTGATGACTAGAGCCCAAGTAGGAGTCTTTGAAAAGGCAGAATTGTAGAAGTGTGATGCCGTGAGATCTTCAGTGAGAGTCACTGTCCTGTGGACCAGGTCTCACTCTTTGCTCCTTTAGTCCTCCCTGCAAGTTTGCTGATGCAGACAAGGATCTCATGACCTCTGCTCTGACCACCTCCCAGGCACAGGGGACATACTTGTGCCGTCTCAGGTAGAGAGTGATCCTCTGGAAGTAGCTCCTCACAGCCATCAGGGCGGGCTCTGCCACCCCCACCTGCTGCATCACACAGGCCTCCAGCTCACTCAGCTGCTGGTGCAGGTCAGCCAGGAGTTGGTGCAAGAGGGTCTCCTCCCAAGCAGCAGAGGACTCCTGAGTGCTGAACAGGTCGAAGATGTGCTGGGTCATGTCCTGCAGGACACACAAGGCTTGAGGCTCCTGCACCTGCTTGCTGTGAAAGTGCTGCTGGGGGAAGCCAAAGTCCTTTCTGTAGTTCCTGCAGGAGTACAGGGGCCTTGTCCTCAGTTGTGTGAGGAGGGTCAGAGCTGACTGGTCTTGTGTGTCAGGAGCAGCCAGGCCCAGGTTATAGTTGTGAGTCAGGTCCCATGCCAGAGAGCAGGTTGCCTTGCAGCTGAGCAGCCCCAGGGCCACCAGGACGGCAAAGGGCGAGGCCATTGTGGATCTTGCAGATGCTGCTGGCCTGGCTGAGGGGGGTCACTGTGAACCTTCCTCCAGGTTCCATGAGGACCTTGCTTTGTGCATGGTTTTTATATGGGAACCAGTATACTTCCATTTTCTGAATGCCCTCCCCTCACTTTCTACTTCTGTTTTTGCTTTCCTTTATGCATTCTCTACTTGGGGTTTTAGCAGTGTTTTGCAACAATTTTGGTTTTTGTTATTGCTTCCTTTTCCTCCATACCCCCCTTTCAAGGATTTTTTTTTTTAAAATTATACCTCATTGGGGATTTTATTAAATTTTATAACACATTTATACTCTCTCTTTTATATATGTGGAATACACACACACACACACACACACACACACACATATATATATATACACATTAAGTGTGAAATTCACATTTTATTTAAGGCTAAGAATGACAAATATTAGGATATAATTAAATTATTTTGACACAACTTTATAACTCAATTTTCAGAGTGACTTTTAACTGGTTGTATATACTTATATAAAATGTAGCATATGAAATTTTTTGTAAATTAAATATTTAAAAATATATAACAGTATACTGTTATAACAATACTTCAAAATCTGTTAAATCTTTTTTAAAGGGTGAGAAACTAAATGATTTTCTTCATACTGATTTTTTATGTACCTATCTTTAATTTTGCTTTATATGAGAAATCACTGTGTATGTGTGTACCTGTGTTTGTGTGCATGTGTGTGTGTTTACTGGATATTGAACCCACGGGCACTCTATCTCTGATCTACACACCCGGCCCTATTTTATCTTTATCTTTGAAAAAGGGTCTTGCTAGATTGATTAGAATCTCACTATTTTCTGAGGCTGTCCTTGAACTTGTGACCCTCCTATCTCAGCCTCTAAAGTACTGGGGATATAGGCATGCACCCCATCCACCATGTCCAGCTGATATATATATATATATATATATATATATATATATATATATATATATATAATTATTATTTTTTTTTGGTGGTACTGGGGTTCCTGGAAACCCTTCTACCTCCAGGCTACACTCCCAGTAATTTTTTATTTGGAAACAGGGTCTCTTAAGCCAGCGAAGCTGGCTTTGAAACTACATGATCCTCCTGTCTCTGCCTCCCAAGCACGGGGATTACAAGCGTGGGCCACCACGCCAGGCCTGAGAAATCATTTTTTAATATTACTAGCAGTTAAATATTCAGCCATAGGTTTCCAACATTTTTTCTTTCTAACAGTTGAAAAACTTATTTATGTGTTTTAAATATTCTGTAGAATTAAATAATAAACTATTGGTCATTTTTCCTGAATTCTCAAAGCCCACTTCACATTCAGAAGTTCTGGGGGAGAAATGCCATCCATGTTAGCAAGGTAACCTGTAAGAGCGCACTCATAACCAAACTTCACCTCCACAAGATGACTGAGATGGAGCAGATGAAGATAAAAGTTCTCCATCTACTCATTGTGGGTTCGGATCTTGCATTGCATGTGTTTTTCCATATTTCATCAAATCCATGTCAAACATTCTAATGTATCACATAAGAAAAACCAACAAGAAAAAAGGAATTCTAAGGAATAAGATTTTGTTGGATAGGTGGACCAATGGAGGGCCATGAACTAACATTTGTGAAATCTAACATTTGTTCACACCCCAAGATTTAAGTTTTGTACCTTTGAAAGTGATATTATAGCCAATGACAATATGTAAATCAGAAAATATTACCAACCTGAATTTTTATTTGCATATTTTCAATAGAGTTAAGTTTTCCAAAGGACATTTATAGGTTCAAATTCAAATTGATTTTTATCAAACAAAGAAAACAGCTTTGTCCTAAATTTGTAACTAAGTATTGAGTACTATCATGTGAAACATGAACCTTTAGTCCCAATCCTTAACTATGGATTTACTATTTTAAAAATTGTTCATGGGAAGCTAAGTCATGCCATACTTTCATATTTCTGCTTTCTCAGTGGTTATTATGGGACCATCTTTAGCAAATCTGCTCTTTAGTAAATGTAATAAATGGACTCTGTCTTATTTACTGAGTGGGATGGTTAGCTTGACTGGATCATGAAACCCCGAAGATCATGTGACTTTGGGTTTGTTGATGAGATGATTGGTTTATGTAACAGCAGTTTGAAGGGGAAGTCCTGACCTGAGAGTCAGCAAAAGGGCTCTGATAGGAGCAGGACCTGGATAAAAAGAGAAAGCCACATGGACCCATGGGTGGATCTTCCTGAAGAAAGCCTATCTGCTTTCATCTGAGATAGTGGCTTTAGCTCTTCAAAATAAATCTTCACCATCACTTCTCTGAAGAATTCCTGGTCTTCCCATCTTGAACTGGGACTAAATTAGTGGTTGCTCTGCTTCATAGACTCCAGGTCGTGGGCCACTCAACCAGCTGCTGGTTCCTCCAGCTACCACGTGCAGTTGGAAACTTAGGACTACACTGCTTTGGACTATAAGCTAATTCAATAAATTCATTTTTCCATATATTTGTCCTATGAGTTCTGTTACTCTAGTGAGCCTTGAATAATACACTGAGATATAAGCAACACTTCTTTCAGTATAATTATTCAAAAACTAATTTTTATTGAAGCATTTCTCAGATGTTTTTTCCTAGTAGAAGGTGTACATGAATGACAAGAATGTTTCATGATGCCATGCTTTATCACGGTTAAAAATGCTAGGATTTTAATATATAATGACTTTTATTTCCAGCTACTCATTCACAATGAATAATGGCGACTGAGTTTATTGTTAAAACCACTAGAATTCTAGTTCCTTTAAGGTGTACATGTTTATGGGGATTCTAATTGCAAAGTAGTATACATTCAATCTTGTACCTATTGCTATGATAAAACCACAAATATTGCCTTATTTTCTCTTTAAAAATAGAAAATCACTAGCATGGGGTCATAGGTAGAGCTACATATCTACACAGAAACTCTCCCTGATTTCCATAGCTCACAGCATCAGGCAAATACAACACTATTTTCTTGGGGACAGTGGTCCTATGTCCTCATCACCAGTTATCTATCTTTTTGCCCATTTTAAGAATATTCCAAATCCTTAAAATTTATTGTAAACTGTAAATAGTTGTCACATAAAATCAAGTAAGTCATCCAATTTACAAAATCATTGAATCCAATAAAATGCTCAGGAATGAGCTTAACCAAGGAGATAAAGACTGTAATGAGCCATACCAAGCATTGCTGAAGGAAATTGAAAACGTTACAAACAAATGAAAAGACATCCTGTATTCATGGTTTGGAAGACATAATATTGTTAGGATGTTCATAATACCCAAAGCAATCTACAGATAAAAATGTGAATCATAATAATACCAAAAGGCTCTCTGAGAGTTTTTATGGAATCTCAGAAAACCAGACTACAATCTTAAGAAAGAAAGACAAAAGTAGAAGATTCACCCTTACAGGTTTGAAAACCTATTACAAAGCTACACCAATTGAAACAATATCATAAAGGCATAAGCTTAGATATATAGATCAATGACATATTACAGACATAAACCTTCACACATATGGTTAAATGATCCTCGTCAGTGCTAAACAGTGGAAAAGACAGCCTCTTCAACAAATGATGTTGGAAAAACTATCTGCATGCAAGAGAAGGAAGTTAAATCCTCACCTTAAACCATGTACTAAATTCAACTCAAAATAGATTGCCTTCTAGAAGATTCCTCCACAATCATTGTTAAATGTACTTTGTTCTCTGCCCGGAACCATGTTATTTCTATTTCATACGGCTGTTTCTAAGGAGCTGCATCATGACCAGGACTGGAGAGACGCCCTGGGTGCAGAGGCCTCTGGAACATCTCTCCCTGCGCCTTGGCGACCTGCTGGCCCCTGGAGCAGCCTCTGCCAGTCCAGTACTCCACAGGCTGCTGTGCTCTTGGGTCATTTATGTTGGTGAAACTGATATTGTCCACGTCTCTGTGGGAGAACTCTGTGCTTCTGGCCTCCATGTCCATCTCCTCTCTCTTCACAGAGTCTGAAGGATTCTAATCCAGGCATCAAATCTCATAATCTGAAGCGACAGTGACTCAGTTGGTGTTGCTCCAAGTTCCTAGGACCTGCTCCTTCGTGACCCTGCCCAGCACAGCCCATAGCCCCAGGGGCAGTCCTGCCCCCTCTCAAATCCTGTGCTCTCCCTGTGCTCTAAGGACCAGGTCCAGGCAGTTAATTCCATGCTGATCTTCCCTTGGAGTGACAGTGAGACTTCCTCCTGATCTTACAGTCAAAAGATAGAATTGAGAGTGGGAGGAAGTTGTAAAACAGACAAGATTTTCCTAAGAAATACTCAATGCACATCAAACAGGAAGTTCCCTGATCCCTGGGGCCTCACACCCAGGTGGGCAGGCCCTGTGTCCCACCCTGGGTCCTGCAGAGTCTGGGGGGAGTGACAGGCCAGGGGGCAAGTGTGCCACTCGATGGTTGCTTTTATTAATTTTCAATGATTAATTTTTATTAAGGCATTAAAATCTATAAATATTTTATGCATATTAAGACTCAAAACATTTTAACCTTAACCCTTTTTATATTTAAATAGTAATTTTATACACTTTTACTTTCCTAGCTTCAGAAGAAGTAAGCTCACAACGCTTTTAAGATGACCGCTTTTCAGTTGAGATCACTGTGGTATTTCAATTTCCCATTAATGAGACACAATCTTAGCTACCTTATTGAAGGTACAGAACCTTCGTTGTGGCACCTCACCTTCACCTGAATTGCTTGGGGTGGGTGGGAACAAAGCCCAGCTTTGTATGTAAGAACTTGAGGGCTTTAACAGGTCAAAACTTTACATTTTGGGGTTAAGAATAGTACAGACTGCACATGTATCTTTTTTTCCTGGTCTTTTGACATTTTAAACTTTATTTAAAAATTAAGAAATTACTAAGTTGATTTTAAACTACCTGAATATGAGGGATGCACATTTTTATCTGTACTATTTTTTTTATTTGAGTTTTCTTTTTATTTTGTCAGATATCATCATGAGATGCTATTTCTGGAAAGAACTTCAGTGTTCTGTACAATTTCTCTCACTTCTGAGTCAGGCTCTACAAGTGTCAGGGCAGCTAGAGTCACCTCTTGATTGGCTGAATCTGGACTATATGTTATGATGTGGGGTGTGTTGTGTTAATACTAAAGATACCATCATTTTCTCTGCTCAGATTTCTACACAATAATATGCAAATATATTTCATTTACTTTTTATATTTTCCTATGTGACTACTAAAGGTATTTTGTTTTGAAAAATAGAAAACAAAAATCATATGTCATTTGACTTCCCAAGAGCCATAGATTTTATCAGAACGTAGAGTTTCCTCTGCTTCCCAAGTCCCATCTTTTCAATTTTTCCTATGTGGGTGTATTTTTAACACATGTTAATTGTTAAAAAAATGGGATTGACTGTGATAGTCACACACGTGCACACATGGTGCACTGATCCTGTCCATCCACCTTCTACTCTTCCCCCGCAGGTCCTTCCTCCTCCCTAAAAATGTCTCTTATACTTTCAAGTTGACTGTAAGTTTCTTCATATGACAAAACACATAGAAAACTTAACTTTTTGTGTCTCACTTATTTTGTTCAACATTGTAGATTTTCTTTTTTTCTTTCTTTCTTTCTTTCCTTCTTTCTTTCTTTCTCTTTTTTTTTTTTAACTGAAGATTGAACCCAGAGGCATTCTACTTCCAAACCTCACCCTCAGTCAAATTGTGTTTCTTATTTGGAAACAGGGTCTTACTAGGTTGCTGAGAGTCTGGCTCAGTCACTAAGGCTGGCTTTGAATCTGCGATCCTCCTGCCTCAGCCTCCCAAGTACAAGCATGCGCCACCAGGCCCAGGACACATTGAGGTTTTGATTAGTATTTCCCTGATGGCTAATACTATTGAGCATTTTTATGCATTTATTTGTCATTCGTATTTCTTCTTTCCAGTAGTGTCTATTAAGATCATTTGCCAATCTCTCCTAGTTGTATTACTTGGGCTGGACACACTGACCACCTCAGAAGTGCATATGGAAGAAAGGCCAGTTGGCGAGGGCAGAGCATTCCCTCTGGATAATGGACAAGTGTTCACTGTATCAAGTTTTCCACTAATGAATAAACTGGAAAAATTAATACTCTTTTTTCTGTCTGTAAAGAAGTTAATAGAGTTTAAAATATAGATAATATTAATGAAAAGAATGATGGCTTGATTGTGAAAAATATTTTTCAGTCAGACACTGTTCTTAGAACTTGCAAAACTTACTCTTACTTTACCAGTTAGAGATGTTCTTATTTTTCATATTTACCCAGTGTTTTCGGTGTGTCTGTCCACTTAGTCACTTGAAACATGGATAAGGCAGACTGTGAGGTTCTACTGTTGTCCCCTTTACAGAGGAATACTAGTATCACAGGAAGCTCTTGGGTCATGGAGAAGAGTCCTCTGAGTCCACAGTCACTATGCTCTCCGGACACATTTCTGTCCACAGGAAGCTTTATGCTTCCTATTTTTGGGCTGGTAAGGATTGCTGCTGCTGCTGGGTGGATTATACTGACACTGTTCTTCAAGAAAAGTTTAACTGAAGAATGTGTGACATATAATTAAAAATGAACATCTAGTCTAGTATAGGAATATATTCTTCACGTTTATGTTTTAATACTTAGACTATGAGGGTGAGATACAAGGTCTGATTTCGAATAGGAGACTCATTGTCCAGTGTTTTCCGGTGATACTCAAGGGCCTGCAAGGGACTTCCTGATGAGCCCTTCCTACTCCCCTCTGGCAATAGCAACACAACATGACGTTTACAGCGTGATCCCAGGGCCTCTCCTGGTACCACTGCCCAGGTGTAACTTGAGCCTAGGCTTTGAATGTCAACTGAAGTGCTTCTTTCAAAGAATCAACAGTGCTATGAACATAGAGTGACATGTACTCTGATGCCATTAGGCTTCGTGGAGTTAGACTACAGGACAGAATTTCTTTGAAAAATATGTTTTGTGAGAAAATGTGTAATTTTTTTCTCCTTTTTACAAATGGTGTAAGAAAGAAGAGTATTCTTATTCCAAGAACTTCTCATCACATATGTCATATAGCTACACTTTTTTCCCTAAGTCTTTTGTATCTAGAGATTCAATGAGAATAGATACAGGCCCATTAAATATCAATGCCAATGATTATTTTTTTTCCTGTGTGGGTTGGCCCTTGAAAACATCCCAGTGTGAATCTCCATACTCTCTCCCCTTGGCAACTAAGCCAATTGACCAAGCACCTCAGGCACATTAGAAGCTACGTGTTGAAGATGGGGAAAGCCACAAAATTCATGGTACTTGATCAGGTATTTGTATTGCTGTTTATAGGAGGGCCAACCAAGGAGCCATGTGATCAGGAATTTCAGCATTGAGCTTTTATATAAATCACAACAAATATGCCCTGTGATATAATTGCTGACAGTTTCAGTTGATTTTGTACAGGATCTAGCATCAAATTAACTGATGAGTATCTTTGAAAACTCACTTTAAATTTTTTCTATAAAAAAATCTAAATTTCTTATTTTGGAAACTATTAGCAACCAAAAACTTACAACAAAAATTAGAAATCAAAATTTTTGTTTAATCAAAAGAACTGTTATTTACTCCAAATATTTTTGTATGTTCATAATGCATAGTGTATATATTCTTGATCTCATAATTTTGGTTTCAGATACTTTTCAATTGGTATAAACCTCGGAGTTGACACTACTTTTCTCAGATTAAGGTACTATAAATGTAATTGGTTAGAGATTTGTAGGTGTAACTTTTTTCTTTACTTGCTGACTTTTCCTTGATGGTCATTAATGATGGAGAAGGAAACTTCAGCCTCCACTCTGATAATTTCCCACGCGCAGGTGCTGTACTTCTTTTCCTTCAGGTAGCTTGTGATTCTTTGGAAATACTTTTTGAACTCAATGGCCACCGAGGGACAACACAGATCATGTACACAGGCCAGCTCCAGTGGATCCAATCTGAGAAAGAGGCTAGAGAGCAGCTCATCGAGCAGGCTATGATCCCACGCAGCTTGGCTCTCCTCTGTGCCGAAGAGATTGAAGAAGTGCCCGAGCATCTCATGGTAGAAACAGGTGGTTTCTGCCTTTGGGATTTGGATGCTCTTCCCTCTCTTCCAGGGAAATTTGAAATCGGTCCTGTCCTTCAGGCAGTTCTGAGAGGGGACCCTTTGCAGCTGCCTCAGTAGCAGAGGGATTTCCCTGTTTTCTAGGTCGGGGTCCCAAGGCCTGCCCCAGCCAGGGGAGCACACAAGGTTGGAGCAGAGCATCAGCCCTGCCATGAGCAGGTAGGTCTGGACCATTGTGAATTCCAGTGCTTCGCTAGCTGGCCTCTAGGGCGCTCGAGAGCAGCTCGACAGTGCGCAGCCGCGGGAGGCTGAAGGCTGGGGCTGAAGTTCGGCTGAAGTTCGGCAAAACAGGGCTTTGCGCTTTCAAAATGAGTAATCTTGCTGATGCCAAGGGAAGCCTGACTTCTTTTGTATACGTTCTGCCTTTTAAATAGCGCATGTAGTCCTGCAGATGCAGAGAAAAGCCTGACTTCTTCGGTAAACTCTCTGCCCCTTAAATAGTGCATGTCAAGAAAACCTTCCTGAGATTGCCCTGGAGGAAGCCTCGCTGCAGCTCTGCGCGGACACATTTTCCAAGCACAGAATCTCCCTTTCGGAACTTTCGGCTGTGTTTTGAGCTTGACTTTTCATAAGAACTGTAGCGGGACTGAGTTTTTCACGAAATAACTAATTTATTCAGGGACTTGAGGGCTCGATAAAGAACCTGATGCCATTTTAAAGACTATGTGTTGGGAGACAGTGCCTGCGCCGCTGGGAGAAGAGGAACGTTTAGAGGACCCCTGGGGACAGGATGAGCCCGGAATTGGGACCCCTGGGAGGAAGTTGGGGCCGCTCCCTTTACTGAGCCCCCCTCCCGGGGGGGCAATAGCGCCCCTATATGGCTGCTTTTATTAGTTTTTAATTATTAATTTTTTTATTAAGGCGTTAAAATAGTTTTAAAATATTTTATGCGTATTAAGACTCAAAACATGATTTCAACCTTAATCCTTTATTATATTTAAAGGATAATTTTATACACTTTTACTTTCCTAGCTTCAGAAGAAGCAAGCTCAGATGACAGCTTTTCAGTCGAGATTATTGTGGTTTTTTCAATTTCCCAATTACTGAATCGCAATCTTAGCTACCTTATTTAAGGTACAGAAACTTCGTTGTGGCACCTCACCTTCACCTGAATTCTTAAAAAAAAAAAAGGAAACACGTAACCTGCAAGAATTTCAGGACTTTTATCTGTCATTCATTACATTTTAGGAATGAAGAACGGTAAGGAAATTGCCATAATTTTGCGTGTTTTTTTTTTTTTTTTTTAAACAGGATCTCTTTTCCTTTTCAGGAATCATGGTGATGTGCAAATGAAGTCGCTTTTCTTATTTTGACTTACAATTTAAATATTTGTCTTATCAAAGATGTTTATCAATTAATTTTTACTTTTATTATTGCATTAAATATTTTATCTTTTGATTACTTCGACTTGGTGCTTCATAAATTATGGCCTTGAGGGAAATCCTCACTCATCTAACTCTCCAGCCCAAGAAATAACATTTTTAATTTGTTTGTGGTATTTAAAGGCTGAAATTAAGGACTAGTCCATTTTACACACACACACACACACACACACACACACACACACACACGTATGCATATGTACCTTTTTTCTGGTCTTCTGACATTTTAAAGTCCATTTTCAAAAATAAAAAATACTAAATTGATTTGAAACTACTTGAATATGAGGGATGCACATTTCTTTATCTGATATATATATATATATATATATATATATATATATATATATATATATATATATTTTTTTGGTGGCACTGGGGTTCCTGGAAGCCCTTCTACCTCCGGACTATACTCCCAGACCTATTATACTTTTCATTTTTGGAAACAGGGTCTCTTAAACCAGCAGGGCTGGCTCAAACCAGCATGATCCTCCTGTCTCCGCCTTCCAAGATCAGGGATTACAATCCCGTGCCACCACGCCTGGCTATCTGTACTAATTTTTTATTTGAGTTTTTTTTTTTTTTTTTTTGTCAGACATGATCATGAGATACTGCTCTCTAGAGAGATCTTCTGAGCCAGGCTCTGCACCCTGTGAGTGTCAGGGCAGGTAGCGTCAAACCTCTTGGCTTTGTTGGCTGAACCTGGACTGTATGGTTATGATGCTGAGTATGTTGTGTTAATACGTAAGATGCCATCAATTACTCTGCCCAGATTCCTAGACAATAATTTGCAAATTTATTTTAATTTTTACACTTGCTTATGTGACAACTAAAGGTATTTCACTTTGAAAAACAAAAGGCCTTGGACCATTATTTTCAAGGCACCATCTTTTTCTGTCTCCCTCCACCTTCCTAGAAAGCCTTCATTGCATCTGAGTCCACTTAAGCCAAAGGCAAACAAATGCACTCTGAACAGGACGGAGTTAAAGACACGAACCCCATGGATGTAGCTCAGTGGCAAAATGCCTGCTCTGCAGGTGTGGTGCTTCTGGGTTCGATCCCCAGTTGTTCCAGAAAGACAAAAAGAAGAAAAAAAAAAACTACTTAAAAAATTAGCTAAGAACAACAGAAAAGACACCAACCCCCAAGGCATGGAGAAGTTCTCTTCCTTTGCTCATCCTCCTACCCCCAGTGTCCTCTGTGCTCTTTATTTTTAAAATTTTTTATTTAATTTAATTTTATTTTTTTGGTGGTACTGGGGGGTGGAACCCAGAGGCTTTCTACTTCCGGACTATACCCCCAGACCTATTTTCTATTTTATTTGGAAACAGAGTCTCACTAAGTTGCTGAGAGCCTCACTAAGTAGCTGAGGCTGGCTTCGAACCTGTGCGATCCTCCTGTCTTAGCCTCTCAAGCGCAGGGATTACAAGCATGCGTCACCACGCCCGGCTTGTCCTCTGTGCTCTTTAATTCTGGGGTTCAGCTCCCCTTAATGGCAACAGTTCCATGTAGTTTCCCACAGAAATGATGATTTCAATCCACAGACCAGCTCCCAAATATTCACCATAATACTAACCAAAATTAGAAGAAATAATCATTGTACTTAAGTATATCAACATTAAATAAATATAAAATATATATGAATAAAATAAAAATAAATACATTAAAGTGTTCTACCAACACATCATATCCATAAATTGTATGTATCCACAAATATATTTAAAAAATTAAAACGGTAGAGAGAACAATATATAGCCTACATTGTTCTCTAGGCCCTGCCCTATCTTTCTCCACATCACAAAACAACCTCTCAGAAATACTTTATATGTATGTTGTCACTAACTTCTTTTTTCTTACTCACATTTTGACATATTACAATGTGGTTTCTGTTGACTAATTCTATGTAACCATCTGCCTTTAAGATCTATACTTTTCTAATATAGTGGGGAGATTCAGGCCACATCTTCCATAAATTCATTAATAAATTCATCTACAAAGCAGGTTTATTTATTTGTTTATTTCTATTGGGGATTGAACCCAAGTATATTGGATCACCCATCTATCTCTCAGACATATATATATATATATATATATATATATATATATACACATATACACACTCATATATATATAAGTATTGGTTATGCCCAATGCTTATGTATATAATATTTATAATATATTATATATTGCATGTAATATAAATATAATTAAATATATATTTAGAAACATATATAAATATATATTTAAATATATATTTAGAAATATACGTAAATATATATATTTAGATATATATATATTTAGAAACCAGGTCTCACCAAGTTGCTGAGACTGGTTATGACCCTGTGATCCTTATGGCTCAGTCTCTCAAGCTCTGGTATTATAGGTGTGCACCACAGGACCCAGCTTAAGCAAGAAGTTCATACCCATCACTGCTTGCTGACTGGTATCAACTGGTCCCAATTCTGACAGAGGGATTGTCAATTTGAAAATATACAATGATCATTATTTCATGAAAATAGGCTCTTTTCTATAGATCAGCACTAAAGTTAATTAGGAGGTGATATAAGCAATCATATTTAAAGAGTAGAAATGAATTTTTGGCCTTAGGTGGATTAACCAAAGGAATAAAGCACTTTCAAATATCAGTAATAAAACAAGTTTAACAGTAAGAAAACTTAGTAGAGCAAATAATCTAAGAGAATGCATCGCCAGTAGTAATTATATTTATAGTAACAACAGATGTCAATAAGTTGCTAAAAATATAAATTTTCAATTAAAAAGTTCCAAAAATTGACTGCCATTCTAAGAGAAAGCAATTTAGATCATTATGTCATATCAAATAGGTAAAAAGATCCTTTTGGAATACAAAATCGAAAGTAAAAACTTTTTTTTTGACTAGGCAAGTGTGATTTTCAGTTTTTTATTTTTTTATTTTTGTGTGGAACATATTGAAAATGGCATACATTCAGACTGTGCTTGGTACCCTCCCCCACACTCCCAACAATGAGTGTCCAGGTTACCCATGCTATATTTATATTTTTCACACAAATTTGGATGTAGCTCCTCCATTAATCAACCTCAGCCTTCCTCCTTTCCTATTCTTCCATTCTAGCTTTGGTGAAGTTTCTCCTCCATTGTCTGGAGTCCCTGTTACAGCATATTAGAGAAAACACAAGTCCCTTCTCTGTCTGTGCTTGGCTCGTCTCACTTAACATACTGTTCTCCAGGTCTTTCCATCTTCTTGCGAATGACATGATTTTGTTCTTCTTTATAGCGGAGTAGAATTCCATTGTATGTATTTCCCATAATTTTTCAATCCATTTATCTGTTGAAGGAGACCCAGTTTAGTCCCATATTTTGGATATATGAACCCTGCTGCTATGAACATGGGTATGCATATGTTATTGTACTTCTCTGATTTCAACACTTTTGGACAAATACCAAGAGAAGTACCTTCCCTCTGCAAATCAATCCTGGTCCCTGTTTTCCTAACTGCACTTGTCCTTCAACCCAAGAACACTTTCCAGACGCTGCTTCTCTGACCTGCCTTTAAATGTTGTGTCAACATAGATGGTTATGCCCAATGCAATTATGCCAGGCACAGAAAGACAAATACTGCAGGATCTCACTCATTTGTGGAGTCAATAGAAAAAACAGGTCTCCAGACCATCGAGAAGAGTGGTGGTCAGTAGCAGCAAACAAGTGCGGGAGCCCGGGAGGGATGGGGAGAGCTTGGGCAGTGGGTGCCAAGTTACAGTTGGAGAAGAGGAAGAAGCTCTGGCATTCTACTGCAATGTGTGTGGCTGTGCACAACAATACCTCACTGGGCATTTTCATAAGCTCAAGACAGGGATGTGAGGGTTTTCACTTAAAGATGTGATGAAGGTTCAAGGAGAAATATGTTTAAGTGGATTAAAACATTATTCAGTGTCTACATGTATCAAAACTAACAGGGTATCCCAATAAGCTATCTATGCTTTTAACAGCTATAAATAGATTTAAAAGTTTAAAAAGAATGCAAAGAATTACTAAATAAGGGTCTTCAACAGTAAAAGTTTAATAAACAAAGCAAAATAAGGTGATTTTAAATAAAAAATTTTGTTATATTAATAACAATGTAGAGGTGTACATGATATGGACAGAAAGAGATTTTACAAATATTAAAATAAATAAATATTTAAATAGATAAATAGATACAACTTTATGAATGTAAGTAAATACTTTCTATAGACTTAAATATAATGTTGATTAATAGTCCTGAATACATCTGGCAAAATTAATTTATGTCAGGATTATAGCAGAAATGAGTCTTTGAAAAGGCAGAATTGTGGAAGTGTGATACAGTGAGATCTTCAGTGAGAGTCACTGTCCTGTGGACCAGGTCTCACTCCTTGCTCCTCAGTCCTCCCTGCAAGTTTGCTGATGCAGACAAGGATCTCATGACCTCTGCTCTGACCACCTCCCAGGCACAGGGGACATACTTGTGCCGTCTCAGGTAGAGAGTGATCCTCTGGAAGTAGCTCCTCACAGCCATCAGGGCGGGCTCTGCCACCCCCACCTGCTGCATCTCACAGGCCTCCAGCTCACTCAGCTGCTGGTGCAGGTCAGCCAGGAGTTGGTGCAGGAGGGTCTCCTCCCAAGCGGCAGAGGACTCCTGTGTGCTGAAGAGGTCGAAGACGTGCTGGGTCACCTCCTGCAGGACACACAAGGCTTGAGGCTCCTGCCCCTGCTTGCTGTGAAAGTGCTGCTGGGGGAAGCCAAAGTCCTTTCTGTAGTTCCTGCAGGAGTACAGGGGCCTTGTCCTCAGTTGTGTGAGGAGGGTCAGAGCTGACTGGTCTTGTGTGTCAGGAGCACTCAGGCCCAGGTTATAGTTGTGAGTCAGGTCCCATGCCAGAGAGCAGGTTGCCTTGCAGCTGAGCAGCCCCAGGGCCAGCAGGACAGCAAAGGGCGAGGCCATTGTGGATCTTGCAGATGCTGCTGGCCTGGCTGAGGTGGGTGATCGTGAACCTTCCTCCAGGTTCCATGAAGACCTTGCTTTGTGCATGGTTTTTATATGGGAACCAGTATACTTTCCTTTTTTGAATGCCCTCCCCTCACTTTCTACTTTTGTTTTTGCATTCTCTACTTAGGTTTTTAGAAGTGTTTCTCAATAATTTTGGTTTTTGTTATTGCTTCCTCTTCTTCCATTCCCCTTCTTTCAGGGACTGTTTTTTTTTTTTTAGAAATTTATACCTCATTGGGGATTTTATGAAATTTTATAGTATATTTATAGTCTATACCATTGCTATATCAATCTATAGCATGTATTTATCTTTATTTTGTATATTGTGAACTTCACTCTTTTATTAAGTACAGTTTAAAATACTAAATAAGCTGGTGTAGTGGCTCACGCTTGTAATTCCTGCGTTTGGGAGGCTGATACAGGAGGATTGCACAGTTTTGAGGCCAGCCTCAGCTACTGAGAGCCTCAGTGAGGCTCTCAGCAATTTAGTGAGACCCTGTTTCCAAATAAAATATAAAATAGGTCTGGGAGTATAGCCTGGAGGTAGAAAGCCTCTGGGTTCCAGTACCACCAAAAAAAATTTTAAAAATAAAAAAAATAAAATAAAATGCTAAATAAAACATTGAACAAAAAATAAACTATTGTTATTTAATGCTTTTCCTCAACTATCGGACACCCTTTTGTTTTCTATATCTCAGAGAAAACAGTAACTCTTGACTTTCTGAGAATGACTGGTCTAACTTAAAAATATTGTCTAGTTTCATCCTAGAAACTAGGATCCAAATAACATCATTTTTTTTGTTCTTTATGGCTGAATAAAATGTTATTGAATGTATGTGCCACAATTAATTCAGTTATGTAAACTACTGTTGATGGACACCTAGGTTGGTTCCATAATTTGTTTATTATGAATTGTGCTGTAAAAACATGAGTATGCATGTATCACTATAGTATTATTTTTTCTACATAGATATACAATATTTAAGTCAACTTCATACACTAATTGTGAAACTTTTATTTCAAGCTGAATTAAGAATGCAAAAGTTACACTACAGTTAAATTATTTTGACATTTAACTTTATAACTCAATTTTCAGACTGACTTTAATTGGTTATATGTACTTAAATAAGTTGTAGCATATCCAATTATTTTGTAAATTAAATCTTTCAAAATCGTAGCAGTATAGTGATGTAACAATACTTCAGAATCTATATAATGTTTTTTAAAGAAAGAGAAAAAATTAAATTATTTCCTTCATGTTGATTTTTGATATACCTATATTTTGATTTTGCTTTATATGACAAATTACTCTGTGTGCATTTGTGTGTGTGTGTGTGTGTGTGTGTGTGTGTGTGTGTGTGTGTGTTTACTGAATATTGAACCCACAGGCACTCTACCTCTGATCTACACACCCAGCCCCATTTTATGTTTATCTTTGAAATACGGTCTTGCTAGATTGATTAGAGTCTCACTATTTTCTAACGCTGTTCTTGAACCTGTGATCCTCCTATCTCAGCCTCTAAAGTACTGGAGTTACAGGCATGTACCACCATGCCCAGCTGAAAAGTAACTTTTTAACATCACTAGCTGTTAGATATTCAGACATAGGCTTCCACCATTTTTTCTGTCCACCATTTGACAAACTTATTTATGTGTTTTAAATATTCTGTAGAATTATATAATAAACTATAAATTATTTGCCCTTAATTCTCAAAGCTCACTTCATATTCAGAAGCTCTGGGGCAAAATGTCATTGGTGTTAGCGAGGTAACCTGTATGAGCGCACTCATAACCAAAGGTCACCTCTCACAAGATGACTGAGATGGAGCCGATGAAGATAAAATTCTCCATCTACTCATTGTAGGTTCTGATCTTGCATTGCATGTGTTTTTTTCCATCTTTCATCAAATCTATATCAATACTACCCATGGATCACATAAGAAAAACCAACAAGGAAAAAGGAATACTAAGGAATAAGATTTTTTTTCAATAGGGTGACCTATAGAGAGCCATGAACGAACACTTGTGAAATCTAACATTTATTCACACACCAATATTTAAGTTATATGTCTTTGAAAGTGATATCATATGCAGTGACTATATCTAACTCAAAAAATATTACAAATTTGAATCCTTCTTTGCATATTTTCAATAGAGTTCAATTTTCCAAAGGACTTTAATAGGTTCAAAGTCAGGTAGACTTTTACCAAACAAAAGCAAACATCTTTGTCCTGAATTTGTAACCAATTATTGAGTACTATCATGTGAAACATGAACCTTCAGTCCCAATCCTGAATTCTGGATTTACTATTTAAAAAATTCTCCATTAGAAGCTAGTTCACATCAAACTTTTAGATTTCTGCTCTTTCAGTGGTATTGTGGGACCATCTTTAACAAATCTGCTCTTTAATAAATGGACTCTGTCTTATTTACTGAGTGGGATGGTTATCTGGACTGTCAGCTTGACTGGATCATGAAACCCCTAAAATTATGTGACTTTGGGTTTGTTGATGAGATGATTGGTTTATGTAATGGCAGTTTGAAGGGGAAGTCCTGCTCTGAGAGTCAACAACAGATAGGTGCGGGACCTGGATAAAAGGAGAAAGCCACATGGACGCATGGGTGGGTTTTCCTGAAGAAAGTCTGTCTTTCTTCCTGAAGAAAGCTGTCTTCCAGAAGAAAGCCTGTCTGCTTTCATCTGATATAGAGCTTTAGATCTTCAAAATAAATGTTCACCACCATTTATCCCAATAATTCCTGGTCTTCCCATCTTGAACTGGGACTAAATTAGTGGTTGCTCTGCTTTGTAGACTCCAGGTCTTGGACCTCTCAAACCAGCTGCTGGTTCCTCCAGCCTTCCACATGCAGTTGGAAACTTGGGACTACACTGCTTTGGACTGTAAGTTAATTCAATAAATTAACTTTTTCTATATATTTGTCCTGTGAGTTCTGTAACTATAGTAAGCCCTGACCAACACATTGAGATATAATCAACATTTCTTTCAGTATAATTACTCAAGAAATAATTTTTATTGAAGCAGTTCTCAGATTTTTCTCTTCCTAATAAAAGGTGTACATGAATGACACAAATGTTTCAAGATGCCATGCTTTATCATGGTCACAATTGCTAGGATTTTAATAAATAATGGGTAATATTTCCATCTACTCATTGACAATAATGCCAACTAAGTTTATTGTTGAAACCACTAGAATTCTAGTTCCTTGAAGGTGCACATGTTTCTGAGGATTCTAATTGTGAAGCAGTATAGTTTCCATCCTGTACCTATTGCCATATTAAACTCACAAATACTGCCTTATTTTCTCTTTAAAAATAAAAGTCTCGTTGAGGGTCCACTTTCTTGACAGATTAAGCAATAAAAAATCATCTATTAATGCTTTTAAAAGCAAAAGGGTGTAAAATATCTGCTACCTAATCTATAAGCCACAAGAATTAAAATATTAATGCTAAAAAAAAAAAGTCTCTAGCCTGGGGTCATAGGTGGATCTACATATCTACACAGAAACTCTCCCTGATTTCCATAGCTCACAGCATCAGGCAAAATACCACACTACTTTCTTGGGGGCAGAGGTCCTATGTCCTCATCACCATTTATCTATCCTTTTTCCCTTGTTAAGTATATACCAAATCCTTTAAATTTATTGTAAACTGTAAATAAAATCAAGTAAGTCATCCGATTTACTACAGTGTCAAATCCAATAAAATACTCAGGAACAAGCTTAACCAAGGAGATAAAAGACATTACATGAACAGCACCAAGTATTGCTGAGGAAATTGAAGAAGATACAAAGCAATGAAAAGACATCCTGTATTCATGGTTTGGAAGACATAATATTTTGGGGATATTCATAATACTCAAAGAAATCTACAGATAAAAATATGAGTCATAATAGTGCCCAAAGGCTATCTGAAAGTTTTTATGGAATCTCAAAGAACCAGACTAGCCAAATCAGTCTTGAGAAAGAAAAAAAAAGTAGAAGCCTCAGCCTTCCTTTATAATAGGTTTCAGGACCTAATATAAAGCAACAGGAATTGAATTGTTATCATTAAGGCATAAGCCTAGACATATAGACCAATGGCATATTACAGAGAGCCCAGAAATAAACATTCACACATATGGTCAAAAGATCCTTGTCATCAACAAATGATGTTGGAAAAACTTTATATCTACATACAAAAGAAGAAAGTTGGATGCTTACCTTAAACCATGTACTAAATTCAACTCAAAATAGATTACCTTCTGAAACAGTCCTCTCCAATCATTGCTAAATATATATCCATCTCTGCCTGGAATACTGTTGTTTATGTATCAAAGGCTGGGCCTCTGGAACATCTCTCCCTGCACCTTGGCGAACTGCTAGCCCCTGGAGCAGCCTCTGCCCGTCCAGTACTCCACAGGCTGCTGTGCTCTTGAGTCATTTATGTGGGTAAAACTGATGCTGTCCATGTCTCTGTGGGAGAACTCTGTGCTCCTGACCTCCATGTCCATCTCCTCACTCGTCAGAGAGTCAGGAGGATTCTAATCCAGGCATCAAATCTAATAATCTGAAGTGACAGTGGACTCAGTTGGTGTTGCTCCAAGTCCCAAGGATTTGCTCCTTCCTGGCCCTTCCCAGCACAGCCCACAGGCCCAGGGGCAGTCGTGCTCCCTCTCATATCTTGTGCTCCCCCTGAGCTCTAAGGACCTGGTCCAGGCAGCTGATTCCAGGCTCATCCTCACTTGGAGTGATAGTGAGACTTCCTCCTGATCTTACGGTCAAAAGATAAAATTGAGAGTGGGAGGAAGTTGTAAAACAGACAAGATTTTCCTAAGAAGCACTCAATGCACATCAAACAGAAAGTCCCCTGATCCCTGGTGGGCAGGCCCTGTGTCCCACCATGTGTCCTGCAGAATCTGGGGTGGGGAGGTGTAGGGCCAGGGAGCTCTGTGCTGATTATCAAGCTGGAGATGGAGACACATCCTGACCCTTTCCCACTCCACAGAGCTGTCCTCTGCCCTAAGAACACATGACCTGCCTGAGGCTGGGATATTTTCTCCTTCTAAGATGCAAACACCAGGAAAATGGGTTCATTCTAGTACTGGGAACAATGTTTTTTTAAGAAAGAGCCTGTTTTTCTTTTTGCCTTTTAGCTCTGTGAAATCAAATAACCACACACTCTCCATGGGAGGAGACAGACCTCTGCCTGAACAGTGAAGCCCGCTCTCCATAGATTTGCCCTTGTCTTCCTCTGTGACAGGCAGCAGGTAACTCTTGTCTCCTGGGAATCTGGTAATAATCCCAGAGTAAAAACAGGTCTTGCTTTTTACTTCCTTTCAGAACCAGTTCCTGTTAGATCAGTGAAACAGAGAATCCCCTCATTTCCAGAAATCTGCAGAAGATGAAAGGAAAAAAGCCAGGTATATAGGAGTTCATGAGAAACTTAGAGCTTTCACTCAAATTTTGCTTTTCCTTTGTGGCTTTTTACTCTCAGGGGAAGCTTGACACCCAAGGAAGAGAAAACAGCCCTGTGCATCTGCAGGGCTCTTAATGATGTTTGCCTGTAGATGACACAGTGGGGAATTCTAGAGGATGAGAAAGCAAGAATTGTGATTTCCTAATGAGAGAGAGAGAGTGGTCCAGCAGAAGAGGGAGGAAAAGGGAAGTGGACCAGGCAGTCAGCAAGGAACACTCAACAGGTCTCACTGCAATTTAGGAGACTAACTTTTCCTTCAGCAGTTTTCACAAGTGGCCATTTCCTGCCTGAAGACACCCACCAGACTTCTCTTCCATTGAAAGGTGACCGACCTCAGGACTCTCCGCAACTCATCACAGGATCTCTTCCTCCCTCTTCAAGTCATGTTCTTTCCTGAAGCGTTGTGAAGACATGTGGAAAAGCTCACTATTCTGATATATGTCTTCCATAAAATATGCTAACCATTATGACTGTCAGAAAATGGTCTTCTCAGGCAGTGGTGGAATTTCTGCATAGATCAGAAAGCTGCCCCAGCCTGGGTGGCTGCCTTTGTCACAGGTGACCACCATGGAGAGCTCTCCCCTGAGTGTTCAGGGGCCTGCACGCACTGCATCCTGCTTTCTGTTTCCCTTAGGTACGGCTCCAGGTACAGCACATGCAATGGAACGTCAGGAGAGCTCTCTAGCAGGTGTTTCTGCAAAACCTACACAGTTTATTTAACTTCTGCTTTCTACTAGTGGCCTTCTGCCCTTCAGGAAACCATTAAGTTGAACCAGAGCACAATAGAAAGTGGCTTTGCATGAATGGACAGGAGGGGAAGGGGGAGAATGACATGGTCCCATGAGAATTCCAGCTGAGAGGAAGAAGACTCTGGTGCTAGGGGAGTGTGTGCTGGAATGCTGAGGGCCAGAGTGGGAACAGGCCAGGAGCCAGGGTGAGACTAAGCACTGTGCTTTTTCTGCGCTTTCATCTAAATATTTTTAGATGCTTTCCACTTTTAGATATTTATACAAACCACTATTTTCTGACTCAATCCAAGTAGAACACTTCTTTACATTGAAAGACAATGTTTTTGGTCTTTCAAAATTTCATGACAGAGCTCTGGATCATTAGGTCATTCCTTTGGTCATTCTATTACTGAAAGGCTGGGCACACATGTATGAATTTTATAGAAAGACAATATTCTCTTAGGCAGTGGAGGAAAATGGAAAATAATTCCATATTTATGATGATGATGATGATGGTGGTGGTGGTGGTGGTGGTGGTACTGGGGTTCCAAGAAACCCTTCTACCTCCAGGTTACACTCTCAGACCTATTTTTATACGTTTTTCTTATTTGGAAACAGGGTCTCTTAAGCCAGCACGGCTGACTTCGAACCTGCGCAATCCTCCTGTCTCCTCCTCCCAAGTGCGGGGATTACAAGCGTGCGCCACCATGCCCGGATAATTCCATATTTAAATCATTAATCTATAGACAATACCTGTACTAAATGCTTTGAAATATCTGCTTCTTTGATATCTGAAACTCTAGATATTTTGACCCATTTTATTTACTTATTTTATTTTACTTACTTATTTATTTGGGATACTGCAGCTATAACCCAGGTATATTCTACATTTGAGCACCACTGCCAACCCTACTTTGTTTTTCGTTTTGAAACAGGGTATCCACTAAGTTGCTGAGGCTGGTCTGGAGCCTGCAATCTTCCTGCCTCATTCTCCCAAGTACTAATGTTACAGGCATTTGGCACTATAGTGCACTCCATTTTATTTATAAGACAATTGGCTTGAAGAGTTAAAGTGGGCTGCTGAACATTAACCCTACAACAAGCAGAATGGAATTTCAAGGTACAATTCTTTATTCTGATTTATGATATAATATATAATTTTTGCTATTTTGGATTCCTGATATAATTGTTAAATTCACTTTACTCTGATATTATACACACGTCCCGCTCCCACTTTGAATTCTCCTGGCTTATGATGTATTTTCACCTCTTTTGGACACTTTTTTTTAGTATTGAGTAACAAATTTACTGATCCAGTTTCTTACTTTCATTTTAAAAGAGAAGTATGTCAGTTTTGTGTCTATGGTAATTTGGTTATATTTGTACTCACATGGCATTTAAATATTGATAAGTCAGAAATTATAAGTAGTAATGCAAATAATTCCTGTGATATCTAAACATTCACAAAATAAAATATTATATGCAGCTAAATTAAAACTGTGTGACAATGACATAAATTAAATAATTCAATTAAACTAATAATTTCAGGAAGCATTATCATCAGTAACAATGAGATATTTTGATGAAGGATTAAATTAGCTATATTTCTGCCTATAAAAATTAACAAAATTCAAGCGGCTTACTGGTTTTCAATATAGTGTTAATGCATAGATGATTACAATTGGAAGTAACTGTCACAATTAAAAATAAACATATTAATGATACATATTATTTTCACTACAGCCATTGCATTAAGTCTTTTCAGAAGAAAATGTTGCAAAATGAGAAAACTATGCACAGAAAAATAGTGCACAGGCTTTCCCAGACTCCCTGTCTTTCATTCTCTACCTCTGAGTCACTGACTTCTCTCTTACCTATACTTCCAACTCTCCTTCGGATCAGGGCTTTGCAATTAAGCATCTTGGTTCATCTTTCTCCCATATACAGAAAACATGTGATGCACTGAAATCAAGCATATGATGCTAAATAAAATCAATCAGAGTGTATTTCTAAAAAACCTCTTTTCCAAGAATTTGAAGTCTTTTATTTTTATTTAATATTTTTGAGAAAATTGTTGTCTTATTTATTCTAAATATTTAACTTTGCTTCACCTAGAGGTGAGACTCAAAGCAGTAAAATAAAGAGAAAGACAAAAAAGGCCAGAAACATTATTTTCTTTTTTTTCTCTTTCTTTCTTTCTTTCTTTCTTTCTTTCTTTCTTTCTTTCTTTCTTTCTTTCTTTCTTTCTTTCTTTCTTTCTTTCTTTCTTTCTTTCTTTCTTTCTTTCTTTCTTTCTTTCTTTCTTTCTTTCTTGTTTTTTTGGTGGTACTGGGGTTCCTGGAAGCCCTTCTACCTCCGGGCTACACTCCCAGACCTATTTTTACATTTTTATTTGGAAACAGGGTCTCCTAAGCCAGTTCGCGTGGCTGGATTCGAACCTGCGCGATCCTCCTGTCTCTGCCTCCCAAGCGCGGGGATTACAAGCGTGCGCCACCACACCCAGCCAGAAACATTATTTTCAATAATTTTCCATACACCACTCTTTCTGTCTCCTGTCCACATTACTAGAAAGTTGTCATTGCATTTGAGTCTCTGGAAGCAAAAGGAACAGGATGGAATTTAAAGACACCAGCTCTTTATACGGCAAGGAGGCCATGAGATCTTCTCTTCCCTTGCTCGCCCTCCTCCTGGCGAGTGTCCTCTGTGCTCACAGGTCCTGAGTCCAGCTTTCTTAAGGGCGCCAAGTCCATGTGCTTTCCCACAGTAGTGATGGTTTCAATCCGCAGAGCAGCACCCTCACATTCACCATAATACTAACCAAAATTAAAGGAAATCATTGTTCTTAAACATATCAGCATTTATAATAAATGAAAGGTAAATGTATTCACGTGACTTACCAATACATCAAATCCATGAAATCTATCTTGCCAAAAATGTAATTATTTATTTATTTATTTATTTATTTATTTATTTATTTATTTATTTTTGCAGGTCCGGGGATGGAACCCAGGGGTATTCGACCTCCGAGCTACACCCCCAGTACTATTTTTTATTCTTTATTTTGAAACTGGGTCTCACTATGTTGTGGAGGGCCTCACTAAGTAGCTGAGGCTCCCGCGAACCGCGATCCTCCTGTCTCAGACTCCCAAATGCTGGGATAACAAGTGTGCACCACCACACCCAGCTTCAAAAATGTATTTTAAAAAGGTGCACACTTGTAATCCCAGCATTTGGGAAGCTGAGACAGAGGGATCACGGTTCAGGGTCAGCCTCAGCTACTTACTGAGGCCCTTCGCAACTCAGTGAGACCCTGTCTCAAAATAATAAATAAAAAATGGGGGTGTAGCTCGGAGGTCGAATGCCCCTGGGTTCCATTCCCAGTGCTGCAAAATAAATAAATAAATAAATAAATAAATAAATAAATAAATAAATAAACTTGTAGAGAGAAAAAATATCTTACATTCTGCTTCAGATTCCATCCTATTTTTATCCGCATCAGAAAGCAACCTCTCAGAAATCCTTTCTATATATGTGATCTCTGTTTTCTTTGTTCTTTTGTATCTTTTTTGCATATGGTGATATGGTTCCCACTGATTAATTCTACTCATTCTCCCCGTCACTAAGATCACCACTGCTGTGCACTTTTTTGATGTAGTTGCAAGTTTCAATCCGCCCTGTCCTTACGTCCATTGAATTTCTCTTCTAAGAAACTTTGATTATTTTTGGTTTATATTGTTACTGAGGCGTGAACCCAGGAGCATTTACCTCCCATCTACACCTTCACATCTTTTTATTTATTTTTAGTTTTTAATTTTAAACTGTGTCTCACTAAGTTGCTGAGGCTGGCCTCAAACTATGATTTCCATTCTCATCCTCCCAAGCACTGGAATGACAAATGTGCACCCCATGCCCAGCTTAAGGAAGTTTATTTTCTTAAGTCCACTTTTACCATCATCATGCATTCTAGTTGCTATAATGTGAGGCTCTTCCACCCTGCTTCCTTCACGGCTCTTCTCTTCTCCCTCTTTAAACATGGAGGGTCTTCAGGATGAGGCTGAAGTCTCTTTCTTCGTCCACACTCCCACCCACAAGACCTCCGCCATTGCTGGTCGGTTAGTTGTAGATATGAAACTTCGGACGGTGCATTTGCACTTAGAGGTGGATCCATCAACTTGTCTTCTGCGTTAGATGACATCTTGTTGGCACCTGTAAGGCCCGTCATGCTATGTTCTACCTTCTACAGAGAAATGTCATTATTTTTCTTCTCCTTATAGCATTTAAATAACTGATACTAAGTATGATTATGGTTTTATAATTTCTTTCCCTATAGAAATCAAAGACACAAGAGAGCAGAAACTAGATTTGTCTTGCTCATGTCGGTAGCATGAGACAACATACAACCTGGCTTCAAAGAAATAAATTTGTACATATAATATAACTTTAATGTATCTATTAACTCTACCATTTTTAATGAAGTTGCATAATCGGGCCTGAGGTTTCCTTTTAAAGAATAAACATGCAAGGAACTTTTTCTTAGTAATAATTTAATGAAGAAAGCAAAATAAGAAATTCACCAAATACAAACAGAATGTTTTGTTATGTCAGCTGCATTATAAAGTACAAATGCAATTATATAGGCAACAATAATTTATATCTTATAAATATTATAAAAATAAATATTTAAATAAAATAGAGGGATATATTCTCTTGCTCATAACATGTAAGGAGTAACTTTAGGCTTAAAACTCCAGATTTGGCAAATTGATAGATTTTATGTTGTGATTGTAATAAAAATGAGAGTCATATAAAGGATAGAATTGTGGAAGTGTGATGCAGTGAGATCTTCAGTGAGAGTCACTGTCCTGTGGACCAGGTCTCACTCCTTGCTCCTCAGTCCTCCCTGCAAGTTTGCTGATGCAGACAAGGATCTCATGACCTCTGCTCTGACCACCTCCCAGGCACAGGGGACATACTTGTGCCGTCTCAGGTAGAGAGTGATCCTCTGGAAGTAGCTCCTCACAGCCATCAGGGCGGGCTCTGCCACCCCCACCTGCTGCATCTCACAGGCCTCCAGCTCACTCAGCTGCTGGTGCAGGTCAGCCAGGAGTTGGTGCAGGAGGGTCTCCTCCCAAGCGGCAGAGGACTCCTGTGTGCTGAAGAGGTCGAAGACGTGCTGGGTCACCTCCTGCAGGACACACAAGGCTTGAGGCTCCTGCCCCTGCTTGCTGTGAAAGTGCTGCTGGGGGAAGCCAAAGTCCTTTCTGTAGTTCCTGCAGGAGTACAGGGGCCTTGTCCTCAGTTGTGTGAGGAGGGTCAGAGCTGACTGGTCTTGTGTGTCAGGAGCAGCCAGGCCCAGGTTATAGTTGTGAGTCAGGTCCCATGCCAGAGAGCAGGTTGCCTTGCAGCTGAGCAGCCCCAGGGCCAGCAGGACAGCAAAGGGCGAGGCCATTGTGGATCTTGCAGATGCTGCTGGCCTGGCTGAGGGGGGTCACTGTGAACCTTCCTCCAGGTTCCATGAAGACCTTGCTTTGTGCATGGTTTTTATATGGGAACCATTATACTTTCCACTTTCTGAATGCCCTCCCTCACTTTCTACTTCTGTTTTTGTTTTCCTTTATGGATTCTCTACTTGGGTTTTTAGAAGTGTTTCACAACCATTTTGGTTTTGATTATTGCTTCCCCTTCCTCTGTTCTCCCCTTCAGAGACTATATTTTTTAGAAATGTATTCCTCATTGGGGATCTTACTCTATTTTATAGCATATTTATAGTCTATATCAATGCTATATCAATGTATAGCATGTATTTATCTTTACTTCTGTATTGTGAACTTCACTTTTATTAAGTACAGAGTTTAAAATTACTAAATAAAACATTGAATGAAAAATCATTATTTATTGTCATTTAATGTATTTCCTCAACTATCTGACATCCTTTTGTTTTCTACATCTCAGAGTAAACAATTAACTCTTGACTTTCTGAGATTGCCTGATCTAACTTCACATAATATTCTCTAGTTTCATCCTAGAAACTAGGATCCAAAGGACACCATTTGTTGTTCTTTGAGGCTGAATAAAATGTTATTGAATGTATGTGCCATAATTAATTCAGTTATGTATACTACTGTTGATGGACACCTAGGTTGGTTCCATAATTTGTTTATTATGAATTGTGCTGTAAAAACATGACTATGCATGTATCACTATAGTATTCTAACTTCAGTTCCTCTGGGAAGATACCATGGAGTCATATGGCTGAGTCATATGGTGGTTCCATTTCTAGTCTTTTGAGGAACTTTCATACTGATCTCCAAAGTGGTTGTACTAATTTACAATCCACCCTCTTTACTATAAAGTCAAGCAATGTTGTGTAATAGGAGTGCATCTGCAAATTGGCAACCTAGATTTTTTCTGACTTTTCTTGCAGTTCCACATTTAGATGTGCAGGCTCGCCTGCCTCCTGGTGTCACACAATACACAGAGGGAGTGATGGGAGTGGGGGCTCTAGGCCATTGAGCATCAGGGACTCATTGTGACCAACTCTTTCCTCATGGAGCTAACCAGTGTCCAAAGAGCTCATGACCTGCCCGAGGCTGGGAGTTGTTTTCCCATTCACGGTGCAAACACCAAGGAAATGGACGCCTTGAATATTGGGGTCTATTCTTTCTATAAAAGAGCCCATTTTATCTCCATATTTAAAAAAAAAAAAACTTTTACCAAGAGAAAAAAATTCTACACAGAAGGTCTTGTCCTCTGTGGTCTTGGCCAGTGGTCGGCCCTCTCCTGTAATAGCTCCCAGAGGAAAGTGAACTCTTCTTTCTGTTTCCTTTTATCTCTCTCCTCATAGCTATTATTTACGTCATTGTAAAAAAAGACATTTCTTATTTATAAAACTATTTACCAGGAGGGCAGAAAGCCCCTCAGATGAGGGTTTCAGGCAACCCTAGAGCTTTCAGCTTTCACACAACTTTTGCTTTTATTTGGTGGCATGAAAAAAAAAGAAAAAACGACAGCCAGAAACCAGGATGGGACAGGAAGCAGCTGTGTGAATGAGCTGGGTGGTTACTGAGCAGTGAGTGAGGAGAGCAGCTGGGGACTTTGCACTGAGGAGGGGGAGGCTTCTGTGAATGGGGTGGGAGAATGGCATCCAGGAAAGTAGGGAGGAGAGAGAGGGTGGCAGCTGTCAGAATCCACCAATGAAATAGGTGTATGCAAATGTACACATATATGTGTGTTATGAATTATATATCACTACTATGTATCTTACACTATTTTATGTATTATTCACACATATACATAAATATGTAAACATATATATAGATATGAGCTTTCTACTTTAGTTTAAGATATTAATCCTTGTAAAAAGATATTCACAGCCATCGATTTAGACTGATTATCAGTAAGACTTATCTTCACTATGAAATGTATCTAATGTGAGTCTCCCCCAGGACAGGTTTCATTTCTCTTTTTTTTTATACTGTTGGCATATTACTGTCAGTCACAGAGAGATGAATAGGAGAGCCCACTATTCATATATGCATGTATAAATTTAAAAAACAGCTGGGAGGTAAAATGTCCCTAGGTTCCAGCTCCTGGACCACAGCAGAAGGAACAGGAAAGGACTCAGCACAGCCCGAGCTCTGCAGTCTGGTGTCTGCTGCATCAGCTCTGCCAAGGCACCTCTTATGGAAGTCACCATGGCGTCCACGTCTCCTGATGTCCTGGGACAGGTGAGTCCTGACATTCCCCACATGCACCACTCAGTCGTTAGCACAGTGCTTTCTCCTCCAGGACTTCTGAGGATTATTCTCCACTGTTGTCTCCTAACTGCACTTGCTGCCTCATCCCTGAGCCCTTCCCAGATCTTCTTCTCTTCCCTACTTGTAAAGTGAAGGTCCTCCTAAGCGTCTTCTCATTCTACACTCTACTCATAAGGAACCACAAGCATTCCCACTATCCAGTGCCCCAATATGCAGCAAACTATGGCAAATTACCTTCTCCAGCTGTGCATTGTGGGAGAATCCACAGCCCCATTAGTTTCACAGAACGTTTATGAGGGTCATCGGCTTTCTTTTCTTGACATCTCTCTTTTACATTTCTGGTGAGAATCGCTTATCCTCCATGTGTCCTTTTAGCATGAAACATGACAGAAATTTCATAAGCATACGTATTGCTTTAAATTTCTTTTTCTTCACAACTGAAAGATCTCAGAGTATAGTTTTGGCACTTTCTGTCTTTACCTGTATATGCTCAAAATAATCACAATATGTGGCAAAGAAGTGTGAAACTTGCCTGTGGAACTTGACTGGAAGACATGGGTGAGTTGGATTCACGGTACAATCTTCAGTTTGAGTTGCACATTCAGGCTATTCCGATACTTTAAAATAAATTAATCCAATAAGTTTTTGGATGACAATTTAATAACTTAAACTAAAAAAATCATACAAAATACTGAACATATTTTTATGTTTTCCATTTGACATATTTTTATATATTATAAAACTAGCCATCAAATGTGAAAAGTCCTACTTTAAATAAAATACACAGTATAACTTCAATAAGGAAGATGAATGAATATAGAAATGCATCAGAGCCCTTAGCTTTCTAATCAGTTATTTTAAATTCTTGTTCTCTTTATTCCAAATTCACTGCCATTGCCAAAGTCCTGCTTTGATGCTTACTATCCTTTTAAATATCTTTCCCCCTGTAGTATGCCTTGTAAGGTTTTGTTCAATGCCATAGCTGATGTGCTGGGTAAAAGAAGCTGAGGGATATCAGCCCTAGTGTGAGGTTTTGTTTTCATCTGCCAGAGGTAGGTCTGTGTTTACTATTGCGGTGGTTGTAGTCAGAGACTAACATTTCCCAAATCCTTGCACTTCTTGGTTTTCTTTTCAGAGTCTTCTTTGTAGATATCCTTTGACAGTTTGTTTTGTTTTGAGTTGTGTACCTCATTATTATACAGAATTCCTATGGGTGTGGAGGTGGGTGTGGAGGGAGGGAAGGTGCTTTATAATTCCAAAATTAGGTCTTAGTTCTTTAGAGAGTTTTTGTCCCTGGGCTATGACCTACACAAGTCTTCTTGGCTTTTCAAGCAGTTTTTTCAGGTGAGACCAGGAGGTGAAAAAGGATTGGAGTTGGGCATTTTCTTCTGTGTAGAAGACTGGAGGGGCTGGAGTGGAATCATTCTCTTGCCTCAGGTGGGTCTGTCTCAGGTGAAATTGTTTCCCTGAGGGCAGGCCTGTGTTAAGAAGGACAGAACACTCAGAGTTTTTCAGAATATTTTTTTTCTTTCTGTTCAGGAAGTATCAGGGGAATCTGCTGGGATCCTGAAGGTAAAACACAAAGGTATTTGCTGCCTCCTAACATTGGGCTCCCTGGAGTTTTTTTTTTTTTTTACTCTGGAGCTCATGATTTCAGAACTTTTTCAATTAAAATTGAAGTTTATCTACCCAGAGATGCTCCCACTGTGGTCTTCTCTTTCAGGTATCCCACATATCCTCCATTCTCTCTAAGAATCAGACCTGTGGCTACATGTGTGAGCTCAATTATTTGATGTATCTAAGTAGATTGTCAGTTTTGAGTTTATTCGTTGTATTGTTATTGTTATTGTTATTATTAGTTGTGAGGATGGGAGTGACAACTTTAATATTGGTGACAATTGGAACTGGTATGCAGAAGTCCCTCCAAGTTCCCCCAAGTATATAAATACATACATAAAATAGATTTTTTTCTTAAAAAGAGATGCCCTTAGTGATCGTTTTAACAAGGATTTTTTAAGAACTTTGAGCAATTACCCAGTCATTTCTATGTCAAATTAATATACAAGACTCTTTAAAATGACTGAACATTTGAGTGTGTGACTTAGTTAATGAATTGAAAAGAATAATTTCCTAGTCTTCATTCTTACATCTTAATCTTTATGCAAATTTGATGATGAGCAGAAAGATCTCATGGTTTCCACTCGATAGTTTCCCAAGCACAGTCTCTATTTCTTCTTTTCAGATACAGATGGATTCCTTTGAAGAAACTGTTCACCTCTAGAGTAAGGTCCTTGGCTCCCAGAGGATTCCCCTCAGTCCTCTTTTATGCACTGAGTAGGTCTGCAGATCCTTCAACTGCTGGTGGAGTGCAGTGTGGATTTTGTGTGGGAGGGAGGTGTTTCAGATGGCAGAGGAGCGCTCTGAGTGGCTGAAGATCTGCTGTAGCATCCTGTGCAGAACACACACAGCCTGGGCCTTCCTGAACTTGCTGCCATGCACCATCCCTGGGGGAACCTGAAGTATTTTTGTGCTTCAGGAAGGAAGAGGAGGTTTTCCTTATTTGGCCCAGAAGCATCTCTCCCTGTACACAACTCTGAGGCAGTTTAGAGGCCACTATTTAGACCATCAACATTGGTAAGTAATGGGGTCTTGGAAAAGCTGATAGCCTGGATGAGGTGTGTGTCTGTGTGAATCTTGGCCTTGGGTTCGCTGAAGGTCTTTTACGTGCCTGTCTTAGATAGGAATATATAATGTCAATAAATTATTGCTTCTAATCCACCCTGCAACCTATTTCAGAATGGTTTCTGTTGATTACTTCAACCCAAACACCTGTCACTAAATTCATTATAACCATCTATTTTCACAAAATAGTGGGCAATCCCAACCCACATTTGACATCAGTATGTTGATTCTTATTAGTAGTTTTGGTCTTACTTATGATTGTCTCTGCATTCTCTCATGTATACATACTTCTAAAGTATAGATAGTCTAATTCTGCTTTTTTTTAAAATTGCAAGACAGTATTTATTTAAAGCATCCTATCATATCAAACTACAAACTCTATCTACTCAAAGAGCGTCTTCCTTTAATTCTTAGTTACTTTCACTTTTCTCTTAGTTTTCAAGTTGTCTGTCATGGCAAACTTCAGGAAAGGTCTGATCATTAATAAGTACAGCTCAGTCCTGTTTCATTTGTAACTCTCTTTAAAGTTGAATGTCATAAGAATGAATTTTAAGACTTTCGCATTCTATATAGATTTTCCACGTGATTTTTTTTTGTTTCTTAGCATTCAGTTCATGTCAATTGTAGCCTCTTATACTCAATTGTCAATAGACATTGGAGAGGACATCTGCATTTTTAATTTTTTAATCTGACTTGCTCCAAATTCTGCTGAGAGAAATTCTGTAGTTTATCTTCTTCTCATGATATTGTTTAACGTAGGAAATATTATGAATATTGATTTATTATTATTTTTTCTTTTTATATTTATTATTTATCATTTTTATACTATGTTTCTTAAAAATGCAGGACATGGAAACTGGAATCATATCTATTATGTAATTTCCATATCCAAAGGCAACATACATCCTGATTTAAAGGAAGTCTATTTTTACTTATAATGTAAATTAGATAATGTTGGATAAATAACTAGCATCATCCATTCTTTAATCAGTTTGCAAAATCAGACTTAGAATTCCTCTTTAAAGCATTTTATGGGGTTGATAACCAGAATAATAAAGAAGTACAAAAATTTAATACCAAAACATGAAATAACTCAAATTATAGCCAATAGGGCTAAATAATAGATTGTCAAAAAAAGACATGTTAATAATCACCAGATGTGGGAAAAAATTCCCAAGATTACTGATTATCAGTGAATGCAAAAGAAATGTACAAAGAGCTATTACCTCCCTCCATTAAGAATGCTATTAATAAAATTACTAAATGTAGCTAGTGCTGGGGAGGACGTGGAGAAAAGAGAATCCTTCTACATTGTGAGTAGGAATGTAAATTAGTAGAGATGTTATTAAAACCAGTATGGAGATTAAATTAAAAATAGAGCTATGATATGATCCAACAATCTCCATACAGGGTCTATTTCTAAAGGACATGAACTCAGCATATCCAAGAGACATCTGCCCTCCCACACTCATTGTAGCACTAGGCATGATAGTCAAGACAGGGAAACGGTGAGTGTTCATCAGCATGGGAGGGTTTAAAGAAAATGTGGTCACATGCACAAAAAAATACTATTCAGCCGTGAGGATAATGGAAGCTAGCCATTTGCATCAGCATGAATGGGACTGGAGGTCATTATGTTGAAAGAGTCAGGAACAAACAGACCATAGTGCACCATCACACTCACAGGTAGAATCTAAAAAAAGGTATCTCATAGAAGTTGAGCTTAGAATGGCAGTTACCAGAAGTTTGTGAGAATGGAAAGCTGAGGAGGGATAGGACAGGGATATCAGTGCCTAATGAGTGGCAGTTGTGTAGGATCAACAAGCTCTTGCGAGCTATTACACGAGATGGTAACTACATATAACAACAATGCCCTGTAATTTTGAAAGGCTAGAAGAAGTGATTTTGAAGGTTTTACAATTGGGAAATAATGAACTTTCAAGGAGATATGTATGTTTTACCTAAACATTATACCATGGGTACCTAATATTGAACATAACATGGTATCCCATTAATGTGTATAAATTGTGTGTTTTATGTAATCAGTTCAAAGATAAAAACTAAAATTAAGAAGGAACAAGAATTCAAGAGTAGCCGGGCGTGGTGGCGCGGCTTGTAATCCCAGCATTTGGGAGACTGAGACTGGAGGATGGCAGTTTGCAGACAGACTCAGCTAGTTAGTGAGGCCCTCCACAACTTGGTGAGACCCTGTTTCAAAATAAAGAATAAAAAAATAAGCAGGGATGTAGCTTGGAGGTCAAATGCCCTGGGTTCAATCCCAAAACCTCAAAAAACAAAAAAAGAATTAGAGAATACAAGAAGATTACTATAACAAAAGTTTAATAAAATGTAAAGAAAAATGATCTGTCAAGCACAATGTAATGATATACATAACACTACTTAAATTAAGTTAAATTTCATAAAAAATGAAGAGATAAATAGATGCATTTCTAGAGATTTAAGGGATTAGTGCCTATAGAGTAAAGCAAAGTGCTGCTTAGCACTGTTGAAAATATCTGGCCAGCTAATGAAATTATGTCAGTTTTATATAGTAGAAAGTAGAGTCTTTGAAGGGGCAGAATTGTGGAAGTGTGATGCAGTGAGATCTTCAGTCAGTCACTGTCCTGTGGACCAGGTCTCACTCCTTGCTCCTCAGTCCTCCCTGCAAGTTTGCTGATGCAGACAAGGATCTCATGACCTCTGCTCTGACCCCTCCCAGGCACAGGGGACATACTTGTGCCGTCTCAGGTAGAGAGTGATCTTCTGGAAGTAGCTCCTCACAGCCATCAGGGCGGGCTCTGCCACCCCCACCTGCTGCATCTCACAGGCCTCCAGCTCACTCAGCTGCTGGTGCAGGTCAGCCAGGAGTTGGTGCAAGAGGGTCTCCTCCCAAGCAGCAGAGGACTCCTGTGTGCTGAAGAGGTCGAAGATGTGCTGGGTCACGTCCTGCAGGACACACAAGGATTGAGGCTCCTGCCCCTGCTTGCTGTGAAAGTGCTGCTGGGGGAATCCAAAGTCCTTTCTGTAGTTCCTGCAAGAGTACGGGGGCCTTGTCCTCAGTTGTGTGAGGAGGGTCAGAGCTGACTGGTCTTATGTGTCAGGCACACGTAGGCCCAGGTTATAGTTGTGAGTCAGGTCCCATGCCAGAGAGCAGGTTGCCTTGCAGCTGAGCAGCCCCAGGGCCAACAAGACAGCAAAGGGCGAGGCCATTGTGGATCTTGTAGATGCTGCTGGCCTGGCTGAGGTGGGTCACCCTGAACCTCCTCTCCAGATTCCATGAAGACCTTGTTTTGTGCATGCGTCTTAAGTAGGAACCTGTATACTTTCCATTTTCTGAATGTCTTCCCCTTACTTTCTACTTTTGTTTTTGCTTTTCTTTATGTTTTCTCCACTTGGGTTTTGATAAGTACTTTTTACCTATTTTATTTTTTGTTTTCATCCTCTTGTATTCCCCTTAGTGCCTTTTGAGAAATGTATTTATTGGTAATTCTGTTAAATTTTATAGTAGAAGTATACCCTATATATGTATCATATCAATATCAACATATATTGAACAATGAAATTATCCTTTTTATTTATTGCAGCATTAGGAATGATAAAATTTTAGGTTCCTTCTCATTCTTTGAAGATCCTCCATACTGTTTTCCAAAGTGGTTGCACTAATTTGCAATCCCACCAACAATGTATTAGAGTTCTCCCTTCTCCACATCCTCACCAGCATTTGTTGTTGTTTGTGTTTTGAATGATTGTTATTCTAATAGGAGTTAGGTGAAATCCCAGGGTAGTTTTGATTTGCATCTTTCTGATTGCTAAAAATGTTGAGCATCTTTTCATACATTTATTACCCATTTAAATTTCTTTTAATTAAAAAAAATTTTGGTGGTACTGGGGTTCCTGGAAACCGTTCTACCCCCGGGCTACACCCCCAGACCTATTTTATATTTTTATTTGGAAACAGGCTCTCTTAAACCAGGAAGGCTATCTTTGAACCTGGGCAATCCTCCTGTCTCTGCCTCCCAAGCACAGGGATTGCAAGCGTGCGCCACCACGCCTGGCCTAATTTTTTAAAAAAATTTTTATTGGTGCATTGTAGTTGTACATCTTAATTGAATAAAAGACTGTGTAGACATACATGCACACATCACCCAATTAGCCCTTACCCAATCCCCACCTTATTCCCTCCCCATCCCTCCTTCCCATGCTTGGCTTAGTGATTGACTTTGATGGTTTTTTAAGTACATCATGTGCTTTAGAGATTTTCCTTCTTTCCCCCTGCCATCCCATGAGTTAAGTCACTTTATATTCTCCCCTACAGAATCTTCTTCTTTATCTAGAGTTCCTCCTGTTACCCATTTCTACCTAGCTTTCACATATTAGGAAAATCATCCAATTTCTTCTTTATTTTGATGAACTAATCTCACTTAGCATAATGTCCTCCAGTACCATCCATTTCCCTGTAAATGATTTGATTATGTTTTTCTTTATGGCTGAGTAAAATTTCATTGTGTACATCTCCCACAGTTTTGTAATCCATTTATCTGTTAATGGACATGTTGGCTGATTCCACAGTTTGAATTTCTTCTTTTATGAAGTGTCTATTAAGTTCACTTGCCCATTTTTGATTGGGTTATTTGTTTTCTTAGTGCTGAGTTTCTGGAGTTCTCTGTATATTAGTCCTCTATGAGAGGAATAGCTGGCAAAAACCAGATAGTCCAACAATACCATTTCTGGGTATCGACCCCCAAAAATGTAAACCAAAGTACCAAACTAATACATGCATATTTGTGTTCATGGTTGCACAATTCACAATTGCCATACTATGAGAACAGCCAAGATGTCCATTAACAGATGAATGGATGAAAAACTGGGATATGTACACAATGGAATTTTATTCAGCCATAAAGAAGAACAAAATTATGTCATTTATAGGGAAATGGATGGAACTGGAGAACATTATGCTAAGTGAAATTAGTCAGTCACAAAAAGTAAGAAATCGGATGCTCTCCCTAATATGCAGAAGCTAGGGAGAAAAAGGGTCATAGGAGGAACTCTAGAAGGAAGAGAAACCAAAGATAAGCAAAAACGGTGACCTAACTAGGAATGATAGGAGGGGGAAAGAGGGAAATTCCCTAATGTACATGATGTACAATCACAAGTGTATCAAAGTCAATCACCAAGACAAACATGAAAAGGAGGGAGGGGGAAGGGAATTGGTGGGAATTGGGGAAGGGCTAAATAAGTGATGTTTGTATATATGCCTCTACTCTCCTGTACTCATTAATATACATGACTACAGTGCACCAAAAAAATTAAAATTTTATCAAAAAAATGATAAAATTTTAGCTAAAAATATATACTTGGGAGACTTAGACAAGAAGATACTTATGGAGATTTTTCTCCGGGACTTGGGAGGAGAAACCTGAGAGGGGAAATCGAACAGCTACCTGATGGGCAGCTGCCCCGAACACTGGACAGTTGGCTGATGACCAGCTGTCCTGAAATGAAAGCAACAGCTACCTGATGAGTAGCCATACTGAAATGTAACTGCCTGATGAGCAACTACCCTGAAATGAATGCACAGACAATTTCCTCTCGTGCAACTGACCCAGTTTATTATGCCCTACACCAGAGAAATTCCTAGTAGAAAAGTGTAAACACCAAAGAACAATAGTGAGGCATTAAGTGAATGACAAGTAAATCACCAATCATAAACAAGACAAAAGGAAGGCCTGTGACATCACAGGCCTTGTGATTAGCCCCATGATTACAGGTCTCTAAGATCAGCCCTGTGACAATGCTGGTGGGTCCTGGGGGGCAAATTCCGGAAAGAAAATGGTCACGCCCAGAGTTTTGGAGAATTCGACCTTTCATAGAATCTCCTTTAACTCTTTCAGGAAACTTCCATTCCTCAGGCTACGTCCATGTCCTCCATCAGATACTGTCTCATGGACTCAGGTTCATGGCCAGCCTGAGCTACTTAGTGAGGCCCTCTGCAACTTAATGAGACCCTGTTTCAAAAAAAAGAATAAAAAATAGGGCTGGGGGTATAGCTCAGATGTAGAATGTCCTTGGGTTCTATCCACAGCACTGCAAAAAATAGTATATATATATATATATATATATATATATATATATATATATACACACACACACACACACACACACACACTCACATGCACACACACACACACACACACACACACACACACACACTTTGGCATATATAACTTAATTTTATATCTAAATTTGAAAGTGACCTGACATTCACTTTATAAACAGTTATAAATTGCAATACATCTAATTCTGTTTAATATTTAACATTTCAAAATATATGATAATAATATCAACTTAAAGATATGCTAAAATGTTTTTAAAAGTGTTAATTTGGGAGACTTGAGAATTTGGTGTTTAATAAGTATTGACTTTCAGTTTTACAAAATGAAAAAGTTTTGAAAATAATTTGTACAGCAGTCTGACTATACTAAGCAGTGTTGATCCATCTACTCCAAAATAGGATAATAAGTTTGTGTTGAGTTTATTTTATCATTTATTTTCATTTTTAAAATTTACATGTAATGCTGTTACTTATTTGTGTGGTATGGTATTATAATGAGATATATGTATACAATCTGTAATGATCCTTTAGAGTAATTAGCATTTCTATATCCTGAAATACTATCAGCTATGTCTTAGAAGAGTTCAAACTCTTCTTCTCTAGTTAAAGCTTACAGTTACTCTTATTAAAATTAATTTTGTAAAAGGCTAGGCATGGTGGCACATGCTTTTAATCCCAGTATTTTGGAGGCTGAGACAGGAGATTTGCACAGGTTTGAAGCCAGCCTTAGCTACTTAGTGAGGCTCTTAGCATCTCAGTGAGACGCTGTTTCCAAATAAAAATATAAAATAGTCTGGTAGTATAGCTCGGAGGTAGAAAACCCCTGAGTTCCATCCCCAGTACAGCAAAAAAAAAAATTTGTAAAATTAACTGTTGTAGATTATCATTACCCTACCAAGCTGTAGAATCTTAGAGCGAGTTCCTTTCCTTTCTCTCTGTATCCACCCTTTTTCTTTCCTCCCTCTACTTTCCCTTCCCGGATTCAAATGATGTCTGATCTATTTCTGTGACCCACACTTCCTGCTTCAGAATAAGTGAGAACATACACAATTTGTCTTTCTGTGTCTAGCTTGCTTCTCTTAAGATGATTTCCTTTATTCCCTTCATGTTGCTGCCATAACAAATTTCTCTATTTTATGGCTGCGGGAGTGATAGTCCAGGGGGCTCTGGGCTTCTGAGCAGGCTCCAGCAGAAACATATCCTACCTCTTTCCCTCCCCATGCAGCTATCCACTGTCCAAAGAGAACACATCACTTGCCTGAGACTGGGAACATTTTCTTTCCCTGAGGTGCAAACACCAAAGAAAAGGGTTCATCTCAGTACTGAGGACAGATCTTTTTAAGGCCCCTGCTTGTTTAGCTCTGAGAAAACCAGCCAGCCAACCTACCAATCAACCAAAAGGGTCAGTGGAAGGAAACAGACATTAGCCTAAAGAGAGAGAGGCCAGTTCTCCACACTTGCCCCTTTCTTCATCCATCCTGGCCAGTAGGTCGCTCTCCAATCTGTAAATCTTGTAATAGCCCAGAGAAAACTTTTAGTTGCAGTGGATGTTACCTCATTTTAACAGGGACATCCCCTCTTTCCAAAATTATTCATAATAGAGATATGAAAGAGTCACTTACATGGAAGTTACTGACACACCAAGAACTCTCAACTTTTGCTTTTAGTTGGTGGCTTGGTGTTTTTATAGGGAAATTGATGGCCAGAAACCACAGTGGAAAGTATCTGTGTGCATGGGCAGGGCAGGCTGAGGAGGAGTGGAGGAGGACGGCGCAGTGGGGTTTCCAGAGGCCGAGGAATATGATTATTGTGACTTCCTGATAAGAGTTTGACCTAGAAGAATAGGGAGGAAACTGGGAAATGGGCTAGGCACTAGAGCCAGCGAGGAAAGACTTTCCATGTCTCACTTCAGGTTCAGAGACGGACTTTTCCCTCAGTACAAGCTGCCATTTCTTGGCGATATCTATAAGTCAGATGTATCTTCAGAAGAAAGGGTGACTATTGTTCATTCTTCTGAACCAGAACTCTTCCCAGAATTCCAATGTTTACATTATGTTTTTGCAATGATCTACTAAATGAGGTGTGAGAGGGTTCACTATTCTCATGTCTCTCTATATACACTATTCATTATGCTTGTTGTAAAAAATTTTTTAAGAAATACAAATGACCAAAAATATATGAAAAAGTTCTCCACATACTTCAATCAGGGAAATGCAAATCAGAACAACACTGAAATGATCTGTTGCCCTGGTTAGGATGAGAATTATCAAGAACAAAAGTAATAGTAAATGCTGGTGAAGATGTGGAGGGAAAAGAACACTTACACAGTGTTGGTGGGATTGTAAGTTAGTACAACTATGGAGAAGAGTATGGAGGTTGCTCTAAAGACTAGAAATGGAACTACCATGTACCATTCCTCAGTATCTTTCTTTTTCTTTTTGTTTTTCTGTGTGTGTGTGTGTGTGTGTATGTGTGTGTATGTGTGTGTGTGTGTGTGTGTGTGTGTGTTACTGGAAATAAAACACAAGGGCATTCTATCTCTGAATTACACCCCTATTTCTTTATTTATTTATATTTTGTTTTGAAACAGGGTCTGGCTAAGTTTCTGAGGCTGGCCTACATCCTATGATTCTCAAGGCTCAGCCTACAAAGACTGGAATTACAGGGATTACAAGCTTGTGCTATCATGCCAGGTTCATTCTTCAGTATCTTTTCTGAAGAATTAAAGTCAGAATACTATAGTGATCCATGCACATCCATGTTAATAGCAGCAAAATCTATAACAGCCAAGTTATGGAACCAACCTAAAGGTTTTATTAACAGAAGAATGAATAAAAATGTGATATGTATACACACAGAGTTTTACTCAGATATAAAGAACATAATTATGTTAATCCTAAAGAAATAGGTGGAATTGAGAACATTATGATTATATGAAATCAGCCAGATTCAGAAATACAAATGCCATGTTTTTTTTATCATATTTGGGAGCCAGATATAAAAAAGAAATAAAAAACCTAATATAAATTAGAAGACATTCTAATTGGGGTTAAGTGAAACCTCAGGGTAGTTTTGATTTGTATTTCTCTAATTGCTAATGATATTGGACATTTTTTCATACATTTATTATATATTTGTAGTTCTTTTTATGAAGTGTCTATTTTGTTTACTTGCCCATTTTTTATTGGATAATTTGCTACTTTTGGTGGTGAGTTTCTTGAGTTCTCTGTATATTCTAGATGCTAATCCTCTATCAAAAGAGTAGCTGGCAAAGATCTTCTGTTCTATCAGCTCTCTCTTGAGGTTCTTGATAGTTTTCTTTGCTGCACAGAAACTCTTCAGTTTAATGAATTCCCACATATGAATCCTTATTTTAATTTTTTGTGCTTTTGGTGTTTTGTTGAAGAAGATTTTACCCATGTCTTTATGTTAGTGTGTTGGTCCTATACCCTCTCCAAGTAACTGCAAGGTCTTTTATCTAATTCCTGGGTCTTTAAGCCATCTTAAATGGACTATTTCATACACTGTCGATGGGACTGAAAATTAGTGCAGCTACTTTGGAAAAAGTGTGAAGGATCCTCAGAATAATGGGAATGAACTTACCATATGATCCAGCTATACCACTCCTGGGTATCTACCAGAAAGAATCAAACCAAACTACTATAGCAAAGCATGCATATCTATGTTTGTATCTGCACAATTAACAATTGCCAAACTATAGGACCAGCTGAGATATCCATCAAGAAACGGATAGATTACAAAACTATGAGATATATACACAATGGAATCCTACTCAGCCATAAATGAGAACAAAATTATGTTTTTTTCAGGGAAATGGATGAAACTAGAGAACATTATGCTAAGTGGGATTAGTCATTCCCCCAAAAGTGAAAAGTCGAATGTTTTTCCTCCTATTCAGAAGCTAGAGAGAAAATGAGACATTGGAGGGACTCAAGACAAAGGAGGAGAAACCTTAGTGGATTGAAGGAGGGGACCTAACCAAGGTAGATGGAAGTGGGGATGAAGACTAGAAGAGGGGAACACCTCAATGGCCATGGTGTACATGCTCACGTTCATCAAAACCAATCACAGGAAGGAGAGAAGGGAGAGGAAATGGTGTGAGAACTGGGAGAGGGCTCAGTGAGTACTGTGTGCATGTATGCCTCTATCACCCTGAACGTCAACAAAATGTATGATCATATTGCACCAATAAAAAAAGAAGAAAATGAGGAGACAGGCCCATAGAGTAGTGGAAGGGGATCAGGGAGAGAAAAGGAGAATGAAAGGGTTTAAGGGGAAGGAAGGTGACCAAATAACATTAATATGTATATATGAAGGTATCACTGTGAATATGTCATGTATAATTATAATGCACCCATACTAAAAATTAATCTCTTTGCAATATGAGAAATATTCACAGAGCGATAGTATTCATGGGGATCAGACATGTTCCTCCCAGTCTTCTTCATCTCTGCACTTGTCATGCTTGACCACTAGGGAGAATTGTCCCTGAAAGAGTTTTCCAGGGCCTGCACACACTGCGTCCTGCTTTCTGCCTGCTTCCTCACAGCTACGATGACGTCACATGCAATGGAAGGTCAGGAGAGCTCTCTGGCGGGTGTTTCTGTGAAACCTACACAGTTTATTTAACTTCTGCTTTCTACTAGTGGCCTTCTGCTCTTCAGGAAACCATTAAGCTGAACTCTGCAGAACACAATAGAAAGCGGCTCTGCATGAATGGGCAGGAGGGGAAGGGAGAGAATGACATGGTGCCATGGGAATTCCAGCTGAGAGGAAGGAGACTCTGGTACTAGGGGAGTGTGCGCTGGAATGCTGAGGGCCAGAGTGGGAACAGGCAGGACCCAGAGTGAGAGACTAAGCACCCTGTTTTTTTTTTTTTAATTTTCATCTTGATAACTCTTTCTACTTATACAAGTCACTGTTTTCTGAATTAATAACAGTAGAACATTTCATTATACTGAAGGAAAATTTTTTGGTCTTTCTAAAATTTATGTCAGCATTCTGGATTATTGGGCCAGTTTCTTGGTCATTCAATTACTGAAAGGCTGGGCACACATGTGTGATTTTATAGAAGGACAATATTCTCTTAGGCAGTGGTAAAAATGGAAGACATTTCCATATTTTAAATCATTAATCAATAGACAATAACTATCCTAAATGTTTTCAAATATCTGCTTTTTAAATATTTGCAACTCTACCATTTTATTTACTTATATTAATTAATTTAGCTAATTAATTTAAAATCCATGCATGTTCTACCTCTGCCAGCCCTACTTTTCATTTTGAAACAGGGTATCTGCTAAGTTGCTGAGGCTGGTATTGAACCCACAATATTCCTGTTCAGCCTCCCAAGTACTAGAATTACAGCCATTTGCCACCATGCTCAGCACGATTTTATTTATAAGACAATTGGCTTGAAGAGTTTCAGTGTGTTGCTTAACATTATACATACAATCTAGCAGAATGGAATTTCAAGGTACAGTTCTTTATTCTGATTTATGACTGAATTCATAATTTTGTATTTTGTATTTCTGTTATAATTGCTAAAAATTTTTTAGTCTGAAATTATACAAAAGTCCCTCTCCCAGTTTAGACTCCCCTAGCTCATAGTGTATTTTCACCTCTCTTCAACACATTTTTTGTGGTATTGAGTAACAAATTTACTGATCTAGTTTCTTACTTTAATTTTAAAAGAGAAGTATGTCAGTCTTGTGGTTATAGTAGTTTGGTTACTGCCAAGATTACCTCCTCCTCCTCAGCATCTGCGAGATTAATTGCCACGCAGTTAATTGGCTGGGCCTAAAGCAGGCGGAGCCCTGAAGAGGAAGTGTTGTCTCTGGCCAAAGTACTCCCCCACTTTTAGATATTCTTTCATAACTATTATTCTTTTGGTAATGATTCTTTTAACTTTCCACACGAATTGCTCCGATGATGTAAAATCAGGACTGTGAGAGAATCTGAGTCCATGGAAAATAAATTTTCTAGTAATTTGTCTAAGCCTCTAAACACCCTCGGTTTTGTTCAAAGATGTAAATCTAGTCAGAATTCAGATACTGTGGAAGCATTCCTGCTACCGCAATTACAAATGCAGAATTCCTCCCTATCTTTGACCTTCATTCTAACCATTACAATAGAGCCGAGGGCTAGAAGGAATCTTGACCTTTGCACCTAGTGATAGTGCTGCCTGGAGATAGGGCAACACCACCTGGTTAAAATAGTTATGACAGAACAAAAGACAATAAAAACTTCATGCTGTTTTTTAGGCCCTGTCTACTAAAATATATTTTAAGTGTTTAATAGGGTGAAGTGTTCAGACAGCAGATGGTATTGCAGACAAAATCCAGCAGACATTCATCGAAATCCTCTAAATCATCATCAATGTACACAGATTTCCCTACGCCAACTACATGTATGAAAGCTGGAATCTCGGACTTTGTCCCCCACTCAGCTCAAAGGAGGTTGCTAGATAGAGAAGGACATTGGACTAAGCCCCAGGAATAAAAGTTCGGAAATGGTTAAAGAAAACTCTTAAAAACTGGATTCTTCAAGTGATTCTGGGTGTGACTTTTGTTCCTCTGGAATTTGCCCACTAAAAGCCTCTGCAGCTGCAAGGCCAAAGGGGCTGACCCACCTGTAGGGTCCTGGGACTGATTTCAATCACAAGGACCTGTGATGTCACAGGCCTTACTTTTGTCTTGTTCAGCGTTGGTAATTTGCATGTGTATCTCACTATTGTATTTTGGTGTTTGCACTTTTCTACTAGGGAATCACGGGGAAATAGGGAAATATAAAATATCTTGTGTCTAGAATAAAGTGTTTAATTGCACAAGAAGCATTGATCCATGTCAGATTCTTTCCAGGAGCGCCGTGAATAGGAACTTAAAGGAGTTTATTTCATAAAAGGGAAAGAATCGCTGCAGATAAGTGGCTGGAGAACTACCATCCTAACCTTTGTCCACCTTTCTGAGATAAAATCGATCTTGAGCATATTTAGTGCTGGATTTATTATTCCCGACTGAGCAGGCTGCCACAGGTTACTATATGAGATTTAATATTATTATGAGATTTAAATATTCATAATCAGAAAAATTGCAAGTAGTAATACAAAAGAATTCCTATCACATTTGAGCATTCACAAAGTAAAATGTGTTAATAAACCTGTGTGACAATGACATAAATTAAATAACTAAACCAGTAATTCCAGGATGAATATCATGAATAACAATGAGATATTTGAAGGACTAAATTAGCTCGCTATTTCTGACTAAATAACTAACACTCTCAAGTGGCTTAGTGGTTTTCAAAAGAATGTTAATTAACACATAGATGAATTATGCTCATCTATAAAATATTTTAAGAATACTGATATGATTCCCAGTATGTCCAGTGCATTAAATCTATTCCAAAACAAATTAAAATGGGAAACCATTATAACAGAAAAATAGTGGAAATGCTTTTCCAGATCTCATCTCTTTCTTTCTCCACTTGAGAGTCACTAACTTCTCTCTTATCTACACTTGCACCTCTTCCTAGGATGAGGGCTTTGCAATTAAGCATCTAGGTTCATCTTCTTCCCTCACACAGAAAACATATGAAGCACTGAAATCAAGCATGTGATGTTAAAAAAAAAAAACAGACCGTATTTCTAAAAAAGTGTTCTTTAAGAACCTGAAGTCTTATACATTCCTTTTTATTTAATGTTTTTCTGAAGAAATGGTTGTCTTGTTTATTCTAAATTACTTTGCTTTATCTTGACGTTAGAAGCAAAGCAGTAAAATAAAAAGGAAAACCAAAAGGGCCAGAAACACTATTTCAATACTCCACCATTCTCTGTGTCCAGTCCACATTCCTGGAAAGCTGCCATTGCTTTTGAGGTCACTGAAGTGAAAGGAAAACAAACTCAAGTCTGAACAGGAGGGTGTTAAAGACACCGAATCCTTAGGCAGCAAGGAGGCCATGGAGATCTTCTCTTCCCTTGCTCGCCCTCCTCCTCCCCAGTGCCCTCTGTAGTCACAGGTCCTGGGGTCCAGCTCTCCTAAGGGCACCAGGTCCTAGTATTTTTCCACGGTAGTAATGGTTTCAATCCACAGAGCAGCTCCCTCACATACATCATAATCAAAGTAGAAAAATATTCATTGTACTTAAACAGATTAGCATTTGAAATAAACAAAAATTAAACATATTTATATGATTTACCAATACATCAAATTTATGAAAGCTATCTGGCCAAAAATATATTTAAAAAATAAAACCTGTAGAGAGAAAAAATATCCTACATTCTTCTTCAGATCCCATCCTGCCTCTCTCCACATAAGAAAGTATCCTCTCAGAAATACTTTCTATATTTGTGATCTCTACCTTATAGCTATTTTTCATCTTTTGGCATATGGTAATATGGTTTCCACTGATTAATTCTACTCACTCTCCTGTCACTAAGATCACCACTGCTGTGCACTTTTCTAATGTAGTAGCAAGTTTTAATCTACATCTTCCATAAATTCAGTAAATTCCTCTTCTAAGAAAGTTTGTATTGGTATTGGGAAGTGAACCCAGGGGCATTCTACTTCCCATCTATACATTCAGACCTTTTATTTTTATTTTTTTATTTTAAACCGGCTTTCACTAAGTTTTTGGGGCTGACTTTAAACTATGATTCTCCAGTTTCTTTCTTTCTTTTTCTTTCTTTCTTTTTTTTTTTTTTTTTTTTTTTTTTTTTGGTGGTACTGGGGTACCTGGAACCCCTTCTACCTCCGGGCTACCCTCCCAGACCTATTTTATACTTTTTATTTGGGAACAGGTTCTCTTAAGCCAGCGCGGCTGGTTTTGAACCTGTGTGATCCTCCTATCTCTGCCTCCCAAGTGCAGGGATTACAAGCATGTGCCACCACGCCCTGCTGCAAGTTTATTTTTTTAAACATACTTTAATCATAATTCATTTTAGTTGTTATCATGTGAGGCTCTTCCACCTCTGTTCCATTTATGGCTCTTCTCTTCCCTCTCTTTAAAAGTGGAAGGTCTTTAGGATCACGTTGAAGTCGTTTTCTTCTTCCATACTCTCAACTACATGAACACCTTTATTGCTGGTCTTTTAGTTGCCAGATATGAACCTTTGGGCATTGAATTTCTTCAACATTACAAACTCATACATCCAACTGGCAATGAACATTTGCATATAGACAGTGATCCATCAACTTTCAGAAGACATCTCTGCTTTCACCTTTAGGATCTGTCATTCTCCATTCTATATTCTCCAGAGAGAATGCCATTATTATTTTTAATCTTCTTTTTATGACATTGAACATAACAGATATTAAGTATGATCATAGTTTATTTCCTATAGAAAAAAATCCACACAAAATAGCAGAAACTAGATTTGTCTTGCTCATGTTAGTAGATTCAGACAATGTACAACCTGGCTTAGAATGAGTAAACTTTTACTTATAAGTTAAATCTAACATTAAAGGATCCATAAACTCTACCAATCTTTTTTTATGAAGTTGCATAATCAGGCATGAGACTTTTTTTTAAATAAACATATAAGACGCTATTTACAGTTAGATTTTAATGAATAAAATGAAATAAGAAATGTACTACTGCAAATAGTATATTAGGATATATCAGATACATTCTAAAGGTACACATGAGATTATATAAATAAAATAATTTATCTTATAAATATTATAATAAATATTTAAATAGACAGTTATATTATCTTAGTTACAACATATAAGGAGTAACATGTAACTTAATATTCCCAAAAACATTTGGCAAATTGATAGATTTTGTGTCATGATTTTAACAGAAATATGAGTCACTGAAAAGGTGGAAGAATGATGTGGCGTGATCTTCAGTGAGAGTCACTGTCCTGTGGACCAGGTCTCACTCCTTGCTCCTCAGTCCTCCCTGCAAGTTTGCTGATGCAGACAAGGATCTCATGACCTCTGCTCTGACCACCTCCCAGGCACAGGGGACATACTTGTGCCGTCTCAGGTAGAGAGTGATCCTCTGGAAGTAGCTCCTCACAGCCATCAGGGCGGGCTCTGCCACCCCCACCTGCTGCATCTCACAGGCCTCCAGCTCACTCAGCTGCTGGTGCAGGTCAGCCAGGAGTTGGTGCAGGAGGGTCTCCTCCCAAGCGGCAGAGGACTCCTGTGTGCTGAAGAGGTCGAAGACGTGCTGGGTCACCTCCTGCAGGACACACAAGGCTTGAGGCTCCTGCCCCTGCTTGCTGTGAAAGTGCTGCTGGGGGAATCCAAAGTCCTTTCTGTAGTTCCTGCAAGAGTACAGGGGCCTTGTCCTCAGTTGTGTGAGGAGGGTCAGAGCTGACTGGTCTTGTGTGTCAGGAGCAGCCAGGTCCAGGTTATAGTTGTGAGTCAGGTCCCATGCCAGAGAGCAGGTTGCCTTGCAGCTGAGCAGCCCCAGGGCCAGCAGGACAGCAAAGGGCAAGGCCATTGTGGATCTTGCAGATGCTGCTGGCCTGGCTGAGGGGGGTCACCGTGAACCTTCCTCCAGGTTCTATGAAGACCTTGCTTTTTGTATGTGTTTTATATAGGAACCAAACACTTTCCATTTTCTGAATGTCACTCCTGTGACTTTCTATATCTGCTTTTGGTTTACTTTATGTGTTTTCTACATGTGTTTACAGCAGTGTTTTTCAGCTGGTTTTTCATTATTGTTTCTCTCTCCTACCATCATCTCATAGCCTTTTTAGAAAATTTTCCTAATTAAAATTTTTAGTAAATTTTAAGAACATGCATTTGCCATATGTATTTATGTGTACTATATCTCTACTTCTATTTAAAACGGTTAAATTTAATCTTTTTAATCAATAAAGCATTTAATATGAATAACATTTTATCATAAAATTTATTATTTATTGACATTTAACTTAAGTTCTTCAAGTATTGAAAGTCTCTTTTATTTCTTATTTTTTTCTCTAGCTTGCACATAAGAGAGAAAACATATAACAAGTAACTTCCTGGGACAGGCTGATCTCAGCACAATATTCTCTATTTCCATCTATTTTTATTGCAAATGACATATTTTTGTTGTTCTTTATGGCTTGGTAAAGTTCCATTGAGTGTATATGCCACATTTTGGTTATACATTCTTCTATTGATAGATACCTTCCTTGGTTCCATTGGCTATTGTGAATTTTGCTGCTATAAACATAGGTATATGCATGTATCACTATAGTATTCTAACTTCAATTTCTTTGGGAAGATACTATATAATGGTATGATTGGGTCAAATGGTGGTTCCTTTCCTAGTGTTTTGAGGAACTCCCATACTAATCTCCAAAGTGGTTGTACTAATTTGCAATCACTCTCTTAACGTTGAAGTCAAGCAAGATTATATAATAGGAGTGTATTTGTAAAATGGCAACCTAGACTTTTCCCGCAGTTCCACATTTAAATGTGCACTTCTCCCTGCCTTCTGGCATTACAAAATGCAGAGAGAGAGAGAGAGAGAGAGAGAGAGAGAGACAGACAGACAGACAGACAGACAGACAGACAGACATTGTAAAGGGCTGAGGGTCCTGGGCTGCTAGGCAAGCACGGAGGCATTCAGATCCTTTACCTCCTCACAGAGCTGCCTACTGTCCAAAGAGTACATGACCTGCTGAGGCTGGGAATGTTTTCCCTCTCTGAGATGCCAAAACCAAGTAAGTAGACTCTTCTGATAATGATGTCAGTTCTTCCTAGAAAATAGCCTTTTTTTTAAACCCTAGAGAAAAACTTCTTCCAGGAGTCAGAAATCTGCATAGAACAGAAGATTGGCAGTCTTGGGCTCTGTCTTTGTGGTCTTGGTCCTTAGGATGCTCTCTTTCCTGTCATAGATCTCAGAGGAAAGTGAACCCTGCTTTCAGTTTCCCTTTTATCTTTTTGCTCTTTTAGCTATGGTTACATCATTGTAACAAAGACATTCCTTTATTTTCAAATATGTGCACCAGGAAAGGGAAAACGTCTCTCACATGGGAGTTTCTGGCAAACCTAGAACTTTCATTCAACATTTGCTTTTAGTTGGGGTCTGTGGACAGTTCAGAGAAAACTGACAATCAGAAACCAAGATGAACAGGAAGCAGCTGTGTGAATGAGGAGGAAGGTTACTGAGTAGTGAATGAGGAGAGCGCTTGGGGACTTATGCACTGGGGACGGAGTAGGCTACTGTGTGTGGGGTGGGAGAATGGGATGAGGACAGGAGGGAGGAAGGGAGGGTGAAAGGTACCAGAAACCACAAATGAAATACCTGTGTACTCACCAATGTATGAATGTGTTCTAAATAATATTATTGCATATAATGTACTATTTATGTATCATGCATATATATATATATATATATATATATATATATATGTATGTATTTATACAGTTTCTACCTCAGTTTAAGACACTAATCCTTGTAAAAGATGCTCACAACCCATTGGTTTCAGATTGAATAATGAGACTTGTCTTCACAGTCAGATGTGAGTCTTCCCCAGGACAACTCCTGTTTCTCATTTGAAGTATGTTGGCATATTACTGTCAGTTATGGAGAGGTGAATAGGAGAGTTCACTATTCATATATATATATATATATATATATATATATATATATATACACATGCATACATACATATACATGGATAAATTAAGTCACTGGAAACATCAGGGAGTAAAGCAGACAGTGATAGTTTCTACTTTTGTGCCATTTACAGAGGTATACTTGTAGTGCAGGGAGCTCATGGGTCATGGAGCCACTGTGGGGACCAAGTCCTCCCCCTCTGATTCCTCGGTCCTGCTTGCTCTCTGGAGACATTTCTGGCCATAGGAAGCAGAGCTGAGTTCTAGCTTGATCAGTGTTTTCCAGTGGTGTCCTGTCTCCACAAAGGCAGTCTTTCTCTTCAGGTCCATCCTGTTTTTCATGAACAGCCCCTGTGCTGATAACAGAAATCTTACCTAACCACTAGCCCCATTTTGCTTATAAATGTTCATCCTAGTTTTCATCTTCAGAATGTATTTTCATAAGCTTGAAAGTCTCTGTAAAACAATCTGTGTACACAGTGGTATATTTACAAACAAGTATTTGAAACCCTGTTTGTTTATACCATTTGTTTACAGATCCATAAACTTCTAGATTCTTGTCCACGAAATGCCTAAGGCTGTGGGTCCTGAGCAGGCTGGAGGCCTGAGCTCACTCAGGACCAAGGCAGTGAGCTGGGCTCGGTGCTCACAATGACGGGGCTCACCGAGGGATTCAGTGCATAAAAAGGAAAGCAGCTTTGGAGAAGAGTCCAGATCATTGAAGGAGGGGACTGGGGTGACAGAAGGCTGTGTTACCTGCTGTAACAGCTGCTCATGCTTCTCATTAGTAGGCTGGTAAGAATTGTTGCTAGGTGGATTTTACTGACACCGCTCTTCAAGAAAAGTTATAATTGAAGATTGTGTGGCATATTGTTAGAAAGAACAACCAGGGGATTATAGGGATAGTCTTATTCTTATCAAGTTTGTGTTTTTAATACTTAGAATATGAGGATGAGATACAAGGACTGCTTTCCAATGGGAGACCCTCTTCCCATTGTTGTTTTAGTGATCCTCAGAGGCCTCCAAGGGGCTCCCTGATTGGCCCTCCCTACATTCCTCATGTAATATACACACAATGTGAACTTTGCAGTGTTCCTGGAGCCTCTCCCTGTACTCTTGACTATTTTACACTTGAGCCTAGGCTTTGGTAATCACTTCTTTCAAAGAATCATGTGTGCTACACGCATTAATGAGTAACATCTACTCTCATGCCATTAGACTATGGGACATGATTTTTTTGGAAAATGTTTGCTGCAGAAAATCTGTAAATTTTCTTTGTAAAAATAGAATTCGTAAAAATAGTGCTAAAAAGAAGAGTGTTCTTATTCCAAGAACCTGTTTTCTCTTTTTGCATATCATCCATCTAGACTTCCTTCTCTTTCTATTTAACTACATATTAAATGAGAACAAATCGAAGATAATAACATATCAACAGAAACAGTCTTTTTCTGCATAGTCTTGACCACTAAAAATATCCCAATGTGAATCATCCCACTTTATCCTTTTGGCAACTAAGCTAACAGATGCAAGCACCAAAGGCACATGTTAAGTTACATGTTGAAGATGGAGGAAGGGTAGGGGGGGGAGGAAGACTGAGGTTCATTAATGGAAATACTACCTTCCACTATGTGTATACATGTGAATATACCATTATTAATCTGAGCACTTGGTATTGGGAGGATGGAAAATGGGGAGGGCACCAAGTACTGTGTGCACGTATCCCATTGTCAATGTGATTTACATTGTGCTGTGAGACAATAATGCACAAATAAAAGCAAAAAAAAGAAGCCCCCTCAAAAAAATAAAATATCACCTGGAAAAAATTTTATGGAAAAAATTAATCTTCACCCTTTGAAACTGCCAACAACCCTCAAAGATGTGAATAAAAAATTAAATTTCATACTTCATTTATGAAAATAAGCCAGGTTATTCTCTCTAAATACTTTTGAAACATTTATAATGCATAATGTAAAAATATTTAATCTCATATTTTGATTTCATATATGTTTCAGCTGATTTAGAAATCTGAGTTGAGATTGCTTTTGGGGGATTAGGATACAATTATATAATTGGTTAGAGAGTCATGGGTTTAACTTTCTTCTTTACTTGCTGACTTTGCCTTGATATCATTTATAATGAAGGAGGACACTTCAGCCTCCACTCTGACAACCTCCCACGCGCAGGCGCTGTACTTCTTTTCCTTCAGGTAGCTTGTGATTCTTTGGAAGTACTTCCGGACCTCAATGGCCACCGAGGGACAACACAGATCATGTACACAGGCCAGCTCCAGTGGATCCAGTCTGAGATAGAGGCTAGAGAGCAGCTCATCGAGCGGGCTATGATCCCACGCAGCTTGGCTCTCCTCTGTGCCGAAGAGATTGAAGATATGTCCGAGCATCTCATGGTAGAAACAGGTGGCTTCTCTCATGGGGATTTGGATGCTCTTCCCTCTCTTCCAGGGGAATTTGAAATCGGTCCTGTCCTTCAGGCAGTTCTGAGAGGGGACCCTTTGCAGCTGCCTCAGTAGCAGAGGGATTTCCCTGTTTTCTAGGTCGGGGTCCCAAGGCCTGCCCCAGCCAGGGGAGCACACAAGGTTGGAGCAGAGCATCAGCCCTGCCATGAGCAGGTAGGTCTGGACCATTGTGAATTCCAGTGCTTCGCTAGCCGGCCTCTAGGGGTGCTCGAGCGCAGCTCGACAGTGCGCAGCCGCGGGAAGCTGATGGCTGGGGCTGAAGTTCGGCAAAACAGGGTTTAGTACTTTCAAAATGAGTAATCCTGCAGATGCCAAGGGAAGCCTGACTTCTTTTGTATACTTTCTGCTTTTTAAATAGCGCATGTAGTCCTGCAGATGCAGAGAAAAGCCTGACTTCTTTGGTAAACTCTCTGCCTCTTAAATAGTGCATGTCAAGAAAACCTCCCTGAGATTGCCCTGGAGGAAGCCCCGCCACAGCTCTGCGTGGACACATTTTCCAAGCACAGAATCTCCCTTTCGGAACCTTCGGCTGTGTTTTGAGCTTGACTTTTCTTAAGAACTGTAGCGGGATTGAGTTTTTCACGAAATAACCAATTTATTCAGAAACTTGAGGGCTCGATAAAGAACAGGATGCCATTTTAAAGACTTTGTGTTGGGAGACAGTGCCTGCGCTGCTGGGTGAAAGAGAAAGTAGAGGACCACCGGGGACAGGATGAGCCCGGAATTGGGACCCCAGGGCGGAAGTTGGGCCGCGCCCTTTACTGAGGCCACCGGGGGCAATAGCGCCCCTATATGGCTGCTTTTATTATTTTTTAATTATTAATTTTTTTATTAAGGCGTTAAAATAGTTTAAAAATATTTTACGCGTATTAAGACGCAAAACATGATTTCAACCTTGATCCTTTATTATATTTAAAGAATAATTTTATACACTTTTACTTTCCTAGCTTCAGAAGAAGCAAGCTCAGATGACAGCTTTTCAGTTGAGATTATTGTGGTTTTTCAATTTCCCATTACTGAGTCGCAATCTTAGCTACCTTATTTAATTTAAGGTACTGAAACTTCGTTGTGGCACCTCACCTTCACCTGAATTGCTTGTAAAAAAAAAAAAAAAAAAAAAAAAAGGAAACACGTAACCTGCAAGAATTTCAGGACTTTTATCAGGTCATTCATAACTTTACATTTTGGGAGTTAAGAATGGTATGGAAATTGCCACAATTTTGCGTTTTTGTTTTTTTTTTTAACAGGATCTCTTTTCCTTTTCAGGAATCATGGTGATGTGCAAATGAAGTACCTTTTCTTATTTTGACTTACAATTTAAATATTTGTCTTATCAAAGATGTTTACCAATTAATTTTTACTTTTAGTATTGCATTAAATATTTTGTCTTTTGATTACTTCGACTTGATGCTTCATATATTGTGGCCTTGAGGTAAATCCTCACTCATCTAATTCTTTCTCCAGCAGAAGAAATAACATTTTTAATTTGTATTGTGGCATTCAAAGGCTGAATTTAAGGACTAATCCATTTACACACACACACACACACACACACACACACACACACACGTAGGTATAGATATGCATATGTACCTTTTTCTGGTCTTTTGACATTTTAAATTCCATTTTCAAAAATAAAAAAATACTAAATTAATTTGAAAGTGCCTGAATATGAGGGATGCACATTTCTTTATCTGTACTATTTTTTATTTGAGGTTTTTTTTGTTTGTTTTTTTGTCAGACATCATCATGAGATGCTGCTCTCTAGAGAGAACTTCCGTATGCTGTTCAATTTCTCTCTCCTCTGAGCCAGGCTCTGCACCCTGTGAGTGTCAGTGCAGGTAGAGTCAAACCTCTTGCCTTTGCTGGCTGAACCTGGACTGTATGGTTATGATGCTGAGTATGTTGTGTTAATACGTAAGATGCCATCATTTACTCTGCTCAGATTCCTAGACAATAATTGGCAAGTTTATTTTAATTCTTACACTTGCTCATGTTGTAAGACCCCCGCAGAGGGGAGACCCTCAACCAGCCTCGGGATAAGCGACGACAGCAAGAACACACGAGAAATTTTAACCCTTGATGCAAAAGCAAAAGGCAAGAGTTTATTAAGGAGCCAGTGCACTGGGGCCGACTCGTAAAGGAGTTCGACCCCCGAGCACCTGAAAGTGTGGATATTTATAGGGAAAAGACCATCAGTTAGGGGGGTTTGGGCCAAGTTACATGCGTTTACAAAATATTACAAAATCATTTGAAAAAGTACATTTTGTTAGATAAAACACTAGGTGTAGTGACAAGGTTCCCGGCACAGGGCGCGCGCTGACCCGGTCAGTATAGATAAGATGCTAGGTACGTTCCTGGAACGGGGTGGGCTTATTGCATATTTCTCATTCTTAAGCTATGCTTCTTAAGCTGCAAGCTGCAGTAATATACACTTTTTCTTTTTAACTATTAGCTGGCTGTTTTAACTATTAGCTGGCTGCTAGGGCTTGTGATTTTTCTTCTAAATGGGGCCTTTCATTGTGACAACTAAAGGTATTTCACTTTGAAAAACAAAAGGCCTTGGACCATTATTTTCAAGGCACCATCTTTTTCTGTCTCCATCCACCTTCCTAGAAAGCCTTTATTTCATCTGAGTCCATTGAAGCCAAAGGCAAACAAATGCACGCTGAACAGGACGGCGTTAAAGACACGAACCCCATGGATGTAGCTCAGTGGCAAAGTACCTGCTTTTCAGGTGTGGCCTTCTGGGTTCTATCCCCAGTTGTTCCAAAAAGACAGAAAGAAAAAAAAAAAAAACTCCTTAAAAAACAAGCTAAGAACAACAAAACAAAAAAGACACCAACACCCACGGCATGGGGACCTTCTCTTCCTTTGCTCGCTCTCCTCCCCCATTGTCCTCTGTGCTCTTCATTTCTGGGGTTCAGCTCCCCTTAATGGCAAGAGTTCCATGTAGTTTCCCACAGAAATGATTATTTCAATCCACAGACCAGCTCCCAAATATTCACCATAATACTAACCAAAATTAGAAGAAATAATCATTGTACTTAAGTATATCAACATTAAATAAATATAAAATATATATGAATAAAATAAAAATAAATACATTAAAGTGTTCTACCAACACATCATATCCATAAATTGTATCTAGCCACAAACATATTTCAAAAATTAAAACTGTAGAGAGACAAAATATAGCCTACATTGTTCTTCAGGCCCTGCCCTATCTTTCTCCACATCACAAAGCAACCTCTCAGAAATACTTTCTATGTATGTTGGCACTAACTTCCTTTTTCCTCCTCACATTTTGAATATTACAGTGTGGTTTCTGTTGTCTAATTCTATGTAACCACCTGCCTCTCAGATCCATATTTTCCAATATAGTGGGGAATATCAGTTCACATCTTCATTAATTCATCTGTAAAGTAGATTTATTTATTTGTTTAATTCTATTGGGGATTGAACCCAAGTACATTCGATCTCCCATCTATCTCTCAGGCACACACACACACACACACACACACACACACACACACACACACACACAATGATTTATTATTATTTTTTGGTGGTGCTGGGGTTCTTGGAATCACTTCTACCTCCAGGCTACACTCCCAGACATATTTTTTAAATATTTTTATTTGGAAACAGAGTCTCTTAGCCAGCGAGGCTGGCTTCGAACCTGCAGGATCCTCCTGTCTCTGCCTCCCAAGTGCGGGGATTACAAGCATGCATATATATATATATATATATATATATATATATATATATATATATATGAGGTCTCACTAAGTTGCTGTGACTGGTCATGACCCTGTGATCCTTATGGCTCAGTCTCTCAAGCTCTGGTATTATAGTTTTGCACCACAGGACCCAGCTTAAGCAAGAAGTTCATGCCATCACTGCTTGCTGACTGGACACCAACTGGTCCCAATTCTGACAGAGGGATTGCCAATTTGAAAATATAGAATGATCATTTTGTCATGAAAATAGGCTATTTTTTATAAATCAGGACTAAAGTTAATTAGGAGATGATATAAGCAATCATAATTAAAGAGTAAAATGAAATTTTTGGCTTTAGGTACATTAATCAGAGGAATTAAGCACTTTCAAATATCAGTAATAAAATAAGTTTAACAATGAGAAAACTTAGTAGAGCAAAACATCTAAAAAAGAATGCCTTACCAGCAGTAATTATATTATAGTAACAACGGATGTTAATGAGATACTAAAAATTACAAATTTTCAATTAAAAAGTTCCAAAAGTTGTCTGCCATTCGAAGAGAAATCAATTTAGATCATTATGTCTTATCCAATAGGTGAAAAGATCCTTTTGGAATACAAAATTGAAAGTAAAAACTTTTTTAAGTTGGCAAGTATGATTTTTAGTTTTTATTTTTTTATTTTTATGTGGAACATTGAAAATGGCATATATTCAGACTGTGCTTGGTACCCTCCCCCACTACTTCTCCTTTCCCCCTCCCAACAGTGAGTGTCCAGATTACCCATGCTATATTTATATTTTCAAACAAATTTGGATGTAGCTCCTCCATTAATCAACTTCAGCCTTCTTCCTCTCCAATCCTTCCATTCTAGCTTTTGTGAGGTTTCCCCTCCATTACCTGGAGTCCTTCCAGTGTCCCTAATACTCCCTAGTTTGGGCATATTAGAGAAAACGCAAGTCCCTTCTCTGTGCTTGGCTCATCTCACTTAACATAATGTTCTTCAGGTCTTTCCATCTTCTTGCAAATGAAATGATTTTGTTTTTCTTTATAGCTGAGTAGAATTCCATTGTGTGTGTTTCCCATAATTTTGCAATCCATTCATCTGTTGATTGAGACCTAGGTTGGTTCCGTATTTTGGCTATTACGAATTGTGCTGCTACAAACATGGGTATGCATATGCTACTGTAGTTCTCTGATTTCAACCCCTTTGGACAAATACCCAGGAGAGGTACTTTCCCTTTCTTTAAATCCACCCTGGTCCCTGTTTTCCTAACTGCACTGGCCCCTCAACCCAAGAACACTTTCCAGATGCTCTTTCTCTGACCTGCCTTTAAATGTTGTGTCAACATAGATGGTTATGCCCAATGCAATAATGCCTGGCACAGAAAGACAAATACTGCAGGATCTCACTCATTTGTGGAGTCAAAAGAAAAAGAAAAAACAAGCCTGCAGAGCAGCAGGAAGAGTGGTCAGTAGCAGCCAGCAAGTGTGGGAGCCCTGGAAGGATGGGGAGAGCCTGGTCATTGGGTGCTAAGTTACAGTGAGGGTTTTCACTTAAAGGTGTGATGAATGTTTAAGGAGAAATAGGTTTAAGCTAATTTTAACATTATTCAATGTCCATATGTATGAAAACTAACAGGGTATCGAAATAAGCTATCTATGCAATTAACAGGTGTAAATAGATTTACAAGTTTAAAAAGAATGTGAAGAATTACCAAATAGGGGTCTTAAAGAGTAAAAGTTTAATAAACAAAGCAAAATAAAGTGACTTTAAAGAAAATATTTTGTTATATTAATCACAATGTAGAGCTATACATTATATCCTATAGACAGAAATAGATTTTACAAATAGTTAAATAAATATTTAAATAGATACAACTTTATGAATGTAAATAAATACTGACTATAGACTTAAACATAATGTTGATTAATAGTCCTGAAAACATCTGGCAAAATTAATTTATGTCTCTATTATAGCAGAAATGAGTCTTTGAAAAAACAGAATTGTGGAAGTGTGATGCAGTGAGATCTTCAGTGAGAGTCACTGTCCTGTGGACCAGGTCTCACTCCTTGCTCCTCAGTCCTCCCTGCAAGTTTGCTGATGCAGACAAGGATCTCATGACCTCTGCTCTGACCACCTCCCAGGCACAGGGGACATACTTGTG